>NC_134500.1:31628893-31632522 GCF_040206685.1 Ascaphus truei
CACATAATCAGTGAACTGCTACTGCAGCTTCTCCAGTCCTCCCAGTTAATGGACTTTCCCATGTTCTCCCCTGTCTTTTGCTGACAGTTAGTGCAGTCCCACTCAACCTTTAGTGTGACCCCTGCCCCTCACTTTCTTTTCCACCCTAGATTACAGCGAGTACAGACCTGTCTGCATCCACCCCTGGTAAGGCCTTTCTCTCTTACCATAGTCCAACCTCATAGAAGCATCCCACATAGAGAAGCACTCTCTGCCTACACTACACCCACAAGTTCCTGTGTTTTCTAATCCAGCAATAAAATTAAGAAAGACATTAAGGACTTGTCATGCTTTGGAAGAGGGAAGACATGAGTTGAGCTTACTGGAACTAATCATACATCATTCGTGACCCTGGTTCCAGGAAAAGCGTAGGGATTATAGTAGGAGCAAGAGGTTTTAGGAGATGGGAGGGAAGGGGGTCAAGAGGGCAAGTGGTAGAGGGAGAAGAGGCGATCAACAGCGACACATCCTCCTCTGAGACAGTGGAAAAAGAGTCAAGGAAGGCAGGAGGAGAGTTAGGAAGAGGTGTAGGATGGGAAGAAGAAACAGAGGGGATGTTCTGATGTATGGATTCCACCTTTTCCTTAAAATAGTCAGCAAAGTCCTGAGCGGAGATGGAGGAAGGAGAGGCAGCTGAGGGTGGTTTGAGTAGAGTATCAAAGACAGAGAACAGTCGGCGTGGGTTAGACTTGTGCATGTTGATAAGTGCAGAAAAGTAGGCTTGTTTAGCTTGCGAGAGGGCAGAGTTGAAACAGGATAGCATAAATTTGTAATGAAGGAAGTCTGCGAGAGTGTGAGACTTCCTCCAGAGGCGTTCAGAGGAACGAGTGGAGGAACGCAGCATGCGTGTGTGGGAATTTAGCCAGGGTCTGGGGTTAGAAGGGCGAGTGCGGCAGAGAGAAAGTGGGGCATGTAGATCAAGAGAGGAGGACAAGACAGAGTTGTAGTTCCTGACCAGGTTGTCAGGGTCTGTAGCAGAGCTGAGAGAGGAAAGGGAGGAGCGTAAAGTGGCCTCAAAGTCAGGTAAGTGAATAGAGCGCAGGTTTCTGCAGAACCGGGGTGTAGATGGAGGTGGAGAAGCGAGATAGAGAGAATGAGATGAGATGATGGTCAGAGAGAGGAAAAGGGGAAATGGAGAAATCGGGGAGAGAGAAGTTCTTAGTGAAAACCAGGTCTAATTAGTGGCCATCCTTGTGGGTGCTGGCTGCAGTCCACTGTTGAAGGCCAAAAGAAGAGGTTAGAGAAAGAAAGCGGGAAGCCCAAGGGAGAGAGGGGTCATCAATGTGGCAATTGAAGTCCCCAAGGAGAAGAACAGGGGAGTCTGAGGAGAGGAAGAAAGTGTCAGGAATCCGCTCCGCGGGTTACTGGTTACCTTACCTTGCAGACCGGTGCAATTCTGGAGCAGCTCTCCTGGTGTTTGCTGCAGCCTGGATTCACTCACCAAAAGCTATACACACTCCCTCGGGTATCTACTGCAGCTGTGCAGCCTATTATGCAACCTAGACTTGCATTCATTCATTGGAGCAATATCTTCACACCCCCGCTGGGGATTGGCCTGCTGGCCTTTAAGTATTGCCTTCCCATAATGCTCCTTGCCGAGCATAGCCCTTACCGGATGTCACCAACTATTCTGCCACAAGCTCTTGCTTGTTCCCTTGTGCTGAAGCGGAGGTTTCCCTTGCGCCCTTCAGCTTCCTGTTCTCCTGTGCTGAAGCAGAGGTTTCGTCCCTGCGTCCGTCAGCTTCCTGTTCTCCTGTGCTGAAGCAGAGGTTTCGTCCCTGCGTCCGTCAGCTTCCTGTTCTCCTGTGCTGAAGCAGAGGTTTCGTCCCTGCGTCCTTCAGCCTCCTGGATTCCTGCACTGAAGCGGAGGTTTCGCCCCTGCGTCCTTCAGTCTCCTGGATTCCTGCACTGAAGCGGAGGTTTCCCTGTATATCTACAGCTTCCTGGTTCCTGGGGTCTACTCTTTCCCTAATCTAGAGAGGCCGTGTCCTGGTTCCTGCGCTGCTACAGAGGATTCCCTAACCCGCTCAGGACTCTTGCGCCGTCGCACTGGTTTAACCGTGCAGCTAGGCGGTGTGTAATCTGGTCTGCCTTCCACCTCCTGAGACCAGTACCATGGGCCATGGTCGCCGCACGCGCAGAGTCATACCCCGAGCTCATAAGCTGAAACGGGGTCCCCCTGACTACCGGATACTGAACTCCTGCTTGAACTACGTTTACCCTGATGTCTCCTGTCCTGACCTTGGCTTGCCCAACGACGATGCTGTCTTCTCTTATCCTGATCTTGCTACGTACGACTATGAACTGCGCAATCCGGATCAGCCTGCGAGGTTTAAGGTCGGTGCTTTTACAACCCTACCTCAGCCACGCGGTCCGACCCGAGTTTGTGGCGAGCACAACCGTGACAGAAAGAGAGCCAGGATTCAAAGTGAGAGAGAAAGGCAGAAGGGGGATGAGTAGAGGTAGGTGGGCGATAGATGACCGCCACATGAACAGGGAGAGGAGAGAAAATCTGGACAGTGTGAGTCTCAAAGGAGGGAAAAGCAAGAGAGGGAGGAATAGGAAGGGTTCGGTAACGACAGAGAGAGGAGAGCAGGAGCCCCACGCCTCCACCCCTGCCATCAGTGCGCGGAGTGTGGGAGAAGGAATGGCCACCATAGGAGAGGGCAGCTTCCAGAGCAGAGTCAGACTGAGTGAGCCAGGTCTCAGTTATAGCAAATAGGAGCAGAGAGTGAGAGAGAAAGAAGTCATGCACAGAGAGGAACTTGTTAGAAAGGGAGCGAGCATTCCAAAGAGCACAGGAGAAAGAGAGAGAGGAGGGAGGGTGGCAGGGGATGGGTATGAGGTTGGAGGGGTTGACACCAGAAGGAGTAGAGGTTGCAGTTGGCAGGCGAGGACGAGCGCATGTAGGAATAAGACAGGGACCAGGATTGGGAGAGATATCCCCAGAAACAAGGACGAGAAGCATGGATAGAAAAAGGATGTGTGAGGATGATTTGTAGGGGTGTTTTTTAGTGCAGGGGATATAGCTGTGTGGTGTCAGAGGAATTTGATTAGGGGTAGACAGAAAACAGCATTCAAATATGGTTTTTACCTAGCATTGGATCACTTGCATATACTATATAATACACACAGCAAAGGCTTCAATGAGGATTTAGAGATGGTTTTTACCTAGCACTGGATCACTTGCATCTTTTATACTATATTTGTGAAAGCACTGTATGCCTGTCTGCATGGCCTCTGTCCCTAGGGGAAATCTCATTGGTCCCTTGGCCCGCCCGCCCCCGCACACCTCTCATTGGCCTGAGGCGGAGTGACGGGCCAAAGGACACAACACACACACACACACACCTCCCCCCCAAAAAATAAGTACAACACTCCCCCCCCCTCTCACCCCTGTGGACTTGCCCCCCCCCCCCCCAACTGTCACCCCTCTGGCCCTCCTCAATGGCTGGCCGCCCTTGACCACCCACCCTCTCACCCCTTCTCCCTTCCCGGCGCTGGCCTGCAACAACAGAGCCACCCCCTATCACCATTACGGCCCCTTTGCTACGCCCTTACCCCACGCGGCACTTTCCGCCGCGGGTCCT
>NC_134500.1:31632722-31674764 GCF_040206685.1 Ascaphus truei
AAACATATACAGAAACACATCCAGAGACACACAGAGAGACACGGCTACCTCTGCACTTCCTGCATTTCACACGGGGATTCAGGGCAATGTTGATGTGCCCTGGCAGGCATTTCCGATCTCTGTGCACCTCATGGGAAGGAGAGGGGGGTGATCGCAGCCATGTGCTTTTCATGCACATTGTGAATATCCTGGCCAGCATCTGCAGCAGCGCCCCCTAGCTGATTTTTTTTTTAATACATCGATTCTAAAACGCAGACCTATTTTAGCAATGTGAAAATAGGAAAAAAGTGCGTCCTAGAATCGAGGAAATACGGTAGTTAAACTCTTTGGCCAAAGCGTCATAAGCCTGCATACCACGTCATGGTATAACCAATGGGTGATGGAGTTTGAGCTAGCTGGCAATGTGTGTGTTAATCAATTTCTGACTGGTAACCGTTGTATGGAGGTAGGTGGCACCTCCCCCAGAGCTCACTCCTCCTCACCTTATTAACTTGGGCGGTCTTTTCACTTTGCTGCAAGAACATGAAATACTATGGTTCTTTCCCCTCATACAGAGGTAAAGGGAAGGGTGCACAGTGTAGTGTAGGAACTGCATTAATTTGGTTATACCTTGGCGTTGGTATGCAGGCTTATGACGCTTTGGCCAAAGGGTTTAACTAAATAACCAAGTAAATATTATTATTATTGAAGTATTTAACCTTTATACTTATTACCAGTGTTCGACAATCCTATGCATTTGCACACTCGGGCGAGTGGATTTAACATCTGGGCGAGCTCCTATTGGCCCAAGCAGCACACGTTTTTTTAATTTTCCCTGCTCGCGCTGAAATTTTCCCCACTCGCGCTGGAAGAAAAAAAAAAACTCCCCCTACCTGACTGCTGATTGGCGCGCACTCCCAGGCTTTGTGGGCATGCGACCAGGCTCTATATTAACCCGCCCCCAACGAGCAGCCATTCTTTCTGGCCGGAGATCTGTTGGAGAGTAAGTACTCTCTAATCCTCCATCCTGCGGCCCCTCTGCTCCTTCCCTGCCTCCTGCAAGCCAAGGTGTTCCCCCTTACTCCCCGCTTCCCCCCCATTACCCGCGCGGGGCGGGAGATGGTAGTAGGGGTTTTCCCCCCCTTCTCTCCCTGGTCCTGGCTTCCTGCGCGTGGCGGGAGATGGTAGCGAGGGTGTTCCCCCTTTCTCTCCCGGTCCCCGCTTACCCCGGCTTCCCACGCGGAGGTGTTCCCACTTACTTCTCCCCGATACCCGCGCGGGGCGGGAGATGGTAGTGGGGTTGTTCCCCCCTTCTCTCCCTGGTCCCGGCTTCCTGCGCGTGGCGGGAGATGGTAGCGAGGGTGTTCCCCCTTCTCTCCCCGGTCCCCGCTTACCCCGGCTTCCCACGCGGAGGTGTTCCCACTTACTTCTCCCCGATACCCGCGCGGGGCGGGAGATGGTAGTGGGGTTGTTCCCCCCTTCTCTCCCTGGTCCTGGCTTCCTGGAGATGGTAGCGAGGGTGTTCCCCTTTCTCTCCCCGGTCCCCGCTTACCCCGGCTTCCCCGCGCGGAGGTGTTCCCACTTACTTCCCACTTCCCCCCGATCCCCGTGCGGGGCGGGAGATGGTAGCGGGGGTGTTCCCCCTTACTCCCTTGATCTACGCTTCCCCACGGTCCCGTGGCTGCCCATGCAGGGCGGGAGATGGTCGCTGGGGGGGCAAGCGGGGCAGTGGTGGTGGTGCTCGGTCACGCGGCCTTTCCTCTCTTCTTCCCCCTGTCCCGTGTGTGTGCATGGGAGAGTGTGTGTGTGTGCATGGGAGAGAGTGTGTACCCCACCCCCCAATCACCCAATCACGATCAATAATATAAATATATGTATATATATTTAAAAAAAAACTAAAAAAAAAAAAAAAAAAACACCAAAACAAGTATTTTTTTTTTTTTTTTTAAATAAATAAAAACAAAAAAATAGGGGGGTGAGAAATGAGCAGGCTGGTGGGTGCTGGTGGGTCCCACCCAATCACCCCGTCACCCCACCCACCCACCCAATCACCCCCCAGTCTCTCACCCTGTGTCGCTCACCCTCTGTCGCTCACCCTCTCGCCCTGCCTCTCACCCTCTCTCTCTGCTCTCGCCCTCTCTCCGCTGCCTCTCGCCCTCTCTCTCTGCCTCTCGCCCCTCTCTCTCTGCCTCTCGCCCCTCTCTCTCTGCCTCTCGCCCTCTCTTTCTGCCTCTCGCCCTCTCTCTCTGCCTCTCGCCCTCTCTTTCTGCCTCTCGCAGAGGGGGGGGGGGCTCAAGGTTGCATGGTACAGATCTGTTATGGGGGTGAGTGGCCATGGGTCACTCACCCAGTCAGTCAGTCACCCAGTCAAGTCACCCACTCAGTCAAGTCACCCCACCCAGTCAGTCAGTCAGTCACCCACCCAGTCAGTCACTCACCCACCCACCCAGTCAGTCAGTCACCCAGTCAAGTCACCCACCCAGTCAAGTCACCCACCCACCCAGTCACCCAGTCAGTCAGTCACTCACCCACCCAGTCAGTCAGTCACCCAGTCAAGTCACCCCACCCAGTCAAGTCAACCACCCACCCAGTCAGTCCCCCAGTCAGTCCCCCAGTCAGTCAGTCAGTCACCCAGTCAGTCAGTCACTCACCCAGTCAGTCAGTCACTCACCCACCCAGTCAGTCACCCAGTCAGTCAGTCAGTCACTCACCCAATCAGTCAGTCAGTCAGTCACCCAGTCAAGTAACCCACCCAGTCAGTCAGTCTCTCACCCACCCAGTCACCCAGTCAGTCACCCACCCACTCACCCAGTCAAGTCACCCAGTCAAGTCACTCACCCAGTCAAGTCACCCAGTCAAGTCACTCACCCAGTCAAGTCACTCACCCAGTCAAGTCACTCACCCAGTCAAGTCACTCACCCAGTCAAGTCACTCACCCAGTCAATCAGTCACCCAGTCAGTCAGTCACCCACTTACCCAGTCAGTCACCCAGTCAAACAAGTAGTCAGCGGACTACACATAATAATGTATTGAGGTTTTGAAATAAATGAAAACTTGCTTTGTTCCAGATCTGACTAGAAAGCTTCTAACAGGATACCTCGGAATCGCCCCTAACTCAGAAGACGGGTAGGGAACGTCTGCACTTGTGTGTTACTATGCAACAAGGAGTAATTGTAGTAAAGTAAAAATGTTATACAAAAAATAAACTTATGTCAAAAACTAATCTTATTAGTTCTTACTAAGAATTTATTACATTTGCAATGGGGCGGGGCTAGGAGCGAGGCTAGGGGGCGAGTAGATTTTTTGGGTCGGCGAGTAGATTTTTGGGTGATTTGTCGAACACTGCTTATTATCATATATGTTTTGTCAATGGGATGTAGCATTGGGCACTCCTGTCTTTTGTTGTATACATTTGCCACGCCCAGTAGCTCTCCTTTTGACATAAATATATATTCATGATGTGCTGGGTGTGGGAGTTTGAGCGTGCTGGGAATGTGCTTGATTTTTAATTAGAAAGATCACCATCACAAATAAAATTTGTGTGACAAAAGACAAAGAAGTTTCACTTAAAATGCGCGTGCTCGGCACACACCCCCTTGTTTTTACTTATTGTTTGTTGTCTCTTTTGAGCCTCATTTACATTTTTGGTGATTTTAAATAATTACCTTTTGGCTGTATAGTTTTATAATTTGACACAATACCTCTGAACACGCACGGTGTTGCGTATTTCTCTATAAACCCTCGATGCGCTGTGTACATCTGTTATTTTCGTGCATGGTGAGTTCGCCTTAGGTCGTTCCTACACAAGAGTGACTGGGAGTACCTCCACACATCCAGCAGCAAGGGTCTTCTTTTACTTGACAACGCTTGACAGCACGAGCGCGGCATCACTGCTTCCATCAACTCTCTGCATGTTAGTATATCGCACTCCGTTATTATATCTCTCTGCATGTTAGTATATCGCACTCCGTTATTATATCTCTCTGCATGTTAGTATATCGCACTCCGTTATTATATCTCTCTGCATGTTAGTATATCGCACTCCGTTATTATATCTCTCTGCATGTTAGTATATCGCACTCCGTTATTATATCTCTCTGCATGTTAGTATATCGCACTCCGTTATTATATCTCTCTGCATGTTAGTATATCGCACTCCGTTATTATATCTCTCTGCATGTTAGTATATCGCACTCCGTTATTATATCTCTCTGCATGTTAGTATATCGCACTCCGTTATTATATCTCTCTGCATGTTATTATATCGCTCTGCGTGTTATTAAATCGCTCTGCGTGTTATTAAATCGCTCTGCGTGTTATTAAATTGTGTGTTATTATATCTCTCTGCATGTTATTATATCGCTAAGCATCTTATTATATCTCTCTGCGTGTTATTAAATTGTGTGTTATTATATCTCTCTGCATGTTATTATATCGCTGTGCATCTTATTATATCGCTCCGCCTGTTATTATATTTCTCTGCATGTTATTATATCGCTGTGCATCTTATTATATCGCTCCGCCTGTTATTATATCTCTTTGCATGTTATTATATTGCTGTGTGTTATTATATCTCTCTGCGTGTTATTATATTGCTGTGTGTTATTATATCTCTCTGCGTGTTATTATATCTCTGCGTGTTATTAAATCGCTCTGCATGTTATTAAATCGCTCTGCGTGTTATTAAATCGCTCTGCGTGTTATTAAATCGCTCTGCGTGTTATTAAATTGTGTGTTATTATATCTCTCTGCATGTTATTATATCGCTGTGCATCTTATTATATCGCTCCGCCTGTTATTATATCTCTTTGCATGTTATTATATTGCTGTGTGTTATTATATCTCTCTGCGTGTTATTATATTGCTGTGTGTTATTATATCTCTCTGCGTGTTATTATATCTCTCTGCGTGTTATAATATCGCTCTGCGTATTATAATATCGCTCTGCGTGTTATTATATCACTGTGCGTGTTATATCTCTGCATGTTTTTATATCGCTCTGCATGTTATTGTACAGTATCTTTCTGCATGTTATTATATCGCTCTGCGTGTTATTATATTGCTGTGTGTTATTATATCTCTCTGCGTGTTATTATATCTCTCTGCGTGTTATAATATCGCTCTGCGTGTTATAATATCGCTCTGCGTGTTATAATATCGCTCTGCGTGTTATTATATCACTGTGCGTGTTATATCTCTGCATGTTTTTATATCGCTCTGCATGTTATTGTACAGTATCTTTCTGCATGTTATTATATCGCTCTGCGTGTTATTATATCTCTCTGCGTGTTATTATATCTCTCTGCGTGTTATAATATCGCTCTGCGTGTTATTATATCTCTCTGCGTGTTATTATATCGTTCTGCGTGTTATTATATCTCTGCGTGTTATATCGCTCTGCGTGTTATTATATCTCTCTGTGTGTTATTATATCGCTCTGTGTGCTATTATATCTCTCTGCGTGCTATTATATCTCTCTGCGTGTTATTATATTGCTCTGCATGTTATTATATCTTTCTGCGTGTTATTATATCGCTCTGTGTGTTATTATATCTCTGCGGGTTATTATATCTCTCTGCGGGTTATTATATCTCTCTATGTGTTATTATATCTCTCTGCGTGCTATTATATCTCTCTGCGTGCTATTATATCTCTCTGCGTGCTATTATATCTCTCTGCGTGTTATTATATTGCTCTGCATGTTATTATATCTTTCTGCGTGTTATTATATCGCTCTGCATGTTGTTATATCTTTCTGTGTGTTATTATATTGCTCTGCATGTTATTATATCGCTCTGCGTGTTATTATATTGCTCTGCATGTTATTATATCTTTATATCGGTCTGCGTGTTATTATATCGCTCTGCATGTTATTATATCTTTCTGCGTGTTATTATATCTTTCTGCGTGTTATTATATCTTTCTGCGTGTTATTATATCTTTCTGCGTGTTATTATATCTTTCTGTGTGTTATTATATCTTTCTGCATGTTATTATATCTCTCTGTGTTATTATATATCTCTGTGTTATTATATCTCTGCATGTTATTACATCTTTCTGTGTTATATCGCTCTGTGTGTTATTACATCGCTCTGCATTTTATTATAGTGCTCTGTATTGTGTTGCTGGCCTATCCATCAGTAAAAGGTTAAACTCTGTGTCACCCCTATGCTTTTACTGTACCTCAGAGTACGACTGGTGCTGAAGTGAGGGCCTGAGTCCGTATGTCTATGTTAGATACCACACGTGTGTGTAGCAAGTGAGAGAACATAAAACTTGGATATATATATACAGTGTGTGTGTGTGTGTGTGTTTGTGTGTGTTTGTGTTTGTGTGTGTGTGTGTGTGTGTGTGTGTGTGTGATGAGTTAACAATAACCTTGTGACCCTTATGACATAGGATCACCACATACAAGTCACTGTACAAGTCTCCATTCAGTTCACATAAGCGCTGCGCATGTGTATGTGTTATACTCCTCCTAATAGGCCTCCCAAATCCTGGGTGGTCAGGCCTATACTTGAGGTGCCAGTACCCCATTGGCGCTCGTGTGTTATAACTGTGTATAGCCCGCCTGTACTTCGCAAAGGTTTAATTTGGTACCACTTATATCCTATGACCCTCTGATCAGCAGTATCTCCTGTTTCTGTGTCTCTGCGGTGGGCGATCTGGCTCTTCAGGTTGTCCTCCATCCTGTCAGCCACAGCAGTCTCCACGTGGGATGCGTTGCAGGTCCCTCCCGCAGGTGGCTCTTGATCGAGCCTCACTCTTCCAGGCCTGCGCAGATCTGCCCTTCCTGTCATGGCTTCCTCACTTTTAAGGCTCACTCTCCCTCTTCTTCAATAGCCTTTCTACTTATCATAGTCACAGGTCCATTGGAGAGGAACCTGCAAGGGTGCATGTGTTTGCCATAAACAGGGGTTATAGGTGTGCGTGTATCATATTTTCCCTAATTGACTAAGATAAGATAGAACTAAGGTTTATATGAACAGTTAAGTCATACACACTGTTATTAAATGCGTTTAAACACAAGTCTAATTCATGTATCATCTTTTTATTTAATTTTTTTTTTAAGGCATTGCTGTACATTTAGTATAAAAAGCCCAAACATTCCACAGTAAAATATATGCAAAAATCAGTTTATTAGCGGTTTCATAGGTATTACTTTATAAAAATGTGAAATGCCTGCAATCGTTTGGACTACAGCTCACAGATAAAGGGACTGAGGAGACTTTAAGGACTTAACGTTAAACGTTGCTCTTATTTGGAGAGCATTTGTCGGCGCACTAATGGCTCTCGACTGTGATCTGGTTTTGTAACAGTGGCTGCATGAAGAGTCCCACCGTTCCTACCACGCACACAATGATAAATATCCATAGAAATAGCCTGTCCACAACCATGGCAACATATTTCCAGTCTTCAATTATCTGGAAGAGAAGAGGCGAGTTAGTATTTAATGCAGGTGAACATCAGTTTTGTCTTACGTCGGACCACATTAAACTAATGACCATGATATATACATGTTTAATTAGGTGTTCAGCCCTTATTTATTTTTAAAATGTCATTACGGGGTCGAAGCAGGGGGTCTCCGGAGCTGAAGCGTGTTAATTTCAGCTCTGGGGACCCTCTGCTTCCAGAGATATTTACCTCCGTAGGGATTGCCGGTATTTCTGTGGAATTTAAATATCCAGGCCCCGCCTGCCAATAGAAAGCAGCGAGGGATGAAGTCACGGCTTCCTATTGGCTCGCGTGATCTTGAAGCCGCCATTTTGTTAAAACACAAGTTCCATGGCTGCAGAGATACCGGCACCCACTACGGAGGTAAGTACCTCTGGAAGCAGGGGGTCCCTGGAGCTGAAATGAACACTGCTCAGCTCCGGAGACCCCTGCTTCAATCCTGTGATTAAAAAAATTCAACAATATAAATTGCGCATGTTTTTTGTTTTTTTTAACAGATCATAAAGGTATTTTTAAACCATTTTCTTTAAAAAAAGGCGTCTTGGAAATGTTGACAAACATTAGAATTTAAAATGAAGCGTGAACGTTGTTGTCCTTTTGTCTGCTCTGTTTTCTTGTTGGACTCTAGGATAGGAACAAGCAAAACCAACTACTGTAGCTTATTTGTTAAAAAGTGATTTCGAAATACTATCAATACCAATATTAGACCCATTCTATGAATATATACAGTACATAGTGCAGCTTCAAGTGCCATATAGAACTTTTGGGAGGGTGGGCGTATATAAAGATACTCAGGATCATTATACAGTGCATTGTGTTCATTATCAGGCGAGAAGTGTATAGAGCTACTCAGCATCATTATACAGCATGTTCATTATCGGGCTGGAAGTGTATTGAAATACTCTGCATCATTATACAGCGCAGCACGTTCATTATAAGGGGTTAAAAGTGTAGAGAGGTACTCATCATTATTATACAGCACAGAAATCATTTGTATGACAGCTGGAGATGTATAGAGATACTCAGCATTATTATACGGCACAACATGGTTATTGCCAAGAGGTGGAAATGTAAAGCGGCATTAAGCATCAATGTTCATTATCAGGGGGTGGAAGTGTACAGAGATATTGGGTCACTCCCACCAAGAGGATGGCAGGGCCCAGTATCCCAGCCACGGCTTTTGTGGTCAAGTTCAGCAGAGTGAGGAAGGAGTTCTTCCTCCCTCCCCCCCCCCCCGATCCCCACACCCCAGCCCGGCACCGATCCCCCCCAGCCAGCAGCCCCACACCCCAGCCCGACACCGATCCCCCCCAGCCAGCAGCCCCGCACCCCAGCCCGGCACCGATCCCCCCAGCCAGCAGCCCCACACCCCAGCCCGGCACCGATCCCCCCAGCCAGCAGCCCCGCATCCGAGCCCGGCACCGATCCCCCCAACCCGGCACCGATCCCCCCAGCCAGCAGCCCCGCACCCCAGCCCGGCACCGATCCCCCCCAGCCTGGCACCGATCCCCCCAGCATCGATCCCCGCAGGCAGCCCCACGATGCACCAGCAGCTGACACCGGAGGTAGGGGGATAGGGGGCTGTGAGTGTGCTGTGAATGTGTGCTGTGAGTGTGCAGTGTCTGTGAGTGTGTGCAGTGTGCTGTGAGTGTGTGGTGTACAGTGTGCTGTGAGTGTGCTCAGTGTGCTGTGAGTGTGTGCTGTGAGTGTGTGCTGTGTGCAGTGTGTTGTGAGTGTGTGTGCAAAAAAACACATACACTCAATCACAACACACACTCAATCACAACCAACACAGGCACAACACACACTCAATCACAACCAACACAGGCACAACACACACTCAATCACAACCAACACAGGCACAACACACACTCAATCACAACCAACACAGGCACAACACACACTCAATCACAACCAACACAGGCACAACACACACTCAATCACAACCAACACAGGCACACCACACACACTCAATCACACCACACACAGAGACACAACACAAAATCATAAGTCACAGATTTTCACCTGGGGGGGAGGAAGTACTACTGTAAGTCTGCTCCTATCCTGCTGAAAACTGGGACGGGTAACACAGGAGGAGGAGGGGATGTCTGTGTGCAGGGAAGGAAAGCCCCGCCCCCTCTGACACAGACACAGAGAAGCAGCCTCAGCACAGAGCTTCTGGCCGCCCGTGCACAGCTCTGCCCGCCCCCAGGTTTCCCCGCACGCAGCCCACGCCCCCCCTAAATAATCTTGCTCCCCCCCCCCAGTTTGCGCACCACTGCATTAGAGGGCTGTTTGTGGAACGTTGTGCCTGTCCTGTGTTCTTTTAAGAGCGTCATTATGATGCCATTGTTAGCAATAAGCATATGGTAGGTATGAATTTCTGTAGCCCTGCAGAAAATGTGATATATATATATATATATATATATATATATATATATATATATATATATATATATATATATATTCATTCTTTTAAAGGACGCCCCAAAAAATCTACTTTGTCATTTTAAGGATGATTCCATTCCGTTTTATTAGGAATGTGGTCTGGAAAAGTAGTCTTTATAGTGGGTGACCCAGGTTTGCATCGTAGTGACTGCTCCTTGGGACCTGAGGTGAGTCCCTTTTATCTCCCTGTGCCTCACGCAGCAAAATTAGATTGTAAGCTTATCAGGAAACCGACTGCTTATGCCCACAAAATGCTATGTACAAGTATGCACACATTGTCAGCCCTATAAAAGGGGGAAAACAGGTATATAAGGTCAGTGGTGTTCAATCTTTTTTGGTTCCGGATCCCTATAATTATATTGTAGCATTCTGCGAAACCCCAACCCTCTCTAATAGCGCGTCTGAGATCAGATGCATTGTAAAGAACCCCAACCCTCTCTAATAGTATCTGAGATCAGAAGCATTGTAAGGAACCCCGGCCCTCTTTAATAGCGCATCTGAGATCAGATGCATTGTAAGGAACCCCAACCCTCTCTAATAGCGTTTCTGAGATCAGATGCATTGTAAGGAACCCCAACCCTCTCTAATAGCGTTTCTGAGATCAGATGCATTGTAAATTATTCTGTATTTGGTATAATTTTCAAATGACCTGAAAAGGCAGTGAACCCTTTAATGAAAAAAACACTGTATTAGGTTATACAAAAATAAAAATTTTATCTGGAAACATGGCACTATTATTGCAATATATAAGTGCACATCTGGACGATTTTTCAACATCCACCAACCTTGCAAACGGTGATCAAAAAACGTTATATTTGCAGAAACAAATATCGCAAACTACTATATTACTGGTCAATTAAAATTCACCAATGAGTCGTGCACATTTTTAGATTATTGGGGAACTCAAAATTTTGCAATGGCTTTTGTAACATCAAAAAATACTGCAAAATGTCACATTTTCCTAACTAAAAAGGTCTTGCAAAATTTTCACAAACTTTCTCAAAGCCAATCAGGGCACATTTAGTGATTGGAGGGACTGCTTTTTAATACTTTCCATAGTTTCAATTTATGATGATTATTTGTCTATACTACAAAATACTGAAAGTACAAGCATTATAACACCTAATAAAATATTAAACTACAAATGTAATTATAAGAAAGAGCGTGTCTTACACTTTGATCTTCATCATCACTTTTCATGTGATCTGCTATGAAGCTCACACCTTCCATGGCTTCTTGAACACCCGGAGATAACTTTCTGGAGGACCTATGTCGAAATTCCTGGTTTCTGAGATGTTCAGGCTTATCACTGATTTTTGCATCGTATTGTTTCGAAGTAGATGCGCTTACTAAGTTGTTGGAGTTTCTGACCGATTGAAGCTGCATGTTCCTTCTGCGGATGTGTAGTTTTTGACTGACTGAGTTATATTCTGGACGCTTCATAAACAGGAACACTGGAAGTCTCACTAGAAAACAGTTCTTGACCCATAGTGGCATTGTGTGAGTGCTAGGGGACCTGTGATGGACATTAAGAACGCAGACGCTGGTGACAATGGAAAATGTCACCAACACCATAGTGAACATTAGGTACTTCCCAATAAGTGGAACATCTAGAGAGGTTGGTGGGACAATTTTGGAAATCAAGAGCAAAAACACGGTCAATGCAAGAAGAACCGATATACACAAGGTCATCTTCTGTCCACAGTCCGATGGAAGGTAGAACACCAAGATAGCCAATGACGTTATCAGAATACAAGGAATAATTAGATTAATGGTGTAGAAAAGAGGCTTCCTCTTGATAATAAAATCATAAGTTATGTCAACATAGGTTCGATCCAGTGGGTTAACTCTTCTTCTTCCTGGGAGGTCTATGATGTCCCATTCTCCACTTGGTGTGAAGTCGTCCATACTGGCCCAACCTGTCTTAAGTACAAGGTCAATTTCCGTGTAGTCATAAGTCCAGGAACGAAACTTCATTGTGCAGTTCTGTTGGTCAAAGGGGAAGTGTTTCACCTCTATCTTGCACGCACTCTTGTAGATGGCTGGAGGTAGCCAAGCAATGCTGCCATTGTTCTGCACTATTGCGTTGGTGAACAAAGAGACCTCGTATGTACCATCGGCACTGACAGGATGAACAAGACTCATTAACGAGGATGTTAGAAAGTACAATGAAATAGCAAAAATAACCACAAAAATATAGAAATTTATGGTATTCACCCAACTAATCTGCCCATTGCCCCATGCTACAAAGTGATACGCCCCTACTAAAAATAATGTAACAATATATTATGTGTAATATTAGTAGTAGTAGTATTCATATTATTAGTAATATGCTGTGAATCAGTCTTCTCTATGCAGGAGAATTGTTTGGTCCCATTGATTTAAATATAGCTTAATTCTTCTCCAGCACTGGGAAGCAGTATCACAGCATACACAATATTGGGGAAAGATAGCTATGTATGGGGGTAGAGATAGCTGTGTATGGTGGCAGAGATAGCTATCTCTACCCCCATACACAGATATCTCTACCCCCATACACAGCTACGTATGGGGGTAAATATAGCTATGTATGGGGGTAGAGATGGCTACGTATAGGGATAGAGATAGATACGTATAGGGGGTAGAGATAACTATGTATTGGTGGGGCTGGGATCCCGTGGCATCCCCCAGCAGAAACATAATACACCAGTATAAACATATATATTCCATACTTATTATAAAGCACAATATCCGGGAGCCAGATCTGCTGAGAAGGGATACGCAGCTTCCTTATCCCATCGTATTCAGCGGGATCCCAGGTCAGCCGGTAATCAGCCCACTCCTGCAGGTGTAAAGGAAGAACAACAACCATGAATTCAGGGATTTCTCTAAAGCCGGTGTCTCAAAATCAGTCCTCAAGGGCCACAAACAGGCCAGCTTTTTTGGATATCCCTGCTTCAGCACAGGTGGTTCAATCAGTGGCTCAATCAAATACTGGGCCACAGATTGAGCCACCTGTTCTGAAGCTGGGACTGATTGAGTCACCTGTGCTGAAGCTGAGACAGATTGAGCCACCTGTGCTAAAGCAGGGATATCCTTAAAACCTGGCCAGTTGGTGGTCCTTGAGGACTGACTTTGGGACCCCTGCTGTAAATCCACGTGCTGCATCTTCATATAAAGCACACACATGTCCACCTTATCTCTTTCATTCTTACTTTGTTTCATATCTCTACGTTTCATATTTGCCATTTTTCTTAATAGTATTATAACCTTTGTTCGCAGGGGAATTTGCTCACCAGAGGTATTTGTATTTGCTGCTCAGTGGAGGGATTTTATCACCTCTTTTACCCATGTGGAAGAAACAAAACTTCACTCTTGTTTTAGGGTAACGGTCTACAAGAGACTTTTATTATTATTATTGCGCAGCTACAGATAAGCATACTGTAACTTATTTTGGGTTTGGTTGTAGCCACATACCAGCTTCCCACTGGCAAAGCCAGCAACCATCCTCACTCTGATGAAACCTGCACTTCTTTAACCCAGGCTGTGCAACAATGAGGCAGACATAACCTTATAGTGCTCTATGTTAAGACGCATAAGAAGCAAAATGTGACATCATTTGCATGTCATTTCCCAGAATCCCTGGCTGCAGTGGAAGCACTACAGTATATGCTAAGAGGTAATGGGAAAAGGCAGAATGTCAGACCTGTCTGAGACATGGGACTGTGCTCACAACGTGGGGTTTTATTTGCTGTATAACCTTTGTTTTAATTCCAGACAAACAGAATGAAAAAAACAACAAATACTTGCCTGTTTCAGCCACACATTCGTTGTCATAATTTGCTCACGTTCGTTCTATTAAATAAAATAAAAAAATATATAAATGTAATCACTTTGCTATTAATGGCCACTTCAAAGATCAGCAGAAATCCCTCTTACTACTGAAGCATATATTGGTTTAACTGTTGTAATGCTGCTATCTTTCCCCTTGAGCAGCTGCAGTTTTTTTGCTGTTGCTAAAAATCATTGTTTTCTTAATCTCTAGTGATTAAGGTTACCATGGTAACCACAGTCTGCATGTGGCTCTGGGCAGACCTCCATATTAACCTTCGGGACGCTTCATATATGAAAAATAAAGCAGCCCCTGAAAGCGTCATGACGTCGCTGCGTCACATCAGCGTGTTGCCATGTGATGTCGTGTCGCCAGGACGATACAGAATCATTATGGAGGAGGGCTGCAGTGTTACTGAGGCCCCGCTCTCTCCCCAGCATGGGGCATTTGTAACCACTTGGGGGGGTCATCAAGAGTCCAGAGGAAGGGTCCTGACTCCCTTTGGGCCCCCCTGAGCTGGGGCCCCCGGGAGGTGTCTGGACCTCCCGAGCGGTACTTACACCACTCTCTGAAAGGGCCGAAATCTTTTATAATATATATGCAAATAATAGTAATTGACATAAATGTAAATATGAATAAAAAAAACAGTTGGAGTGCTGCTTTTAATATGTCATCAATAAATCTTACTCTTTAGAAAGATGAAATCACTTTTAAAGTATTATTGAACTTCTTTGTTTCCTGTAAAAAATAATGTGTTTGATTTATTACTTGACGCAAATCTTATTTACAAATTATGTTTCTTCCCCTTTATCTCTTTAGCAAATGTTGACCGCATACGTGACATGAAACACAAAAAACCCGATGGATGAAAGATCTCTGTATATAGAACAGAGACCAAAGAGATTAAAACATCCTGATGCATTTGTTCATTTTCAAGACATTAAGGATCTATTTCAATTAACCCCAAAGCTGCGATTGACCAAGAAGTTTCATTAAGCCTCTGAACGCTTTAAAATATTACTTATATTTGCCTGATTTTACGAATGAACCATGCCACTGCCACTGCCACTGCCACTGACATTCATATACTTTGCTCATAAGAGGGACTGACCTTTTAACGTCCCACCTTACTTTGCAAAATATTGTATACAAATAAAGACAAAAAGCCCCAGTGCTACATCCAAAATGGCAAATTATATAGTTAAATACTTATCTGTTTTTCTTCTCAGAAGTGATGGTCATTTAGTTTAATTCTTTGGCCAATTCAACAAGCTGTCTATTGACACATTTCTCCCTATACAGTATATGGTGTGGTGGGTTTGGGGTCTGAGCTTGTAGGGATAGGGTGTGGTTGTAAATGTCAGCTGGTAACAATTGTTTGGTGGTTTGTGACGCCTCTTCCCTGGTTTCAAGCTCACCCATCCTACCTTTTTAAATAGCAGGTCTTGTTATGCACCTGTGAATGAGCAGTCAATGGCAACATTCCTCTCTCCACAGAGAGGTGAAGAGAACGTGTTAGGATCTTCAAACAGGGCACAGCGGGACATGGTTGCAGGCTTATAATGCTTTGGTCAAAGAGTTTGGGGCCTATGCAGAGAGCAGCGAATTTTCGAAATTCGCCATTTTTTGGAGATAATCGCGCAGAAAACAGCAGAAAATGGAGATTTCCGAAAAACGCGCCAATTTTTCTTTTCTATTTGTAAAACTCGCCTCGCGGCTGGCGAGAACCGCAATCTCGCCAGTTTAAAAAATATCCGTATGCAGAGAGGCGCGAACGGCATCTAGCGGCTGTTCGCGCCAATAAAATGGCGCGATTGTCTCCGTTTGCCTCGCCAAAAAAAACTGCCGCTCGCGGCCATTGCAAAGGGAAAAAAAAGGCGCGAATTTGTTTTAACACATTTCTGAAGCGCGCATCTCGCCAATTTAAACTCGCCACACGCATCCATGTTAAACATAGCAGAATTCGCACTTTTCTGCATATGGAGATTAAAACTCTCCAAAAAAGCTACTTTTTAATAAATTCGCCAATTTTAAAATTCGCTGCTCTCTGCATAGGCCCCTTTAAGTAAATGACCCCTTACTAATGAGAAGATAAACATATACGTATTTAACTATATAATTTGTCATATTTGATGTAGTATTATTTATTTATTTTTTGTCTTTTGTGGTATATATTAGGTTACAATCCCTTTGACAAATATATATGGTGTGGTTCGTAAAATATTGAACTAAATCCCTATGCTTAATGCAAATATATTTTGGTATTTCTTTGGCACCCCGTCAACTCCCCCCTAACTGCTCCACTCTGCCCTTTTGGAGTCCATGCAGCATTCTTACCTTAACCCTAATATCACCCCTCAACTAACCTTTAAAGAAATCAGCATGACCTGTATATTCCAATGAACTTGCTCTTGTGTTTTAAAACTATATCCCAAACTACAAAACAAACATCCCCAAAGTCTTACAGAAACTGGCGTATGTAACTAGCTAGGACAAAGCCTTTCAGCGCCTCCTCACTAGACCAGTGTGCTCCTCCTATACGCCTACACTCGCAGTGCCCCAGCCGCTGATACTGGCTAAACACGCTGGCACCAATTCTATGCCCAGGCGGAGGACGTCCCACTTCCAAGCAGATTACCATTACTAATAAACAGGCATAGATCCACGCAACGCCCCCCCTCCTTACTGTCTTTGACACCCTTCCTTGGACCTTCCTCTATGCCATGCTCTACTACACAGCAATATTTTGCTGATTATTTCAAGGTAAAGGTAGAAGCTATCCACAGAGAAATCCTCTCTGTCCCTTCAACACCTCTCCTTCCTAACCTATCTCCTTCTAGCTTTGACTCATTTACTCCAGTTTACAGAGGTGTCTCCTCTGCCCTTCTTCTCAACCACCACGTTTTGACCAAATTCCCTCGCATCTCTTTAAATCTCTCGCTTCTACCCTGGTCCCCAACTCATCTCTTTGCTTTGGAATTTTTCCTTCTCTTTTTAAGCGTGCCATTGTTTGACCTACCCGTATACAGTAAGTAACACTCTTGACCCTACTTCCCCTTCCAATGATTACCCTGTCTTTCTCTTACCTTTTGCCTCTAAACGTCTGGAACAAATTGTGACGGTAGGGGGTAACCAGGCTATACAATAAAAGTTAATTCCATCTGGTTACCACTGAAACCGTGGGGTCCCCGGCAGCCACATAACACCATAAGCCAGGGACCAGGTACATAACATGCAAAAGTTAAAGTGTCCCCTGCTTTTCCACTTTTCATGTTCTATGATACTTTCTATGTGTAAGTTTTAGGTGGGATATTATAACATGTATTCAAATATGTTTTATAATGTTTGGTGCATTTACTATAAATGTCCATTCAGTCAGCCCAGGCATCCATATAGGTGTATAACATCGTAGTTCAAAGAGGAGACGGGATGCTGTCGAGGTGCTAAGTGGAAGGGGCAGGGCGGAGTACTGGGTCCTGAGAACAGAGACACCCTGCGGGGAGGACCCTCTGGTTTGACAGACTCAGTGGAGCCTGCCCAGTAGGTGGCAATGGGTTAACTGGGGGAAGCGGCAGAATGTCGGCAAATTTCCCATTGGTCAATTCATATGTCCTGCCCACAGGAGATACCGGCACCCCACCCTGGAGCCTTTACCTCGGGAAGCAAAGAAAGTAAAGGGGTTCAGCTCCAGGGACGGAGGGAGGAGAGCGGCGTATAGGGGGAGAGTAAGGAGAACAGTGTAATGGGGGAGAGTAAGGAGAACGGCATAACGTGGTGAAAGAGAACGGTGTAACGGGGGGAAGTAAGGAGAACGGCATAACGGGGGGAAGAGAACGGTGTAATGGAGGAAAGGAAGGAGAACGGCGTAACGGGGGGAAGTAAGGAGAATGGTGTAACGGGGGGAGGAAGGAGAACAGCGTAACACGGGGAGGAAGGAGAACGGCGTAATGGGGAGAGTTAGGAGAACGGTGTAACGGAGAGAGTAAGGAGAATGGCGTAATGGGGAGAGTAAGGAGAACGGTGTAACACGGGGAGGATGGAGATCGGTGTAACGGGGGAGAGTAAGGAGAACGTTGTAACGGGGGAGGATGGAGAACAGTGTAACGGGGGAGAGTAAGGAGAACGTTGCAACAGGGGGGAGGATGGAGAACAGTGTAACGGGGAACAGTAAGGAGAACGGCATAACGGGGAACAGTAAGGAGAACAGCATAACACAGGGAGGATGGAGATCGGTGTAACGGGGAAGAGTAAGGAGAACGGTGTAACGGTGGAGGAACGAGAACGGTGTAATGGGGGAGAGTAAAGAGAACGTTGTAACGGGGGAGGAAGGAGAACGGTATTACGGGGGGAGTAAGGAGAATGGCATAATGGGGGGAAGAGAACGGTGTAACGGGGGGGAGTAAGGAGAATGGCATAACGGGGAGGAAGAGAACAGTGAAATGGGGAGAGTAAGGAGAACGGTGTAACGGGGGAGAGTAAGGAGAACGGCGTAACAGAGATTAAGGAGAACGGTGTAACGGGGGAGATTAAGGAGAACAGTGTAACGGAGAGTAAGGAGAACGGTGAAGCGGGGAGAGTAAGGAGAACGGTGTAACAGGGGAGAGTAAGGAGAACGGTGTAACGGGGGAGAGTAAGGAGAACGGCGTAACAGGGGAGAGTAAGGAGAACGGTGTAACGGGGGAGAGTAAGGAGAATGGTGTAACACGGGGAGGAAGGAGATCGGTGTAATGGGGGAGGTTAAGGAGAACGGCGTAATGGGGGAGAGTAAGGAGAATGGTGTAATGGGGGAGAGTAAGGAGAACGGCGTAACAGAGGAGAGTAAGGAGAACGGTGTAACAGGAGAGTAAGGAGAACGGTGTAACGGGGGAGAGTAAGGAGAACGGCGTAACGGGGGAGAGTAAGGAGAACGGCGTAACGGGGAGAGTAAGGAGAACGGCGTAACGGGGGAGAGTAAGGAGAATGGTGTAACACGGGGAGGAAGGAGATCGGTGTAATGGGGGAGGTTAAGGAGAACGGCGTAATGGGGGAGAGTAAGGATAATGGTGTAACGGGAGAGTAAGGAGAACGGTGTAACGGGGGAGAGTAAGGAGAACGGCGTAACGGGGGAGAGTAAGGAGAACGGCGTAACAGGGGAGAGTAAGGAGAACGGTGTAACGGGAGAGTAAGGAGAACGGTGTAACGGGGGAGAGTAAGGAGAACGGCGTAACGGGGGAGAGTAAGGAGAACGGCGTAACGGGGAGAGTAAGGAGAACGGCGTAACGGGGAGAGTAAGGAGAACGGCGTAACATGGGGAGGATGGAGATCGGTGTAACGGAGAGAGTAAAGTGACCGGTGTAATGGGGGGAGTAAGGACGTAATGGGGGGAGAACGACGTAACACGCGGAGGAAGGAGATCGGTGTAACGGGGAGGAGGAAGAAGAACGGTGTAACAGAGATTAAGGAGAACGGTGTAACGGGGGAGATTAAGGAGAACAGTGTAACGATGTAACGGAGAGTAAGGAGAACGGTGTAACGGGGGAGAGTAAGGAGAATGGTGTAACACGGGGAGGAAGGAGATCGGTGTAATGGGGGAGGTTAAGGAGAACGGCGTAATGGGGGAGAGTAAGGAGAATGGTGTAATGGGGGAGAGTAAGGAGAACGGCGTAACAGGGGAGAGTAAGGAGAACGGTGTAACGGGAGAGTAAGGAGAACGGTGTAACGGGGGAGAGTAAGGAGAACGGCGTAACGGGGGAGAGTAAGGAGAACGGCGTAACGGGGGAGAGTAAGGAGAACGGCATAACGGGGAGAGTAAGGAGAACGGCGTAACGGGGGAGAGTAAGGAGAATGGTGTAACACGGGGAGGAAGGAGATCGGTGTAATGGGGGAGGTTAAGGAGAACGGCGTAACGGGGGAGAGTAAGGAGAACGGCGTAACAGGGGAGAGTAAGGAGAACGGTGTAACGGGAGAGTAAGGAGAACGGTGTAACGGGGGAGAGTAAGGAGAACGGCGTAACGGGGGAGAGTAAGGAGAACGGCGTAACGGGGGAGAGTAAGGAGAACGGCGTAACGGGGAGAGTAAGGAGAACGGCGTAACATGGGGAGGATGGAGATCGGTGTAACGGAGAGAGTAAAGTGACCGGTGTAATGGGGGGAGTAAGGAGAACGGAGTAACGGGGAGAGTAAGGAGAATGGTGTAACACGGGTAGGAAGGAGAACGGCGTAATGGGGAGAGTTAGGAGAATGGGTGTAACGGAGAGAGTAAGGTGAATCGTGTAACGTGGGGAGGACAGAGAACAGCTTAACACGGGGACGAAGGAGATCAATGTAACAGGGGAGAGGAAGGAAAACGGTGTAACGGGAAGAGTAAAGAGAACGGCGTAACGAGGGAGGAAGGAGAACAGTGTAACGGGGAGAGTAATGAGAACGGCGTAACAAGGGGAGGAAGGAGAACAGTGTAACAGGGAGAGTAATGAGAACGGCGTAATGGGGAGAGTAAGGAGAATGGGTATAACGGAGCGCGTAAGGAGAATGGTGTAACGGGGGAGGACAGAGGACGGCATAACGGGGAGGAAGGAGAGCGGTTTAACGGGGGAGATTAAGGAGAACAGTGTAACAGGGAGATTAAGGAGAACGGCGTAACGGGGGAGAGTAAGGAGAACGGCGTAACACGGGGAGGAAGGAGATCGGTGTAACGGGGAGGAGGAAGAATAACTGTGTAACAGGGACAGTAACGAGAACGGCGTAACACGCGGAGGAAGGAGAACGGCGTAACGGGGAGTAAGGAGAATGGTGTAACGGGGATGACGGCGTAACACGGGGAGGAAGGAGAACGGCGTAACGGGGAGGAAGGAGAATGGTGTAACGGGGATGACGGCGTAACACGGGGAGGAAGGAGAACGGCGTAACGGGGAGGAAGGAGAACGGCGTAATGGGGGAGAGTAAGGAGAATGGTGTAATGGGGGAGAGTAAGGAGAACGGCGTAACAGGGAAGAGTAAGGAGAACGGTGTAACGGGAGAGTAAGGAGAACGGTGTAACGGGGGAGAGTAAGGAGAACGGCGTAACGGGGGAGAGTAAGGAGAACGGCGTAACGGGGAGAGTAAGGAGAACGGCGTAACATGGGGAGGATGGAGATCGGTGTAACGGAGAGAGTAAAGTGACCGGTGTAATGGGGGGAGTAAGGAGAACGGAGTAACGGGGAGAGTAAGGAGAATGGTGTAACACGGGTAGGAAGGAGAACGGCGTAATGGGGAGAGTTAGGAGAATGGGTGTAACGGAGAGAGTAAGGTGAATCGTGTAACGTGGGGAGGACAGAGAACAGCTTAACACGGGGAGGAAGGAGAACAGTGTAACGGGGAGAGTAATGAGAACGGCGTAACACGGGGAGGAAGGAGAACAGTGTAAC
Source organism: Ascaphus truei (assembly GCF_040206685.1). Classification (NCBI taxonomy): domain Eukaryota; kingdom Metazoa; phylum Chordata; class Amphibia; order Anura; family Ascaphidae; genus Ascaphus; species Ascaphus truei. Next base: position 31,653,797 of record NC_134500.1, read on the forward strand.
AGGGAGAGTAATGAGAACGGCGTAATGGGGAGAGTAAGGAGAATGGGTATAACGGAGCGCGTAAGGAGAATGGTGTAACGGGGGAGGACAGAGGACGGCGTAACGGGGAGGAAGGAGAGCGGTTTAACGGGGGAGATTAAGGAGAACAGTGTAACAGGGAGATTAAGGAGAACGGCGTAACGGGGGAGAGTAAGGAGAACGGCGTAACATGGGGAGGAAGGAGATCGGTGTAACGGGGAGGAGGAAGAAGAACGGTGTAACAGAGATTAAGGAGAACGGTGTAACGGGGGAGATTAAGGAGAACAGTGTAACGGAGAGTAAGGAGAACGGTGAAGCGGGGAGAGTAAGGAGAACGGTGTAACAGGGGAGAGTAAGGAGAACGGTGTAACGGGGGAGAGTAAGGAGAACGGCGTAACAGGGGAGAGTAAGGAGAACGGTGTAATGGGGGAGAGTAAGGAGAATGGTGTAACACGGGGAGGAAGGAGATCGGTGTAATGGGGGAGGTTAAGGAGAACGGCGTAATGGGGGAGAGTAAGGAGAATGGTGTAATGGGGGAGAGTAAGGAGAACGGCGTAACAGGGGAGAGTAAGGAGAACGGTGTAACGGGAGAGTAAGGAGAACGGTGTAACGGGGGAGAGTAAGGAGAACGGCGTAACGGGGGAGAGTAAGGAGAACGGCGTAACGGGGGAGAGTAAGGAGAACGGCGTAACGGGGAGAGTAAGGAGAACGGCGTAACATGGGGAGGATGGAGATCGGTGTAACGGAGAGAGTAAAGTGACCGGTGTAATGGGGGGAGTAAGGAGAACAGAGTAACGGGGAGAGTAAGGAGAATGGTGTAACACGGGTAGGAAGGAGAACGGCGTAATGGGGAGAGTTAGGAGAATGGGTGTAACGGAGAGAGTAAGGTGAATCGTGTAACGTGGGGAGGACAGAGAACAGCTTAACACGGGGAGGAAGGAGATCAATGTAACAGGGGAGAGGAAGGAAAACGGTGTAACGGGAAGAGTAAAGAGAACGGCGTAACGAGGGAGGAAGGAGAACAGTGTAACGGGGAGAGTAATGAGAACGGCGTAACAAGGGGAGGAAGGAGAACAGTGTAACAGGGAGAGTAATGAGAACGGCGTAATGGGGAGAGTAAGGAGAATGGGTATAACGGAGCACGTAAGGAGAATGGTGTAACGGGGGAGGACAGAGGACGGCATAACGGGGAGGAAGGAGAGCGGTTTAACGGGGGAGATTAAGGAGAACAGTGTAACAGGGAGATTAAGGAGAACGGCGTAACGGGGGAGAGTAAGGAGAACGGCGTAACACGGGGAGGAAGGAGATCGGTGTAACGGGGAGGAGGAAGAATAACTGTGTAACAGGGACAGTAACGAGAACGGCGTAACACGCGGAGGAAGGAGAACGGCGTAACGGGGAGTAAGGAGAATGGTGTAACGGGGATGACGGCGTAACACGGGGAGGAAGGAGAACGGCGTAACGGGGAGGAAGGAGAATGGTGTAACGGGGATGACGGCGTAACACGGGGAGGAAGGAGAACGGCGTAACGGGGAGGAAGGAGAACGGCGTAATGGGGGAGAGTAAGGAGAATGGTGTAATGGGGGAGAGTAAGGAGAACGGCGTAACAGGGAAGAGTAAGGAGAACGGTGTAACGGGAGAGTAAGGAGAACGGTGTAACGGGGGAGAGTAAGGAGAACGGCGTAACGGGGGAGAGTAAGGAGAACGGCGTAACGGGGAGAGTAAGGAGAACGGCGTAACATGGGGAGGATGGAGATCGGTGTAACGGAGAGAGTAAAGTGACCGGTGTAATGGGGGGAGTAAGGAGAACGGAGTAACGGGGAGAGTAAGGAGAATGGTGTAACACGGGTAGGAAGGAGAACGGCGTAATGGGGAGAGTTAGGAGAATGGGTGTAACGGAGAGAGTAAGGTGAATCGTGTAACGTGGGGAGGACAGAGAACAGCTTAACACGGGGAGGAAGGAGAACAGTGTAACGGGGAGAGTAATGAGAACGGCGTAACACGGGGAGGAAGGAGAACAGTGTAACAGGGAGAGTAATGAGAATGGCGTAATGGGGAGAGTAAGGAGAATGGGTATAACGGAGCGCGTAAGGAGAATGGTGTAACGGGGGAGGACAGAGGACGGCGTAACGGGGAGGAAGGAGAGCGGTTTAACGGGGGAGATTAAGGAGAACAGTGTAACAGGGAGATTAAGGAGAACGGCGTAACGGGGGAGAGTAAGGAGAACGGCGTAACATGGGGAGGAAGGAGATCGGTGTAACGGGGAGGAGGAAGAATAACTGTGTAACAGGGACAGTAACGAGAACGGCGTAACACGCGGAGGAAGGAGATCGGTGTAACGGGGAGGAGGAAGAAGAACGGTGTAACAGAGATTAAGGAGAACGGTGTAACGGGGGAGATTAAGGAGAACAGTGTAACGGAGAGTAAGGAGAACGGTGAAGCGGGGAGAGTAAGGAGAACGGTGTAACAGGGGAGAGTAAGGAGAACGGTGTAACGGGGGAGAGTAAGGAGAACGGCGTAACAGGGGAGAGTAAGGAGAACGGTGTAATGGGGGAGAGTAAGGAGAATGGTGTAACACGGGGAGGAAGGAGATCGGTGTAATGGGGGAGGTTAAGGAGAACGGCGTAATGGGGGAGAGTAAGGAGAATGGTGTAATGGGGGAGAGTAAGGAGAACGGCGTAACAGGGGAGAGTAAGGAGAACGGTGTAACGGGAGAGTAAGGAGAACGGTGTAACGGGGGAGAGTAAGGAGAACGGCGTAACGGGGGAGAGTAAGGAGAACGGCGTAACGGGGGAGAGTAAGGAGAACGGCGTAACGGGGAGAGTAAGGAGAACGGCGTAACATGGGGAGGATGGAGATCGGTGTAACGGAGAGAGTAAAGTGACCGGTGTAATGGGGGGAGTAAGGAGAACAGAGTAACGGGGAGAGTAAGGAGAATGGTGTAACACGGGTAGGAAGGAGAACGGCGTAATGGGGAGAGTTAGGAGAATGGGTGTAACGGAGAGAGTAAGGTGAATCGTGTAACGTGGGGAGGACAGAGAACAGCTTAACACGGGGAGGAAGGAGATCAATGTAACAGGGGAGAGGAAGGAAAACGGTGTAACGGGAAGAGTAAAGAGAACGGCATAATGGGGAGAGTAAGGAGAATGGGTGTAACGGAGCGCGTAAGGAGAATGGTGTAACGGGGGAGGACAGAGGACGGCATAACGGGGAGGAAGGAGAGCGGTTTAACGGGGGAGATTAAGGAGAACAGTGTAACAGGGAGATTAAGGAGAACGGCGTAACAGGGGAGAGTAAGGAGAACGGCGTAACACGGGGAGGAAGGAGATCGGTGTAACGGGGAGGAGGAAGAATAACTGTGTAACAGGGACAGTAACGAGAACGGCGTAACACGCGGAGGAAGGAGAACGGCGTAACGGGGAGTAAGGAGAATGGTGTAACGGGGATGACGGCGTAACACGGGGAGGAAGGAGAACGGCGTAACTGGGAGGAAGGAGAATGGTGTAACGGGGATGACGGCATAACACGGGGAGGAAGGAGAACGGCGTAACGGGGAGGAAGGAGAACGGCGTAATGGGGGAGAGTAAGGAGAATGGTGTAATGGGGGAGAGTAAGGAGAACGGCGTAACAGGGAAGAGTAAGGAGAACGGTGTAACGGGGGAGAGTAAGGAGAACGGTGTAACGGGGGAGAGTAAGGAGAACGGCGTAACGGGGGAGAGTAAGGAGAACGGCGTAACGGGGAGAGTAAGGAGAACGGCGTAACATGGGGAGGATGGAGATCGGTGTAACGGAGAGAGTAAAGTGACCGGTGTAATGGGGGGAGTAAGGAGAACGGAGTAACGGGGAGAGTAAGGAGAATGGTGTAACACGGGTAGGAAGGAGAACGGCGTAACGGGGAGAGTAATGAGAACGGCGTAATGGGGAGAGTAAGGAGAATGGGTATAACGGAGCGCGTAAGGAGAATGGTGTAACGGGGGAGGACAGAGGACGGCGTAACGGGGAGGAAGGAGAGCGGTTTAACGGGGGAGATTAAGGAGAACAGTGTAACAGGGAGATTAAGGAGAACGGCGTAACGGGGGAGAGTAAGGAGAACGGCGTAACACGGGGAGGAAGGAGATCGGTGTAACGGGGAGGAGGAAGAAGAACGGTGTAACAGGGACAGTAACGAGAACGGCGTAACACGCGGAGGAAGGAGAACGGCGTAACGGGGAGGAAGGAGAATGGTGTAACGGGATGACGGCGTAACACGGGGGGGAAGGAGAACGGCGTAACGGGGAGTAAGGAGAATGGTGTAACGGGGATGACGGCGTAACACGGGGGGGAAGGAGAACGGCGTAACGGGGAGTAAGGAGAATGGTGTAACGGGGAGGAAGGAGAACGGTGTAATGGGGGAGAGTTAGGAGAACGGTGTAACGGTGGGGAGTAATGAGAACAGTGTAACGTGAGAGAGTAACGAGAACGGCGTAACACGAGGAGGAAGGAGAACGGCGTAACGGAGAGAGTAAGGAGAAGGGTGTAACGGGGAGGACGGCGTAACACGGGGAGGAAGGAGAACGGTTTAAAGGGGGGGAGTAATGAGAACGGTGTAACGTGGGAGGGTAAGGAGAACGGTTTAACGGGTGGGGAGTAATGAGAACGGTGTAACGGGGGAGGGTAAGGAGAACGGTTTAACGGGTGGGGAGTAATGAGAACGGTGTAACGTGGGAGGGTAAGGAGAACGGTTTAACGGGTGGGGAGTAATGAGAACGGTGTAACGGGGGAGAGGAACGAGAATGGCATAATGGGACAGGAAGGAGAATGGGTGTAATAGGGGGATTTTTACATGTGATAACGGCTATATGACTAGCTAGAGATGCAAAATCGCTTGGAAAGTGCACTTTACATGCGTTAAATCACTTCTCGAAGCTACTAGAATAGGCCCCTATAACGGCGCGCTACAAGAAAACAATTCCTGCTGCAGCTCTGGGAGTCTCCCGTGACCCCAGAGAGTCTCCGGCGTCAAGCTGCCCCCTCAGAAACATTGTGGCACTACACAAACATACATAATCTTACGTTGACATTTCAACCAGAAATCATATTACCATCATATCCTAAAATCACTTCATAACCACGTTCATCACATAATGCAGTCTTGTTCCATGAGCAAAATAAAAACAAGAAAACGAGCGCAAAGAAAACTTATAGCCCCAATTTAAAGATGTGGGTGCAGCAGAGGGTGATAAGTGGGTTCTTCGATGAGCACAACATATTTATTTTTATAATACATGTGTGCTTGTTTCTTTCCCTACCTTTTCTCTTCTCAATCCTTCTCTCTCTCCCCCTTTCTCTCCCTATCTTCCCCCACTTCTCCCTCCCTCTCTTCTCTCTCTCCTTTTCCAGCATTCTTGCTTTCTCCACACACGTAAACTGACTTCCACTCTATGACGGGCAAGGGTAACCAGGCTTCTTAATAAAGGTTAGGTCCTCTGGTTGCCCTTGGGTACCGTGGCTCCCTGGCAGCTACCCAGCACTATAAGCCAGGGGCCAGGTATATGTACGTTAAGTTAAAGTGACCCCTGCTTTTTAAGGAGAACGGTGTAACTGGGGAGAGTAAGGAGAACAGTGTAACGGGAGAGTAAGGAGAACGGTGTAACTGGGGAGAGTAAGGAGAACGGCATAAAAGGGGGGAGGAAAGAGAATGGTGTAATGGGGGGAGGAAAGAGAATGGTGTAATGGGGGGAGGAAAGGAGAATGGTGTAATGGGGGGAGGAAGGAGAACGGTGTAACGTGGGAGAGTAAGGAGAACGGCATAAGAGGGGGGAGGAAAGAGAATGGTGTAACCGCGGGAGGAAGGAGAATGGCGTAATGGGGGAGAGTAAGGAGAACGGCTTAATGGAGGAGAGTATGGAGAACGGTGTAACGGGGGAGACCCGGCTTTTCCAGCCTGCTGGGCTCGCCTACTACTCTAACGTCAGCCGGGTCGAGCTCCTCTTTCTATTGGCTGACAGGGAGGAATTCCCAAGCTCCTTCCCCCTCCATTCTGGGGATAGCCCAGCGGAGAGTATGTAAGGTGCTGACCAAGAGAGGGAGCAAGTCCATCCAAGCCAACCAATGAGGTGAGTCGATGAAGCTACTTTTCAAAGTTGCTCTGTTAGAAATAACGGAGCGACCGGCTTCATTTTGAAGCCTGAAAAGTTTGCCTCGCAGAGACTAAGTCCCGTCTTTTGCGCCCAAGTTCTCAAAATCGAACAACGCGGTCACGTCTAGGAATTGAAGCCGAAAAGAGGACCAGGAGAACCAGGGGTATATCCCGGTCAGGGTAAGCTCATCCAACCAGACGACCTACACCTAGGAAAGCCTAGATTTATCCCCCAGGCCCCCAGTTAGTGTATTTTTTATTGTGTATTTCTTCTTGTTGTACGTGGGTTTACCAAAATAAACGCAATTTGATTTTACTATCTTGTTCTGCCTAATGAACGATCCCAGTAATAAATAAATGGTGTAAAAAGTACCTGGACTCCCGTGACACTCTCTTTCTTTCTTCGTCTGCTTAAGGTCCAAGCTTTATAGCTATCTGACTCTCCTTATCTGCCACCAGGCTATATGCATTATGATGTCACCAATGAATTATATCTCACGGACGGGCAAAATAATTTTATAATCTAGAGAGAAGTTTTTTGTTCAGGTGCTGAGGAAATCCCCAGTGACTTTTTTTAATCCATCCTCGGCACCCCTGTCCTGGGCTCTGCATCTCAGGATTTGCACGTCAGACAGAAAACTGTTTTTTAGACGTAGGGATCAGAAGTTTAAATCGGGGTTTTGTGGATTGCGATTACAGTATAACAATACTGTATCTGTGTCCTAAAATGTCATCTGGCTGCCTCGGATTTATACAATAAAATGTCTGCTCACGAGAGAAAACAGGACACTGTTAAATTCAATAAAATGGTAATGAAAGTCAAATCTGATAGAACTCCTAATTTCATTTAAAAAGGATACAACCACGTCAATGAATTTAGGCCACGCTTAAAGCCAGGTTACGCCCTAAAAAGTGTTCTCATGTTCTTAAAAAAAAAAAAAAAAAATTACAGATTTTTTTCTATTTATAGCATATTGAAGAGAACGTTTAATGTTCAGCACAATGGGAAGTCTCTATATTGCCATATTAGTACATTTATTGTACAGTAAGCTGCAGATAGGGCTGCTGACATGGGGGAGGGGGGATTTCTGGGACATCTGTCACGGGGCTGGCAGCTGCAGGTGGTCGAGCCCAACTTCTGCCTCCGGCTGCCAGGCCACAGCTCTCCCCAGCTGTTGCCCGGCATGCACAACAAGCGCCTTCCCCCGCAGTCAGCCCAACATCTGCTTCCGCCGGCGGGATCGGCGCAGCACCGGAGTCCTCCCTCCCAAGTAAGGCTGCGTCCATAGACACAGCAGCCGTGCGGAGGAGTGCGGAGGCGCGCGGAGGCTGAGGGAAAGCGGGTGCTTTCCCTGGCCTTCGTTCGCGCGCTGTCCGGGGGCGTGCCTATGGGCGGGCCAGTGACATCACGGAGCTGGTTGGCCCTCATTGAGTGAACCGCTCACGTGACCGCCTGATCGCTCGAAAAATCCGTTTTGACTGATTTCACGCGCGTCGCACGAATTTCCCCGCTTCCGTGCGCACGCGCCCATACGCTGTATGGACACGATCACTGCCTTTAGGCAGTCTGATCGCGCAGCATGCGGATGCGTCAGCGCGGTCTGTCCTATGGACTCAGCCTATGTGTGTGTGTATTAAGTTTGGGGAGGGGTGGTATTGAGTGGGAGGAGAGGGGCTATTGAGTGGGAAGAGGAGGGGGGGATTGAGAGGGAGGAGGGGGAATTGATGGGGAGGAGGGGGAATTGAGGGGGAGGAGAGGGGATTGAGGGGGAGGAGAGGAGGGGGTGTCACGGAAGAGCAGAACTTTACACCGCAATCAAGGCACCAGAGAGGACAAAGAAGTTCAATAAAAAGTCTTTATTCATGTCGGAGCAAGCACAGCACAAAATCACAAACACTCCCCAAAACAGGGAACACAGGGGGAATCCTAGCTACCTAGGTGCCAGGCGCCACTTCCAAGACTTACCGGGGGTTTGCTTCCACTCCTATGGGGGTAGAGACCACCCACCTCTCTGGTGCCATTCACAGCTGAGCACTTTCGAATCTCCCACTTAAAAGTCCTGCTCTCCGCTTCTCCGGTGACTCACAGTCCCGCAGCACAGAAGCACTGTTCAATTTCCCGCTTGGTTAGGCTCCGAGACTTGGTCAGCACCTTGCATACTCTCCGCTGGGCTATGCCCAGAACGGAGGGGGAAGGAGCAGCCAATTGGAGCGTGGGGATTCCTCACCACCAGCTAATTTTTATTTATTTATAAAAAATGTTTTACCAGGAAGTAATGCGAGAGGTACCTCTTATTTTGAAGTATGTCCTGGGCACAGAGTTATAAAAATACATATTACATTAAAAGAACAGGGTTAAACAGTCAATTCACAGACATTTCATGGACAGTTAAAGTTGGGAAATTGGGTACAGGGGATAAAGGGCTGGTGAATTTCCAATTGAAATAGAGCAGTTTTAGCATCACCAAACAGCAGCGAACGGCAGCAAACAGCTCACCCCCTTTGGCTGCCCTTCGGCTGCGCCAAAAGCTGTCCGCCTTTGGGGCAACGCAGATGTACACTGAGGTGGTTGATTTTCAATGCAGCTGTAAACGAAAAGCTCTTTGTGTCCTCTTGGCTCATTAACATTTCAGTGGGTGGGGTTGGCGTTCCACAAAGTACAAGCAAATGTTAACCCTTAGCACGCTGGTCCTGTGCAGAGCGGAGCAGCTCTTGGGGAGCCTCATCAGGCTGTCTGCCCTTGAATGGAAAGAAGGGCTCGTCCCTTGGCTGATGTCAGAGGAGTAGGCGTGCCAAGCAGGCTCGAATAGCCGGGTGAACAGAAAATATGATTTTAGCCAAGGGTAGAAGACTTTATGGCTGCATCCTCTCTGGCAAACTCATTGCCACCTGCGGGACCGGCTCCACCAAGTCTGGCAACTACAAAAAGTGTCCACAAGGGGCGAATGTGGCAATTCACCTTTTCTCGCCCACCAAACGTTTTCACACCTCTGGACATCCTCTCCCCCTTGAACTATGGACTCTATGCAGACTTGCTGGCAGCTTAACTGGATGCCCGGCAAGACTGCAAAGAGCCTTATAAGAAATGTATCCAACAATGGAAAACATATTTTAATACATGGGGGACCTTGGGGAGACTCATGACTGTAAGGGTCTTAGGACTGAGATATCGGGGCTCGAAAACTAGGAGTCTGGGGATGCTGGACAGCCCCGGTGTAATTCTACTCGCATACCGGCAAATCATGCCTGCTCGCCGGGTAGAATGAAGGTACTACCGGTAGCTGCGGACCCCGAACTCTTGCAAACAAAATAATCGCAATGTTAACCAAATATCCCACCTAAAACTTACACACCGAGTTTCATGGGTCTGTGGTAACAGGAACAAGGAAAGTGGAAACGCAGGGCTCACTTTAACTTTTCATGTAAAGATGCCTGGCCCCTGACTCAAAGTGCTGGCTAGCAGCCAGGGGCCCACGGGACCCAAGGGCAACCAGGGGGCTTAACCTTTATTATGAAGCCTGGTTTACCCTTGGCTGTCACAACGGGTCACCATGGCAACGCAGCGTCAAATGACACCGCAAGTCATGTGACATGACGCGTCACCATGGCATCGTGCGTCAAATGACGGGTGCGGGTCATGTGACCCTGCGCGTCATTTGACGCAGGATTTTAGGAAAGAAGGCGCGAGCACAGGGGATGGCAGGTAGGGGGGAGCAGCGCACAAAGTTTGCGCACCCCTGCTCTAAGCTGTATTTACTTTAGAATGCCTATTCAAGTTTATGGGGCCTATATTAGTAGCTGCGATGAGTTTGCTGCTTTCTCGCAAGGTTTGGCATGTTCCCGCTGAATGGTTTGTCATTTGTGTTATCACGGTATTCAGAAAGAATCTGAAACCCTCTCAAACTGTGAGGTAGGAACGAAAGCCGTACAGGAGAGCAGCGATGAGATCTCAGCCTCTCTCAAAGTACTTCCAGTACGATCTGGCCACAGCTGCATAGAGAGTTGCACAGAGAGAGCCTCTCCCTGCACAGCTCTTACCGGCGATCGCAGTGTTTTTATTTATTAGATTGTAAGCACTTCGGAGCAGGGACTCCTAATTACTTTTATGTCTGAAGCACTTCTCCCCTTTATGTGTTTGTAAGAGATGTGTGCAGAGGTTCATATAATGGAGACCGCAATTTGGGTGAAATTATATCTTGGCTTTATTGAGCCTGTTCGCTTATCCAGGCAAAACACACAAAAACAACAAAATAACAAACCCCTTTCCCTGTGTAAGGGCTAACTTACTTCCCCAGACACTATCTGTAGGACTGGAGGGATATTCCCATTACCAGCCTATCATCCCAAAGTCTCAGGAAGTACCTTAAGCAGGTGGCCGTCCATGTCAGTCTCTGGCAGGATCCTGGGTCCTCTGTGTCCAGGGAATATAGGTCTCTGGGTGTCTTAATCTCAGCACAGACTTTGTGCTCAAGACAGTGTCTGTGTGCAGGCGTCTCTGCTCTCCTTCTGTTAGCCCAAATGTGAGCTAAGGAATCTCTCTCCTGTTTCTCACATCAGGCTTTTCTCATAGTCCTAATCAGCCAGGTGGAGTCTGGTTGATTGCCTGAGTGAAATTAACCAGCTCGCTGCTAGATTTAGAGTCAGTCTCTCTCAAACAGTGATTAGTCCCTGTTACAGTGTTATCTATATATAATAAAACTGATTCTTGTATGTCTGGTGCTAGATGCGGCGAATCTGATTGGTCCCTGTGTCCGCCCGCCCCCACGCTACTCTCATTGGCCAAGAGGTACGCTCCACTGTGACACACACATAGACACACACAGACATTGGTCCCTGTGTCCACCCGCTCACAGTTAGCCTCCCACACGACTCTCATTGGCCAAAAGGTACAGTGACATCACTGACACGCCTACTTCACTGTCACACACTCTCACTGACACACCATACCCCCAGGAAACCCCTGTGGAGTCCAAGGTAAGTTTCAGCCATCTCACACTCTCACCCCTATCTACACACACACTAACTGTCACCCCTGTGTACACACACACTCGCACCTGAGACCATGCTTCACACACACTCACTGTCACCCCTGTGTACACACACACTCACACACACTCACACCTGAGACCATGCTTCTTCACCTAATATCACATGAGATCCATATTAGATGAATGTTACATCTCTTAAAGGGATAAGTTGGAATCTACATTTTACAATATCTATATTTTACAACAGTGGCTGCTGTGAGTATCTCCTCACTAACTGTCATTTAATGCCTAAACATATTGTTATTTATTTGTTTCACTGAAAAGGGAATTAAAAAAACATATGTTTTGCACCTGTATGTAGAAATTAATCTGTCCTTACACAAAATGGCTGCTGTGAGAATCTCCTCACTAACTGTCATTTCATGCTTACTATAATTTTGGCTCCGCCCCTTATTGACATCACATCAGAGAGATCAGAAGTTTCTCAGTCAGTGTGTAGTTGGCCTACATTTATTACTCACGCAGTGTAGTTGTGGTTTTGTTTTTATATCTTTGCTCCAACTGGAACTACTAAAAATTATACTTTTTATTTTAAACAACATCAATTTATTTTATCTATTTACATTCCGGGCAACGCCGGGTCTCTCAGCTAGTTTATATTATTTGTTATTTATATGATTCTAACATGTATTACTGCTGTGAAGCGCTATGTCCATTAATGGTGCTATATAAATAAAGACATACATACATACATTTAAATTTGAATACTAGTGTGTGAGAGCAGGGGGACTACGGAGCTGAACCGCATTGATTTCAGCCTCTGCACCCCCTGCATCCTGAGTTACAGGCCCCGGTATGAGGTGCCGGTATCTCCTATGTGTTTAAATGTCCCTGTCACGTGACGCGGGAGATTTAAACATTGCATGGGTATACCGGCACCCCATACTGTAATTCGGGAAGCAGGGGGTCCCCAGACCTGAAATCAATGTGATTCAGCTCTGGAGACCCCTTGCTCCTGTACACTAGTATTCAAATGTAAATAAAAAATGCTTAATTACCTTAGCGGCTAGCCGGTAAAGCAATGAAGGGGTTAAACCTGAGTACCCTGATTATTGGGGGCAGAAGGGGTGGATGAAGGGGGTAGTTGCCCCATGGAGGGTGGTTATGCTTGTTTTTTTTAATTGTGTTTTTTGGATGCTTGCCCATTTCAGGTATAGATAAATACAGTGACAGGCAATGCTTTTTTAGGCAAACGGTTGTTTTTAATTAAATGTTATGTTTTGTGTTTGTGTTTCCTGTTTTGAGTTAATTGTTATGTATTTGTAGGGCTTGTTTTTCTTTAATTGTTGTACTGTTTAGCCATTTCATTTCTTTAATTGTTGTGTTGTTTAGGCTTTTGACCTATTTAATTGTTGTGTTGTTTTGGCGTTTGATTTATTTTATTGTTGTGTTTTTAGGTGATTGGTTTCTTTAATTGTTGTGTTGTTTAATTGCTTGGGTTTTGTTATTGTTGTGTTGTTTAGGTGCTTGGGTTTTGTTATTGTTGTGTTGTTTAGGTACTGTTCTTTTTTTAGGTTGCCCATTGACTGCTATAATGGCTAATCATGCCCATATTATATGGGCATGATGAACCACTGTGCCAATCAATGGGTAGAGGGTAGGGTAGTTGCCCGGGGAGGGTGGTTAGGCTGCCAGGGTGGGTAGCGGGGGAGGGGGGTTAACCCCTTAATTACTATAGCGGTTACTAATCACTAAGGTGATTAAGGGGTATGGGGACATTAGTTTGTTTTTTTATTGTACTGTTGCTGCCCACGGAGGACATGGACATGGAGGATGGTGATGAAGACAGCCTTCATCCTGGCAGGGTGCTATAACTGAGACCTGGCTCACTCAGTCTGACTCTGCTCTGGAAGCTGCCCTCTCCTATGGTGGCCTTTCCTTCTCCCACACTCCGCGCCATGATGGCAGGGGTGGAGGTGTGGGGCTCCTGCTCTCCTCTCTCTGCCGTTACCGAACCCTTCCTATTCCCCCCTCTCTTGCTTTTCCCTCCTTTGAGGTTCACACTGTCCAGATCTTCTCTCCTCTCCCTGTCCTTGTGGCGGTCATCTATCGCCCACCTACCTCTACTCATCCCCCTTCTGCCTTTCTCTCTCACTTTGAATCCTGGCTCTCTTTCTTTCTCTCCTCAGACTCCCCTGTTCTTCTCCTTGGGGACTTCAATTGCCACATTGATGACGCCTCTCTCCCTTGGGCTTCCCGCTTTCTTTCTCTAACCTCTTCTTTTGGCCTTCAACAGTGGACTGCAGCCAGCACCCACAAGGATGGCCACTACTTAGACCTGGTTTTCACTAAAAACTTCTCTCTCTCTGATTTCTCCATTTCCCCTTTTCCGCTCTCTGACCATCATCTCATCTCATTCTCTCTATCTCGCTTCTCCCCTTCTCCACCTCCATCTACCCCCCGGTTCTGCAGAAACCTGCGCTCTATTCACTTACCTGACTTTGAGGCCACTTTACGCTGCTCCCTTTCCTCTCTCAGCTCTGCTACAGACCCTGACAACATGGTCAGGAACTACAACTCTGCCTTGTCCTCCTCTCTTGATCTACATGCCCCGCTTTCTCTCTGCCACACTCGCCCTTCTAACCCTAGACCCTGGTTAAATTCCCACATGCGCATGCTGCGTTCCTCCACTCGTTCCTCTGAACGCCTCTGGAGGAAATCCCATACTGTCGCAGACTTCCTTCACTACAAATTTATGCTATCCTGTTTCAACTCTGCCCTCTCGCAAGCTAAACAAGCCTACTTTTCTTCACTAATCAACATGCACAAGTCTAACCCACGCCGACTGTTCTCTGACTTTGATACTCTACTCAAACCACCCTCAGCTGCCTCTCCTTCCTCCACCTCTGCTCAGGACTTTGCTGACTATTTTAAGGAAAAGATGGAATCCATACGTCAGAACATCCCCTCTGTCTCTTACTCCCATCCTACACCTCTTCCTAACTCTCCTCCTGCCTTCCTTGACTCTTTTCCCACTGTCTCAGAGGAGGATGTGTCGCTGTTGATCGCCTCTTCTCCCTCTACCACTTGCCCTCTTGACCCCATTCCCTCCCATCTCCTAAAACCTCTTGCTCCTACTATAATCCCTACGCTCACACACATTTTTAACTCCTCCCTCTGGTCTGGAACCTTTCCATCCTCCTTCAAACATGCAAAAGTCATACCATTACTCAAAAACAGCAAGCTTGACCCTACCTGTCTTTTTAACTATCGACCTGTCTCCCTCCTGCCTTTTGCCTCTAAACTCCTTGAACGTCTTGTATTCTCTCGCTTGCTACATTTTCTCAACACCTATTCTCTCCTAGACCCTCTACAATCTGGCTTCCGCACTGCTCACTCCACGGAAACAGCCCTCACTAAAATAACTGACAACCTCCGTGCTGCCAAAGACAGAGGTCATTACACTCTGCTCATATTACTCGACCTCTCTGCAGCATTTGACACCGTGGACCACCCTCTTCTCTTTCACCATTCTCCATACTCTTGGTATTCGGAACAAAGCTCTATCCTGGATCTCATCCTACCTCTCCCATCGTACTTTCAGTGTCTCTTCTGCTAACACCTCCTCCTCCTCTATTGATCTCTCTGTGGGGGTACCCCAGGGCTCTGTCCTGGGACCTCTTCTCTTTTCTCTGTATACACTCTCTCTAGGTGACATAATAACATCTTTTGGGTTTAATTATCACCTTTATGCTGACAACACACAAATATACTTTTCAACACCCGACCTTACACCTGCTGTACAAACCAAAGTTTCTGAATGTCTCTCTGCTACATCATCCTAGATGGCCCTCCGCCGCCTTAAACTCAACATGGCAAAAACAGAGCTCCTCATACTTCCTCCCAAACCTGGCCCTACTACCTCCTTCCACATTACTGTTGGAACTACGATCATTCACCCAGTAGCCCAAGCACGCTGCCTAGGGGTCACACTCGACTCCTCTCTCACATTCGCCCCTCACATTCAAACCATTTCTAAAACCTGTCGCTTTTTCCTCCGCAATATAACAAAGATACGGCCTTTCCTCTGTTGCTCGACTGCTAAAACTCTGACTCAGGCCCTCATTCTCTCCCGTCTTGACTACTGTAACCTCCTGCTGTCCGGCCTTCCTGCCTCTCACCTGTCTTCCCTACAATCTATCCTAAACGCTGCTGCCAGAATCACTCTACTCTTTCCTAGATCTGTCTCCGCATCTCCCCTCCTGAAATCCCTCTCCTGCTTCTGATCAAATCCCGTATCTCACACTCAATTCTCCTCCTCGCTTTTAAAGCTTTACATTCTTCTGCCCCTCCTTACATCTCAGCCCTAATTTCTCGTTATGCACCATCCAGACTCTTGCGTTATTCTCAAGGATGTCTTCTTTCTTACCCCTTTGTATCTAAAGCACTCTCCCGCCTTAAACCTTTTTCACTGACTGCCCCACACCTCTGGAATGCCCTTCCCCTCAGTACCCGACTAGCACCCTCTCTATCCACCTTTAAGACCCAACTTAAGACACACTTGCTTAAAGAAGCATATGAATAGCACTGTGGATATTCTGAACACATGATACATAAAGCTTGGCCCCCTGCAGATGCACTTACCAGAACTCCCTCCTACTGTCTCTGTACGTTCTCCCTACCTACCAATTAGACTGTAAGCTCCTCGGGGCAGGGACTCCTCTTCCTTAATGTTACTTTTATGTCTAAAGCACTTATTCCCATGATCTGTTATTTATATTATCTGTTATTTATTTGATTACCATGTGTATTACTGCTGTGAAGCGCTATGTACATTAATGGCGCTATATAAATAAATAAAGACATACAATACAATACAATACAGGGGTAAGTAGAAGTTTTATTTACTTTATGTTGGCTGAATAATGTTTTATTTTGAATGGGCAAATGAGCTATTATCCAGATCTGGATAATAGTAATTGTCCCCATTACTGTACTGTATGTGTTGAGGGTTGTTGTTGGGGGTAGAGGGGTACCCATTAATTGCCATTGGGGTTATCTTTGCTCCCATTGAGGTGGCACACACTGGCAATGAATGGGTCTATTGGCTAGTATTGTTTTGTAATGTTTATTGTGTGTAGGGGGGATGGATGAAGGTGGTATTTGGCCCACTGTGGGTGTTTATGCCTACCGGGTGGGGTAGTGGGAGTGGTTAACCCCTTCATTACCTTAACAGTAGTAACCGCTACGGTAATGAAGGATTTAACTCCTCCCGCAACCCCCCGCATGGCACTATTTTGCTTTTTGGCCGCTCCCGCTTGGTGAGTTTGGCCCGGAGCCAGAAATCGCGAAAAAATGCCTTCCCCACACGATTTGGCCAACTCATTGAGGCTTTCTGAATAACTACCTAGCAAAATTTTGCGATAACTGCTCAAAATAGTGTGTCTGAGATTGGATGCATTTTAAGGAACCCCAACCCTCTCTAATAGCGCGTCTGAGATTAGATGCATTTTAAGGAACCCCAACCCACTCTAATAGCGTCTGAGACCAGATGCATTGTAAGGAACCCCAACCCTCTCTAATAGCGCGTCTGAGATCAGATGCATTGTAAGGAACCCCAACCCTCTCTAATAGCGCGTCTGAGATCAGATGCATTGTAAGGAACCCCAACCCTCTCTAATAGCGCGTCTGAGATCAGATGCATTGTAAGGAACACCAACCCTCTCTAATAGCACGTCTGAGATCAGATACATTGTAAGTTCTTCTGTATTTGGTACAATTTTCAAATGAGATACAAAAAAGGTGATAAAAGAAGGCGCTCCCACAACTTAATCAAGTGATACAAAGTGCATGTGCAAATAATATTCTCTACAATATTATAGTGGGTAAATTATCTATACAAAGTGCATATGGTGATTGAACAAATAAAGCTGTAACTTCCTGCTCAAGCACTCTGGTAGGTACTGTCTCCATTGGTCCCAGAAAGGCTGAAATGTTCTTCAAATTCCATGTTCCCCCTAGAATCTGAAGAACACCATTTTCAAATGACCTGTAAATTGCATGGAACCGTTTAGGGATGACTGGGGAAATCCTATTGAAAAACACTGTATTAGGGTGAATAAAGTAGGTCTGTGGACCAGTAGATAACATGAAGGCATTTTATTGTGAAGGTACATCTCATGAGCACTGCCATGTATTGTAGTGCAGTGGTACAGGACGAAGAAACAGTTTACAATCTAAAATGAGTTCTAAGTGGGACTGCACCCATGGGAGCGTAGACTTCTCTTACCACGCTGATGAGTTGAGCGAGCGATACCTGGAGCACAATGGATACCCGCTGAGTGTTGTTAAAAGCTGGACGAATAAGTTTGTTGTATCTGTCTTTATTCAGAAGGTTGTTCATTAATCTCTCCTCGGAATCTGCAGCCCTGCTACCTAGGGAACAAAAGAGGGTGACAAGAGGGATATGGTGAACATACTCTAAATAATTCTGTTCCACATAGTACCATAGTGACCTAATGACATGGACGTGTTTAATGGGTTAAAGAGTCAGTGCCACATAGAAGCAAAGTGACCTAGTCTCCGGGACGCGTTTAATGGGTTAAAGCAGGGTTAGTCTCACGTAGGAGTACAGTAACTGACTTTCTCACTTTCTTTCTTCGCCTGCTTTTTCCCAACTTTATAGCTATCTGACTCTCCTTATCTGCCACCAGGCTATGTGCATTTTTATATCACCAGATACATAGCCTACCAAGTACAACACCCAGTGGCTGACTTACAGTGGCTGTAATAACTCATAGGCTACGGCCCCAGTCCTCCCAGCTGCACGCTCGCCTGGCTACATGGCGGCGCGTGCAGAGACTACAGTCGCGATCAGCGGTCTGTAGGGGAGCGCGGGGTGGGGCCATGATGGGGGCGCAGCCATGACGGAGCATATCTGCCCTGCCACTGGCTGCGCGCCGACCACGTGACCGCGTTGCGGCATGGGAAGACAACATTATTTTCTTCCCTGCTGGCGTACGAGTCACAGCGTTTTGCGTGCCCACACACACACCGCCACTGGGGCCTACCCCATAGAGGGCGTTGCTGTGGTGTGTGGCGCACATGCCATAGCGCGCGCCGCCGTGACCACCGGGGACTCAGCCATAGAATGCAACCCCTTTGCAGTGTTCGAGAGGATACAAACAGTGACCGCTCACCTTATTTTGATACATAAATCCTTCGGCGTGCGTAAGGCTGAGTCCATGGTGACTGCAGCCGTGCGGAGGCGCGCTGAGGCTGAGGGAAAGCGGGTGCTTTCCCTGGCCTTAGTTCCCGCGCCGTCCTGGGGCGTGTCGGAGGGTGGGCCAGTGACGTCACGGAGCTGGTTCGCCCTCATTGTGCGAACCGCTCACGAGACCGGCCCTGCGCTCCCGTGAGCGCTCAAACTAAAACATTTTTAACAGCTACTCCTCCGCACGCGAGCCCCTGCTAAAGCTGCTCTCATTGCGGCTGCAGGGGCTCACTGACAAGCGTTAGCGCCTAAGCGCTGACCCTGGACGCAGCCTCATAAGACACACAGAAACACACTGAAATACTGTATATAGTACTTTTTTTTTAATCTAAATTTTGTGATTGCAAAAGTAACCACTGGGTGTCAGTATTGTGTAAAGGTTGTGAGACAGCTATCAACAAAAAGAGCAAGACATACAGTACTTCAATGGTCAAAAAAGATATATGTTTTGTAGGACAGTTACTCTGCTTTATTTATTTTATTTATTTATAAAATATTTTACCAGGAAGTAATATATTGAGAGTTACCTCTCGTTTTCAAGTATGTCCTGGGCACAGAGTAAAACAAATAATAAGATGGTTACAAATACAGTTACATAAATGAACAGGGTATACATTATATACAAGACATTGCGTGCACAGTTAAAGATAATATATATTATGGGCGAATGAAACAGTTACAGACCAGATTAAAATGTGAGACAGCCTTAGATTTGAAAGAACTTAAACTGGTGGTGGATATGAGAGTCTCTGGTAGGTTGTTCCAGTTTTGGGGCGCACGGAAGGAGAAGGAGGAGCGGCCGGATACTTTGTTGAGCCTTGGGACCATGAACAGTCTTTTGGAGTCTGATCTCAGGTGATAAGTGCTGCATGTGGTAGGGGTGAGGAGCTTGTTCAGGTAGCTGGGTAACTTGCCCATGAAGAATTTAAAGGCAAGACAGGAAAGGTGAACTTTGCGCCTAGACTCAAGTGTTGACCAATCTAGTTCCCATCCTGTATCATGCCGCACTGTGAATACATGCAATAGTTTTGTGTTTTGGAGAAAATTTGATGGAAAAAACATTATCTGCGGGGTCTATTAAAGATGGACTCCATTTAGATTTTCTAAAAACGTATCCCGGCGACACTGGAAGCTTTGCTGCATTCTCTACACAATGTACCAAGCAAATAAAATGATCTTAAGTTATGAACCATAAGAAATGGCAAATAAGATGGTATATTACTTTACATTTATTGAAATCTCACTATATGATGCTACAGTACCTGGGGGGGAGGCAGGCGGGGGAGGGGGGGTGGAGGTGTACGGTGATACTCAGCATAATTATACAGCGCAGCACATTCATTATCAGGGATGGAAGTGTGCAGGGATACTCAGCATCATTATACAGCACAACACGTTCAATACCAGGGGGTGGAAGTGTGCAGAGATACTCAGCATCATTATGCAGAGCAGCATCTTCATTATTAGAGGTTGGAAGTGTACAGAGAAACTCATCATCATTATACAGTGCAACATCATCATTAGCATGTTGATCATCAATGTATAGATACCCAACATCATTATACAGCACGGGTTATTCATTGTCAGGGTATAGAGATACTCTGCATATTATACATCGTAGCATGTTCTAATCTGCAATGCAATGCTGCCTCAAACGAAGCATTTTTCTGCATCGATAAAAGACGGAGTACAGATTTCCATTCATTTTCTCTCTCTTAAAGCTAAGTTTAATAACTAATTAATAGAATTATCCACAGGGACACTTAATTTTCCTATATTGTAACTCATAACAACCTATTACATAAACAGTAAAAAAAATTAAGATTTTTTCTTTCTTGATTCCTGCTTTTATTCAAATATTGTCTAAAGAAATTGATTTGAACTGTAAAAGACACAGAGCAATCTAATAATACATAGGAGATACAGGATATAAATGCATTAATGCATTAATGCACTATTATATTAGTTTATGTATTGGAGAGATAGTTATATATATTATATATTATATATATATAATCAGTCTGTCTATGTCTATCTAATACATAAACTAATATAGCGGTCTATTGATTTTATTATATATAAAACTAGAAACTCTTCAGATAGATATTATATATATATTTACACACACATACATACAGTATACATATACCATGTTTTATATACTGTATATATGCTTGTATATACGAGGGTGTGTGTGTGTATGTGTATGTATATATATATATATATATATATATACTATATATATATATATATATATATATATATATATATATATATATATATACATACATAAAAAGATACATCAAAATATATAGAATATATATATATATATATATATATATATATATATACATACATACACACACACACACACACACACACACACAAAGTATTATTCTTCTTCTATGAATTCTTTATAACTGTACCGAATCATTAAGAATGAGGCAGAGATACTGTAAGGAAGCAGCAGGTACTCATTGATAAGGTGAGAAAGGTTAGCGGGGGGGTGATGATGAAATATTACTCACCGGTTACCAAGCAGAGACCTGTGAGAAGCAGCAGAGTGAGCAT
>NC_134500.1:31674964-31714175 GCF_040206685.1 Ascaphus truei
AGAGGGAGACAGAGAGAGGTAGACAGGGAGAGGGAGAGAGGGAGAGGGAGACAGGGAGAGAGATGGAGACAGGGAGGGAGAGAGAGAGGGAGACAGGGAGAGAGGGAGAAAGGGGGAGAGGGAGACAGGGGGAGAGGGAGACAGGGGGAGAGGGAGGGAGAGAGGGGTGAGGGAGGATGGGGGAGACGGGGAGAGACTGGGAGGAAGGGGGAGAGGGGGATAGACAGGGAGGGAGGGGGAGAGGGGAGAGACAGGGAGAGGGAGAGGGGGGAGACAGGGAGGGAGGGGGGAGAGACAGGGAGGGAGGGAGAGAGAGAGACAGGGAGACAGAGAGGGGGAGGGAGCGAGGGGGTGGAGGGAGAGGGAGAGGGGGAGAGGGAGAGAGGGAGAGAGGGAGAGAGATGGAGACAGGGAGGGAGAGAGAGAGGGAGACAGGGAGAGAGGGAGAAAGGTGGAGAGGGAGACAGGGGGAGAGGGAGACAGGGGGAGAGGGAGGGAGAGAGGGTGAGGAAGGGAGGGAGGGGGAGAGACAGGGAGGGAGGGGGAGAGGGGGAGAGACTGGGAGGGAGGGGGAGAGGGGGATAGACAGGGAGGGAGGGGGAGAGACAGGGAGAGGGAGAGGGGGGAGACAGGGAGGGAGGGGGAGAGACAGAGAGATGGAGAGAGAGAGAGACAGAGAGAGGGAGACAGAGAGAGGGAGACAGAGAGAGGGAGACAGAGAGAGGTAGACAGGGAGAGGGAGAGAGGGAGAGGGAGACAGGGAGAGGGAGAGAGGGGAGAGAGGGAGAGAGATGGAGACAGGGAGGGAGAGAGAGAGGGAGACAGGGAGAGAGGGAGAAAGGTGGAGAGGGAGACAGGGGAGAGGGAGACAGGGGGAGAGGGAGGGAGAGAGGGTGAGGAAGGGAGGGAGGGGGAGAGACAGGGAGGGAGGGGGAGAGGGGGAGAGACTGGGAGGGAGGGAGGGAGAGGGGGATAGACAGGGAGGGAGGGGGAGAGACAGGGAGAGGGAGAGGGGGGAGACAGGGAGGGAGGGGGAGAGACAGAGAGGGAGGGGGAGAGACAGGGAGGGGGAGAGACAGGGAGAGAGGAGGGGCGAGAGGGGGAGGGAGCGAGGGGGGAGGAGGGAGAGGGGGAGAGGGAGGGAGGGTGGGATAGGGGGAGACGGAGGGAGAGAGGGGGAGAGACAGGGATGGAGGGAGGGGGAGAGACAGGGAAGGAGGGAGGGGGAGAAGGGGAGAGACAGGGAGGGAGGGAGGGAGGGAGGGGAGAGACAGGGAGGGAGGGAGGGGGAGAGACAGGGAGGGAGGGGGAGAGACAGGGAGGGAGGGAGGGAGGGAGGGAGGGGGAGAGGGGAAGGGAGGGAGGGGGAGAGGGGGAGAGTGGGAGGGGGAGAGGGGGAGAGGGAGAGGGAGGGGGGAGAGGGGGAGAGGGAGAGAGGGGGAGAGACAGGGAGGGAGGGAGGGGGAGAGACAGGGAGGGAGGGAGGGAGGGAGGGGGAGAGACAGGGAGGGAGGGAGACAGGGAGGGGGAGGGAGGGGGAGGGAGGGTGAAAGACAGGGAGGGAGGGAGGGGGAGAGAGAAAGGGAAGGGGGGAGAGAAAGGGAGGGGGAGAGATAGGGAGGGGGAGAAAGGGAGGGGGGGGAGAAAGGGAGGGGGGAGAGAAAGGTAGGGAGGGAGAGAAAGCAAGGGAGGGAGAGAAAGGGAGGGAGAGAGGGAGAGAGACGGAGACAGGGAGGGAGAGAGACGGAGACAGGGAGGGAGACAGGGAGGGTGAGGGAGACACACACCCACTGATTCACACGCACACCCACTGATACACACACACACACACACACACACACACACACACACACACACACACACACACACACACACACACACACACACACTGATACCCACACCCACTCACACACACACACCCACTGATACCCACACCCACTGATACCCACACACACACACACACACACACACTGATACACACACACACACACACACACTGATACACACACACTGATACACACACACACACACACACACTGATACACACACACACACACACACACACTGATACACACACACACACTGATACACACACACCCACACCCACTGGTACACACACACTGATACACACACACATACACACACAAACACCCATTGATACACACACACACACACACACTGATACACACACCCACCCACTGATACACACACACACACACACACACTGACACACACACACACACTGACACACACACTGATACACACACACACACACACACTGATACACACACACACACTGATGCACACACCCACCCACTGATACACACACACACTGATACACACACACACTGATACACACACACACTGATACACACACACCCACTGATACACACACACCCACTGATACACACACACACACACACACACACACACACACACTGATACACACACACACACACTGATACACACACACACACACACACACACACACTGATACACACACACACACACCCACTGATACATACACACACACACACACTGATACACACACACTCATACACACACACTCACTGATACACACACACACCCACTGATACACACACACTGATACACACACACACACACACACACACACACACTGATACACACACACACCCACTGATACACACACACACACACACCCACTGATACACACCCACACCCACTGATACACACACACACACACACTGATACACCCACACACACCCCCCCACTGATACACACACACACACACATACACCCCGCCAGCCCCTGCACCGCCCGTGACCGCGCAGCTACCACTGCCCGCCCCCGAGCCCATCTCCCCCCACCAAGTGGACGGGGGGAAGTGAGCGGCAGGAGAGGCAAAGGTGGAAGCGCCGGGGGGCAAAGGTACAAGCGCCGGGGGGCAAAGGTACGAGTGCCCGGGGGCAAATGTACGAGCACCGGGGGGCAAAGGTACGAGCGCCGGGGCGCAAAGGTATGAGCGCCGGGGGGCAAAGGCAGGCGCACCCCTGCTACCACCTCATATTAACCCCCCTTGGCTGGGACCCGGGACAGATGGGGACACTCACCGCGCACAGAGGAGCCAGGAGCGGGAAGGCAGTCACAGTCACGTGTGCTCTGCACAAAGCGGAAGCCCCGCAGCCTGGTACCCATGAGAAGCCCGAGGATACCTCATGTGATCTCCAGAGGTCTCTCGCAGAACAAAGGAACCAACCCTGTATCTAAAAAAAATAAACCAGACCTATACATTCAATACATACATCCACCCCCCCTATCCCCCCCAACACATACAGTACAATAATGTGCAAAATAACTATTATCCAGATATGGATAATATATTATTTGCCCATTATGAAACACATAAAACATGCATAAATCAAAACATGAATTCTTAATCTTAAAATCACCACATAGCATGTTACAATAAATCCAGCATCGATTGTAAATATAAGCCAACAAACCAGCAGCTACACAAATGTATATCAAATGTCACACAATTGCATTGAGTGTGTACATGATGCAATTAATCTGTGCATCATGTAACACTATGCAAAATATATGTAACAATAAAATACACTATGAACAATGTCCCCTAACCACCAATGCCATCATGAAAATCAAATAGAAACTAAGCAACATCAATACAATTAGCATCAATCAATTAATCCATTTCCTCAAACAATTACAATACAATACAAATCAATTATACAATTCCCTATTCAATTCCTAAAGCCAAACCTTTGCCAAAAGAATTCTAATTTAAAGTAACCACCATCATTCTAATCTAACTACCAGAAATAAGCAATTACAAATAACCTGTAACTAAATAGAAATTACATTATTCACAACAATGACAAAATAAAGCTGATAAATACATTAGCCATACATGAAAAGAACATAAACATTAGCAAAGCAATCAATTATTATCCCTATATGTCTATCCATATAGATAGATATACATAACATACAGGGGCAATAATATAGCATAAAATACAATGCATTTACATACAAAAATCACATAGAATACACCCATTCAGTGTCCGTGAATGTATTATATACATAGATACATTCACGGGCATTAAATGGGAGTGAAAAAATAGAAGACATGAATCAAAAATCCAAAAAACCTGTAAAAGTAAAAATAATACACTTTTCTTTTGTTTACTCACCATTAGATGCCCACTCACCGAAATCCAGGCGACCCGGAAGCGCAGGAACCAATCCACAGGTAAACCATAAAAAAATAAACCCTTACAATCCATAACGGTGTCTTCTTTCTTCTATTTGTAATCCTTCCCGTCTGTCTTGGGGTCCTCTTTTCTTCTTTCGGGTCTTCTCTGGCTTCTTCCGTCTTCTTCTGCCACGCCCTTCTTCTCTTCTTAGGAGGGGAGATGTTCCCTCCTCGGCAACTGGCTTAAAAATGAGATGACATAGGCTTTTATAGGCCTATGACGTCACATTTTGGTCAAATGTTTCCCACGGTCCTGATTGGGCCATGAAAAACATGTGATTTGGCCGGGGGGGGAAAAAATGATGACGTCATTTAAAGGCAATGAAAGCACAGCCAATCAGAATGGCTGAGCTTCAATTGCCTTTAAGATGACGTCATCAAAAGAAAGATGGCCGGCCTCACATGGTACGGTAGCCAATCAGAGCGTGGGAAATACATCCCAACTCTGATTGGCTCTAGTAGACCATATGACAGAGACTTGGGGGAGAACGGATGTGACGTCATTGAAAGCCTGTCACATGGTACTAGAGTCAATCAGAGTTGGGATGTATTTCCCACGCTCTGATTGGCTACCGTACTATGTGAGGTCGGCCATCTTTCTTTTGATGACGTCATCTTAAAGGCAATTGCAATTCAGCCATTCTGATTGGCTGTGCTTTCATTGCCTTTAAATGACGTCATCATTTTTTTTTTTCCCGGCCAAATCACATGTTTTTCACGGCCCAATCAGGACCGTGGGAAACATTTGACCAAAATGTGACGTCATAGGCCTATAAAAGCCTATGTCGTCTCATTTTTAAGCCAGTCGCAGAGGAGGGAACATCTCCCCTCCTAAGAAGAGAAGAAGAGCGTGGCTTAAGAAGACGGAAGAAGCCGGAGAAGACCCCAAAGAAGAAAAGAAGACACCAAGACAGACGGGAAGGATTACAAATAGAAGAAAGAAGACACCGTTATGGATTGTAAGGGTTTATTTTTTTATGGTTTACCTGTGGATTGGTTCCTGTGCTTCCGGGTCGCCTGGATTTCGGTGAGTGGGCATCTAATGGTGAGTAAACAAAAGAAAAGTGTATTATTTTTACTTTTACAGGTTTTTTGGATTTTTGATTTATGTCTTTTATTTTTTCACTCCCATTTAATGCCCGTGAATGTATCTATGTATATAATACATTCACGGACACTGAATGGGTGTATTCTATGTGATTTTTATATGGAAATGCTTTGTATTTTATGCTGTATTATTGCCCCTGTATTTTATGTATATCTATCTGTATGGATAGACATACAGGGATAATAATTGATTGTTTTGCTAATGTTTATGTTCTTTTCATGTATGGCTAATGTATTTATCGGCTTTATTTTGTCATTGTTGTGAATAATGTAATTTCTATTTAGTTACAGGTTATTTGTAATTGCTTATTTCTGGTAGTTAGATTAGAATGATGGTGGTTACTTTAAATTAGAATTCTTTTGGCAAAGGTTTGGCTTTAGGAATTGAATAGGGAATTGTATAATTGATTTGTATTGTATTGTAATTGTTTGAGGAAATTGATTAATTGATTGATGCTAATTGTATTGATGTTGCTTAGTTTCTATTTGATTTTCATGATGGCATTGGTGGTTAGGGGACATTGTTCATAGTGTATTTTATTGTTACATATATTTTGCATAGTGTTACATGATGCACAGATTAATTGCATCATGTACACACTCAATGCAATTGTGTGACATTTGATATACATTTGTGTAGCTGCTGGTTTGTTGGCTTATATTTACAATCGATGCTGGATTTATTGTAACATGCTATGTGGTGATTTTAAGATTAAGAATTCTTGTTTTGATTTATGCATGTTTTCTGTGTCTCATAATGGGCAAATAATATATTATCCATATCTGGATAATAGTTATTTTGCACATTATTGTACTGTATGTGTTGGGGGGGGGGGGGGTGAATGTATGTATTGAATGTATAGGCCCGGTTTATTTTGTTTACATACAGGGTTGGTTCCTTTGTTCTGCGAGAAACCTCTGGAGATCACCTGAGGTATCCTCGGGCTTCTCACGTGTACCAGGCTGCGTGGTCCACGGGGGACACCTGCGGGGAAGAACCGGTGGCCACACATCTGTAGGGGCACCACGGACCCGTAGGGACCCCCCGTGGGTCGCCAGACCCCGTGGGAACCACCCGAGGCCCCTCAGACACCTGTGGGTCTGACCCGGGGCCCCCAGACATCTGCGGGCCTACCGTGGGGACCCAATTGAGCCCACGGTGACCCGCGGACACCACCTGGTGGGCCATGGCGCCTGGCGGGACCCACCAACAGGCCTCCAGACCCTGTATGAAACAAGTTGCTGGTAACCTGTAGGTCTGTGAGGTGACCCATCAGGCCCACCGGGGACTCACGTGGGCCTGGGGTATGAACCCTGTATGTAAAAGAATAAATCATGTATTTATGGGGGGGCACAGGGGGTGGGTTATGTATTTAATAAATAGAATGATGTTTATTGTGGGGCTGTGTATTGTTTTTATTGTGGGTACTGGGTTTGGGGGGAGGGGGTATTGGCCCCAAGGGTATGTGGGTAGGCCTCCCGGCTGGGTAGTGGGTGAGGGTGGTTAGGCCTCATGGGGTGGGGGGTTAGTGGGGGAGGGTATGTAGGCCTCCCGAGTGGTGGGTGAGGGTGGGTTAACCCCTTAATGACTGTAGCGGTTAATAACCGCCATGGTGATTAAGGGGTTAGGGGACATTACATTGACTATTGTGATTGTTGCGCATGTTTTGTAGCACCGGAGGGGCATGGGCAGAATGAAGATGAGGATGAAGACGGCCTTCATCGTGGGTGCCTGTAAAAGGTAAGTGTAATATGTTTTTACGGTATTTATTTTAATTTATATGTATTTAAAATGGGCAAATGCATTATTATCTATATGTGGATAATAGTAATTTTGCCCATTACAGTACTGTATGTGTTTGGGGGGCGGGGGGGTGTGTGTGTTGTTTATTGGAGGCAATTGTCCCCAATAAACATGCTAATGTGCCTTAACCCCTTCATTGCCTTAGCGGCTATCCGCTAAGGTAATGAAGCTGCATTAATGTAAATTTTAATAATAGTGTGCGGGAGCAGGGGGTCCCCTGAGCTGAACCGCATTGATTTCTGCCTCAGAGACCCCCTGCTTCCCGAGTGACAGGCCCCGGTTTGGGGCATCGCTGCCAGTGTGGACGCCATCTTTATAGAGCCCACGTCGCGTCTTGGACGCTATAAAGATGGCGGCGACACTGGCACCCGATGCCCAATACCCGGGCCTGTAACTCGGGAAGCTGGAGGTCTCTGAGGCAGAAATCAATGCGGTTCAGCTCAGGGGACCCCCTGCTCCCACACACTATTATTAAAAATACATTAATGCTGCTTCATTACCTTTGCGGCTATCCGCTATGGTAATGAATTATTGTTTATTGTTATGTGTGTTTTAATACTAGTGTAGATGTGCAGGGGGTCTCCTGAGCTGAACCGCATTTGTTTCAGGTCCAAGGACCCCCTACTTCAGGAGATACAGGCCCCTTTATGGGGTGACGGGGAAAAAAAGCAACACGTACGCTGTGGCTGTTTTGAGCTATTTTGAGCAGGTACGTTAAAAAATGGCCTCAAGGCCTTAGTGCATCGCGTCCCCAGCTTCACTTTTTAACGAACCTGCTTTTTTGGAAAATCAGAACGCAAAGCCATTGAGCTTAGTGAGAGCCCCCATTGTAATCAATAATAAACAATGGTGAAAGCACATTAACAGTAAGTGTTGATAAACGATACAGATTGCAGTACACCATACTGTAGTATATATTATAAATAAGTTGATGATAGTATATGACTTCAAATATAATAAAGAATGCATGTATACATAGATCAACAGTGCACAGGGACTCAAATAAATACAAATAAATCTATATAGAAAGACAAACAATAAAATACATTGACAAGACACGGACATATAATACAGAATATAGGATGAATATATGAGTTGAAGTCGGGGTTACCGGTTCATTCGTGCAAAAAAGGTGTTATTAGATTGTCGCGCTCTCCAAAAATGTGCAGTTCTTTATATAAGAGTGAATAAGATGCTCTAATACATCAAAATATTTATAAGTGAAATACCAAAAGTGAAGAAATTGTGATGAACAAAAAATAAATGAATAAAGATACTTTATAAAGTGCTACTCAAACCCTTTACAAGATTGCTTCTTCAATCCTCTTCAGTGTCGCAGTCCAAGTGATGGGGAGCGCAAATATGTGAAACAAATGAAAACACTAAATAGTGCAGTATGTTTGAACTAATAAAACAACTTCATGGGACCTATAGATTTCGTACTCGCAATCTATCTGCTCTTTTAAAGCATAACCATCAGTGGCAACGCCAGATTCGGTCCATCCAGGTGTGTGGTAACCTTGAATAAGAAATAGAAGCCCCAAAAGCGTAGACTGATAAAAAAAAATAGATTTTATCTGTAGGTATATCAAAGAATTTTCACACTCACATGGTGTCAAGTTATATCAGGCACATAAGATTGTGATCACCGGTGGAAGAGGCGCGACTCTCAGCGTTACCCTCCGCTCACGTCCACAGCTCTCCTCGCGTCTCTCCGCCCGATCTCACTTGCAATTGGCTGTCTTCCGCACCTCCCCGTCAGAATACCCGGATGCCAGTTCAAGGAAGCAGCAACACTGTGATCGTCAATTCTCCACCGTTGTCATACGCGTTTCACTGGAGTTCCCAGTTCCATCAGGGTTGTGAGCACACAATCTATAGGTCCCATGAAGTTGTTTTATTAGATCAAACATATTGCACTATTTTGTGTTTTCATTCTTTTCACATATTTGCGCTCCCCATCACTTGGATTACCTGTTCATTCCCGTACTTCCTGTCAAGGTCACGCCCCCTCGGCGCGTCATACCGATTATCCACAGGGAAGCGCGCACCACCGCCGGCACGCACACGTGCACGGGAAGGATCTTACTCCTGGACACGCGCCCGCAGCGGCAATCAGGAACAGAGTCGGCGGTAGCGTGTGCGTTGCGTGCCGCACCCTCCCTTTACGCCAAGCGCTTCCCGCGCGAGCACGCCACTCTGCCAATAATAACGGGACCTCCCTCAGCTGCTTAACACCTGGATCTGAGGTAACTTCCTCCTATCTCCTTCCTACCTACTGCTAGTCCACTCCCCCTTGCCTCCTGGTCATTGGTTCATCTCCTTATTTATGTTCACCCACTCCTCTGTCTTGTTGCTGAGCATAGTGCGTTGTTTCTGCACCGTGCTCATTGCAGCCTGAGTATCTGTCTCTGTTTCGTCTTGATCTCTGTTGTGACCCTGCCTGTGCCTGACCCGTCTCTTCTATATCCCTGGACTATGGCTTGTTATTGGATTTCTGCTCTCTCCATCCCACGACCTCAGCTAACGCACCATGACGATTCTACTCTCTCCATCCCACGACCTCGGTTTACGCACCACGACGATTCTACTCTCTCCATCCCACGACCTCGACTTACGCACCACGACGATTCTACTCTCTCCATCCCACGACCTCGGCTAACGGACTACGATGATTCTACTCTCTCCAAGCCTGGACCGTGGCAAGTACCCTCACCTACCTACACTCTCCTACCCTGACCTGGCTTCACGTCCCTGACCCTGCTATCCGGTCCAGTCCCCGTGGTTTAGGGCGGTGGTTATATACTTCCCCACCTCAGCCCCGCGGTCTAGTCCAGGTTGTAGTGAGCATCCGTGACACTTCCCATTATACGGAATAGGTGTGATAGGAAGAGACTGCACTCCTGCTTTTCTTTATTTTTTTATAGAGTTGTAGGTTTGAAGTAGGGGGTCTTCAAGGCTGAACCGCGTTCATTTCCGACCCCTACTTCCTGAGATACTCACCTCCATAGGGGGGCGCCGGCATCTCTTCCTGAAGGTTATACCAAGGGTTGCCAGGTGTCCAGTATTGAACCGGACTGTCCTCTATTTGGACACTCTGTCCTGTGTAAAATGAGAGGTAATACTGGACATGTATGTGTATACCGGTATTATCTCTCTATATGTGTATACCGTTATTATCTCTCTATATGTGTATACCGGTATTACCTCTCTGGGTGTGTATGTGTACCGGTATTACCTCTCTGGGCGTGTATGTGTGTACCGGTATTACCTCTCTGGGCGTGTATGTGTATACCGGTATTACCTCTCTGGGCGTGTATGTGTATACCGGTATTACCTCTCTGGGCGTGTATGTGTATATCGGTATTACCTCTCTGGGCGTGTATGTGTATACCGGTATTACCTCTCTGGGTGTTTATGTGTATGCCGGTATTACCTCTCTGGGTGTGTATGTGTATACCGGTGTAGCCATGCTGTAAAATGGACTGCAGTTTCCTCTCCTGCTGGCAGTAAGCCTGGTAAGTTACAGGGATGCCAGCAGTAATCATGGAGGTTTGCCCTCACACCCTGGTGGAGTGCCCTATATGTGGATGGGAGGAGCTAGATATTCTGAGTCCACCGTTAGTGACATCAGAGATGTGCCTGCCCCCTGAAGATATAAGGCACAGCACTGCTCAAAGTTAGTGTTGGAGTAAGGAGCAGGTCTGCGTTGAGACCTGGGAGAAAGAGGCCCACTAGTAATGTAACTAGTGGCCCCATTCTATATCAATCAGCATCAAGCTGTCAACGCCATACTGTGTCCAGGGACCTGGCACAGGGGTGATCTCCCTGGGGGGGAGAGGGGATCCCACTCCATTGGGAGGGTGTACCTTTGAAAGGATCACAAGGTGAGATGTGCGGCTGTGTAAATCGCTGCAAGGGGCAGCTAGCCCATACCAAGCAACAATAAAGAATGACCTTGAATAAAGACACTTCACTGTGTGAGCCTGGAATTACTCAGCAGGGGAAGGCATCACCACAGAGGAGTTCCTCATCAGAATCATCCCCACGCAGACGCAGGGATCCTGATGAGGTGGAGGCGCTGCACTGGATATAGGTAGGACTCAAGCACACTACCTCAGCTGCCTGTCTGGGTTGGCAATCCCCACACAACATCATGCGGGAGACTCAGGAGTCCTGTTACCAACAGGTGCACGACCAGACACAACCATGTAATGGGGACTGGTTAGACCACAGGGGCCAATGTGAGATTGGGTGGGTCAGGCCAGGCCAGAAAATCCGTTACATTTGGAGGCGCTGCTGAGATACCTGTCAACAGGACAGGCTTTTGCTAGGCACACTGGGAAACAGGGAGAGTGTATGCTGCCACTTTGTGCTGTGTTGGGACGGAGCCTAGGGGTAGTCAGGGGGCTGATGGAGTATTGTCAGCTCGCAGGGACGACCTAGGGGCCTGAGAGGAGTTGGAGGTTTGGATAGGGGCTATAGCTGTTCCAGTCACCTTGAGGTAGTGCTAGTTGGTAGGATGCCTGAACGGATAGCCTGTTAACGAGGTCAGGGATTCTGGACAGGGTCTGCGCTAGGCTAGCCAACAGTAGGTAGACGCCCAAGTACTGCATGGAAGAGCCAGAGTACTCTAGCTCATTCCAGACCACTTACCGAAGGGAGCACAGACTGGGAGGAAGGAGATACAGCAGACACAGATAGAGTGAGCCTAGCCTGAGGTAATGCAAACACGAGTCCAGACTACATTAGGTACACAAGGTGGTGCATCAAGGCAATCTTTATTGTACCGGTATGGCAGCTGCCCCGCAGAGAGGAGCTCCATGTACAATCACAGTAAATACAGCAACCAAATGGTGACCACAAGAATGGAGGATCCGCGCGGTGCGGAAGGTCCAAAATGGCGGACGGAGGCAGATGGAGGGAGCGCATGTGGTGTGTGTTCTGCTGAAGAGCAAGCTACTGATGTGACTTTGGCAAGCCTGTTGTGGAGTGGCGCGAAAGCTGTGGCCGCGCCGTTTTGGTCCTGCCTAGGACCTAGGGGTACTACCCCAGAGGACATTGAGGAGGACATTGTAGTAGTGTGTGGAGAACATGATGAATTTGCTTGACAGTCGGCATACAAACAGTTAAACGCTACCTCAACCTTCAAAGAGACTGACAGTGCAACCCAAAATGGCGGCTCCCGCTTCCCTTGGGAGACCGCTTGGATCAATTGCAGAAAATTCTGCAGATACTGGACTTACAGAGAGTTGGCCAGGAGTGGCGCCAACAGGGAAACCCCACCCTGCTGGGGGGTATGGCGCGAAAGCTGCAGCGGCGCCCTTATGGACAATGACTAACTCAGCCCCAGTGCTGGGTCACCCGATCAACTTATGGGACCTCCCCCTAATCTCAACCAGGGGGAGTGGTTTCCAACTGTGCCCAGTGGGAACGGATTCAGCTGAGCGAGGAGATGGTGAGCCGGCTGCGCCCTTACAGAAAGTAGTTCCTGTAATTAGTGCTGCCTGTGGAGGAAAAGACAAAGAGTCTGAGAAAACTTGGCCGGGGATGGCGCCAAATAAGGAGTGGTGCTCGGGGGGTGGTGGTGCGAAACCTGAAGCCGCGCCCCCCAGGACTGTGAAAAGTGCAGCACTAATCCCGGGACATCCTATAAATTTGTGGGATCCTCCCCTAATCTCCACCAGTGGGAGTGGTTTCCAGCTTTGCCAGATGAGGGTGGAGCTAGTCAAGGGAGTGGTTGGCAATTCAACTCCTGCTCGTCAGTCACGAGGAGCCAGTACGCTGAACAGACCACTGCTGCGAGTACCTCCTACCGTGACTATGGCCTGTAAGCAGGAAGAGAATGCTATGGTGTCTACCCAACCCTACTCGGCACCATGAGGCTTCCTGGTGATACGGGTGGCGTGCCTCTGCTTACAGTGCAGACTACCCGGTGGCACCGTGGGTACAGCTGCACGCTGCCCGCAATGTGGCCTCCAGTACATGTGGCCCATGCCTACTTTCGTACCCATCCAGGCCATCGAAGCAGTAGGAGATGCGGCTATGCTGTCGGCCGAGCTCCCCGGCGCGCTATGGAGGGAAGCTGCGGATCCCGGAGAATGGGGATCGGGGCCGGTTGCCAAAACTGAGCCCGAGGAAAAGGAAACTATCAGTCGGGGGGCCAGTCGAGAACCTAAGCGGCGGTCACCCCGGGGGGTGCCCCCAAGCAAGGTAGAATTGGATTCCTCTGATGAGGAACCCGTGGCATCGTCCGCAGTAGTGATCCGGCAACCAACCAACTCCTGTGGCGGTAATGGAAGGAAAGTGCCAGTTACCGGAGCTGTCGGTGAGAAAGCCGAGTGTCACCAGTGCCGCGGAAGACCGAGAGACGGAGTCCCCCAGTTCCTGGGACTGGCGGTTCCAGTGGTGAGGGTCGATCCACACCAACTCCCAGGAGCGGTAAGAGCAGTCCTTGTTCTTACCATGTTCCGAAGGCGACATCGACGGAGGAAGGGCGGTACCAGGCCCAGGCGGTGCGACCGAGAACAGCGGAGCTGTCGCATGTCGTATTGGAGGAAGAGGTCCCTCTTGGGGACCCATCCCAAGATGGCGGAGCCTCCAGTCTCGTTGATGACGTCACTTCCGGCGGGCGTGGCGGAACAACCGTAGAGATGACTGCACCTCACCGATTGGGCAATGCTTCCCGATCGCCCGGTCCTAAGAAGAGCTGGCAGACATTGAGAAAGGAGAGTGGTGAGACCCGACCATCGGAGAGCCCTTGCGGTAACTCCGGACAATGTAGTGGTAGAGAGCAGGTCGGAACCCCGCAGATACCAACCGTCCGCCCTTATGCCCAACCCCATGCCCTAGCTCAAGCCCCAGTCCCGGTCACGTTTTCCCGGGGGTCCTCTTCAAGTTTGGGAATGTCTGGAGGGTCCCAGGGTACCTCCGAAGAACGGACTGGGGAGAGACTGGAAAGTTTCACTTCTGATTATGGGTCGGTGGAGGTTATTCACGGGAAGTGTCGGTATCCAGTGATTGCCCCAGTATAGTGAGCGTGACTCTTGCAACTAGGCCCAAGAGGGTGGGGCGGCCTAATTCCCGATCTACCGGAACATCTGGGGTGTCTTCCTGGGGGGAACCAGAGGAGGGGGATTCGATAGAGTCTGCCCCAGAAGAGATTATGGAGACCCGGTGGTGGGCCCCCTTATTCGAGGGTTAAGAGGCGTGGTTAGACCGCACTCGGTTCCTGCTAGAGAAGGAGGGGGTAGTTGACTATTGGTGGGTCCGAGGGGAGTTCACTGAAGAAGAGCGGAAAAGGGAGATGCAGGAACGGTGGTACCAGATCCGTCATGATATCATAGAGCCCATGGGTCCCAGTAGATTGACGGATCCTGTGGAACCAGATGAACCCCTA
This sequence comes from Ascaphus truei, assembly GCF_040206685.1. Classification (NCBI taxonomy): domain Eukaryota; kingdom Metazoa; phylum Chordata; class Amphibia; order Anura; family Ascaphidae; genus Ascaphus; species Ascaphus truei. Next base: position 31,689,530 of record NC_134500.1, read on the forward strand.
TCATGGGTGCTACCAGGAAAAGCGGGCAACACAAGGTTGATCCGGGCCAGTAGGGCGGAGAGGGCCATTATAACAAAATATAAGAATTCCCATGGCCTGGAATATCATTATGTTCCTGAAACCCTCATGCAGGAAATTGAGGACAACAGGGACAGGTGGCTAAGGGAGACAATTGAACAGTAGATGGTAAATAAGGGTGGTGCCATTACTGGGCGCAAGGCTGAAGAAAGAATTGCGCAACTCATGCGAGTATGGAGTATAGGGTGGAGCATTTATATGCACAAATCCATATATAGACCAGAAAGTGGATTACCACGTGAATATAGCATAATGGTCCTGGATATGGGGGGTCGGGAAGTAAAGAAACCCGATCCTCGTCACTACTATTAAGGGGAACAGGACAGATGTTGCGCGAGTTAGTGCCTGCTGGTCAGGGAGTGCTTTGTGTGATACCATTTGTACCATGTTGAATTTAATAATGTTGTACTAATTATGTTACATTTTACAGTGTTTCCCGGAGAAGGTACATAAATTTAGGTCCCAGACGGGACGTTGGGATTCACCAGGGACGTTGAGATTCACCAGGGCGTTGGGATTCACCAGGGCGTTGGGATTCACCAGGGGGAGAATGTAACCATGCTGTAAAATGGACTGCAGTTTCCTCTCCTGCTGGCAGTAAGCCTGGTAAGTTACAGGGATGCCAGCAGTAATCATGGAGGTTTGCCCTCACACTCTGGTGGAGTGCCCTATGTGTGGATGGGAGGAGCTACATACTCTGAGTCCACCGTTAGTGACATCAGAGATGTGCCTGCCCCCTGAAGATATAAGGCACAGCACTGCTCAAAGTTAGTGTTGGAGTAAGGAGCAGGTCTGCGTTGAGACCTGGGAGAAAGAGGCCCACTAGTGCTGTAACTAGTGGCCCCATTCTATATTAATCAGCATCAAGCTGTCAACGCCATACTGTGTCCAGGGACCTGGCACAGGGGGGATCTCCCTGAGGGGAGAGGGGATCCCACTCCATTGGGAGGGTGTACCTTTGAAAGGATCACAAGGCGAGATGTGCGGCTGAGTAAATCGCTGCAAAGGGCAGCTAGCCCATACCAAGCAACAATAAAGAATGACCTTGAATAAAGACACTTCACTGTGTGAGTCTGGAATTACTCGGCAGGGGAAGGCACCACCACGGAGGAGTTCCTCATCAGAATCATCCCCACGCAGACGCAGGGATCCTGATGAGGTGGAGGCGCTGCACTGGATATAGGTAGGACTCAAGCACACTACCTCAGCTGCCTGTCTGGGTTGGCAATCCCCACACAACATCATGCGGGAGACTCAGGAGTCCTGTTACCAACAGGTGCACCACCAGACACAACCATGTAATGGGGACTGGTTAGACCACAGGGGCCAATGTGAGATTGGGTGGGTCAGGCCAGGCCAGAAAATCCGTTACACCAGTATTACCTCTCTGGGTGTGTCTGTGTATACCGGTATTACCTCTCTGGGCGTGTATGTGTATACTGGTAATACCTCTTTGGGTGTGTATGTGTATACCGGTATTACCTCTCTAGGCGTGTATGTGTATACCAGTAATACCTCTCTGGTCGTGTATGTGTATACCGGTATTACCTCTCTGGGCGTGTATGTGTATACCGGTATTACCTCTCAGGGCGTGTATGTGTATGCCGGTATTATCTCTCTGGGTGTGTATGTGTATGCTGGTGTTACCTCTCTGGGCGTATATGTGTACAGTATACCGGTATTACCTCTCTGGGCGTATATGTGTACAGTATACCGGTATTACCTCTCTGGGCATGTATGTGTATTATCTCTCTATATGTGTATACCGGTATTAACTCTCTATATGTGTTCACCGGTATTACCTCTCTGGGTGTGTATGTGTATACCGGTATTACCTCTCTAGGCGTGTATGTGTATACCGGTAATACCTCTCTGGTCGTGTATGTGTATACCGGTATTACCTCTCGGGGCGTGTATGTGTATGCCGGTATTACCTCTCTGGGCGTGTATGTGTATACCGGTATTACCTCTCTGGGCGTGTATGTGTATACCGGTATTACCTCTCTGGGCGTGTATGTGTATACTGGTATTACCTCTCTGTACACAGTGATCTGACCGGCTTGGGGGCTAGGGGACTCAGCAGCTTCCTCCATTCTGATTGGCTACTGCTGGGTAATGCAGCCAATCAGGAGGAGGTGTCAGGAGCGTGAGGGTGGGGCAAGGGAGAGGAGGAAACAGCATGGAGCAGAGAGATGTGTGTATGTATGTGTGTGTGTCTCGAGTGCGTCCACTAAGGAAAGTTAATCTTTAGCACACTTCTGTTCATTTGAATGGGAGTTAATGCTAAAGCTTAGCACCCTGCAGTCTGGGCCTTAGACCAGGGAGGCTCAAGTTCTCAAGCTCCCCACACCCCAACAATTCAGGTTTTCAGGATATCCCAACTTCTGCACAGGTGGTTCAATCCAAGGCTCATTCAAAGACTGAGCTTCTGATTGATCCACCTGTGCTGAAGCAGGGACTGATTGAGCCACCTGTGCTGAAGCAGGGACTGATTTGGCCACCTGTTCTGAAGCACGGACTGAATGAGCCACCTGTGCTGAAGCAGGGACTGAATGAGCCACCTGTGCTGAAGCAGGGACTGATTGAGTCATCTGTGCTGAAGCTGGGATATCTTGAAAACCTGACTTGTTAGGGTGGGGGGCCATGAGGACTTGACTTGAGCCCCCCTGCCTTAGACTGTAAGCCCCCCTGCCTTAGACTGTAAGCTCTTTGGGACAGAAGCTCCCCAAAATCTCCTTTCACATTTGACCCATACATCCCAATATATATTTCAATATAGACATACAGCCGGTGCAGTGCCTGGCTTCCTGTGTCACTTGCTTCGTTAGCATTCAGTTACTTAATTACAGAGAGCTCTGGCTTGGAAAAATACCATCCCCTGTGGCAGTAAAAGGGTTATATACAGATTTAACAATGCCGTATGTGAGAGCGGGTGTGACATCACTACGCGCTTTCCCTGGGAACGTCACTTCAATGAAAAAAACAAGAGCCATTGAATTTGCATTTCTATTTATTTCACCATCTGGTGAAGCTACAGAGAGACACAGGGCGGAAAGATCTACAGCAGCAGAGAGACAGCGCGGAAAGATCTACAGCAGCCCAGGAAATGTGTGACAGTTTTATGTCTGTAAAATACGACCAGCTTCTATATGAGAAAAGTCTGTCACACTGAGTGCACAGTGAGATAAACAGGAGAGGAGCAAAGTATATCCTGAGAGCAGTGACATGTGTGTGTGTGTGTGTATACAGTATATATATATATATATATATATATATATATATATATATATATATATATATATATATATATACAGCTGTCTGTGGGTGGTTTTCTGGGTATGCACCTTAACCCTGGGTGTGGTCAAAGCTGTGACCATGCAGCAAGCTTAAGCCTATAGGAAACCATGTTAAAAATGGTTTTTGAAGCAAAAAGTGGCACTGTGTGCTCATTTGCATGTCATTTCCCAGAATCCCTTGCTGCAGTGGAAGTGCTGTGTGCTGGGTGATAATGGGGAAAGGCGGGGTTGCAGACCTGCCTAAGACATGCAGATGAGCATACAGTTGTATTTACATTTGCATATATATATATATATATATATTGTGAGCACAGTCATATGTCTTAGGCAGGTCTGAAACCCTGCCTTTCAACCATTATCACCTAGCATACAGTGCTTCCACTGCAGCAAGGGATTCTGGGAAATTACATGCAAACTAGCATACTGTGTCATCTTTTGCCTGACATCCATTTGTACATGGAACCCATATAAGCTAATTTTCACTGTTAACAAAGTTTTTAAGCACCGCATGGGAATCAGATGCAAAGGCAGAGAAATAACTCACAGACATATTACAACTTTAATGGGTCTCATCAGTGTGAGGTAGGTTGTACTGGTTTTGCCATTTTCAAGGCTGTAGGATTTCCATACACATTTTAAGTTATGGTTGGTAAAAAAGGCGACAAGAAACCTCCACCGTATAGCATATAGCAAATAAAAAGATCACTTGTGAGCACATTCACATGTCTTAGACAGGTCTGGAACCCTGCCTTTCACCAGAGCATATAGTGCTTCCACTGCAGCAAGGGATTCTGGGAAATGACATACAATTGAGCACACAGTGTCACCTTTTGCCTGAAATCCATTTTTAAATACAGGGTGCTTTCAGTGAGGGGAGAGGGTGCAGTCAGAGGCAGAGTTATAGGGACAGAGAGAGAGAGAGAGCCCCAGGCACAGAGGCAGAGTTATAGGGACAGAGAGACCTGCATACAGAGGCAGAGTTATAGGGACAGAGAGAGAGCCCTGTGCACAGAGGAAGAGTTATAGGGACAGAGAGAGACCTGCGCACAGAGGCAGAGTTATAGGGACAGAGAGAGACCTACGCACAGAGGCAGAGTTATAGGGACAGAGTGAGAGACCTGCGCGCAGAGTTATAGGGACAGAGACAAGTAAAAGATGAAAACTGCAGGACTATCACCAAACAACTGAGAATGGACACGGGTGATGTAGTGAGAGAAATGACTGGGATGGGAGCAATATGGTAAATAAGTAAGTTATACGTTTCAGTTGTTCTGTGTTTTTTTTGTAACTTAAATTTTATTAGTTTATAATTTTATAATATTATACAATACAATACATTACAAAATACATTATATCATGGTGATTCTCAGTGTATCTGGAAGTATAATGTTACTAATATCAATGGAATAGAACTTTAATCTGTGGTCAGACTGGTGGGCCTGAAGGGGTATCGAGACACGGCTCGCTTTCCGGGGTTCATATTATGGTGTCAAACCCCCCTTCTATTTGGGAGGGGCTAGGTGTAAAAGCTCATTCACCGAATCATTAACCGCCCTGCCGACTATTCAGCTGACACACGACTCATCCAGACGACGTATACATAAACAGGTAGACAACTACGTGGGTAGACAGACAAACGTGAAGACCGACAAACAATCAACCATACGGACGGACAAACCGGTAGACAAACATTGATCCAAGAGGAAGAGGGGGGGAGGGGGAGGAAGAGGGGGGGAGGGGGGGGAAGAGGGGGTTGGGATGGATGCTAGTGATCGTGAGTGTGTCTCAGAGTTGTTACGCTGCCTTTCTAGGTATGTTACCTGTTTGAAATGTAATCATCTTATGCCGAGCAAGGGTGTAGCACATCTCTCTCAAGGAGAACGGACTTGGAAACTATCATAGCCAGATTGATGCCCTTTCTAACCCCGGGATGTCTGTCTGTGCCAACCAAGGCATCCAGACTTTTAGATAATTGTCGCCAGTGTCGTTAACCAGACTCGTTAACTTTTCCATCTGGCAGATAAACCAAATACGATTCCGAATTTTTGGGATGGTTGGTATGTCTGAGCTTTTCCATAGTGCTGCGATCTCACACCGCGTTGCGAGTGCAAAGTGAGCAATAAGTTTATTATGAGCTTTAGAGAGACCCGCTAGTGGTCTGTTCAAGAGAAACAGCCACGGATCTGGGGGAATAGTGAGATCAAACAGTCTCTGTATCCAAAGTCTAATTGTCTCCCAGAATGAGGAGATCCGCGGGCAAGACCACAGCATATGTAGCAGGTCTGCTGATCCTCCACACTGGCGCGGGCACAGCGGGGAGGATCCCGGCACGAACCTTGATAATTTTAGTGGGGTAAGGTACCATCGCATCAGGACCTTATATGCGTTTTCCTTGAGGGTGGTACATATGGAGCACTTTGCTGTGGCTAGAAAAATAGCACTCCAGTCCTCGTCTTCCAGACATTCTCCGATGTCTGTTTCCCAGCGCGCTCTAAATGAGGGTATCTCATGGGCTTGTTTGCTAGAACTGATCACTTCGCTGTATAGCTGCGAGGTAAGTCCCTTTGTGTCGGTCTCTGCCAGACAGAGCTTTTCGAAGGATGTCAATTGTGGGTACGGGGCAAATTTGTTATAGAACGCCCTGATCTGGAGGTATCTAAAGAATTCTGAGTGGGGGATCTCTTTTTCTAATCTGATGTGATCAAACGTCTTAACTTTTCTGTCATGGCCTTCCAGATCTTTAATCCGATTATAACCTTTCTTTTTCCAAATTGAGATATTACCGACCGATAGGCCCGGCACGAACTCGGAGTTGTTCCACAGGGGTGACATCATAGAGCGTGTCGTTGTGAGGGAATGTTTAAATTTTGTGGCCTCCCAGATTGACAATGAGTTGGTCATTGAGGATAGCGGCATATTGGCGCCTTTTCGCACCATTTTGGGGAGCCAGATTAGATTACGTAATTCTATAGGTTCACAGGCTGCGCTCTCTAATTCGACCCATCTCTTAGATCTCGGGTCAGACTGCCATTGCACAATTTGGCTCAACTGTGCCGCTTTGTAATATGATAACAGACAGGGTACCGCTAGACCCCCAGCCAAGACCGGCCTTTTCATATTAATTTTGCTGACTCTTGGTTTTTTACCTCCCCATATAAACTTGGAGATGTCGGATTGAAGTGAGTGCAGGTCCTTCAATCTGAGTGGCACAGAGAGAGTTTGGAAGAGGTATAAAATACGGGGGAGTAAGTTCATTTTAACACTATGGATTCTTCCTATCCAGGAGATCCTTTTAGATGTCCACTTTTGTAGGTCTGATTTTAGGGTCCGGATTAGGTTGGGGTAATTTGCGTCGTATATTTCTTTGACGTTTCTGGTGATGTGGACACCCAGATATTTTATAGATTTGTGTTGCCAGTGAAATTTAAAATTTAGTTTTAATAGTTTTTCTATATGGCTGGGGAGATTGACATTGAGAGCCTCAGATTTGGATTGATTGATTTTGAAGCCGGAAATTTTAGAAAACCTGGTTAGCAGGTCAAATAAGTTCGGTAGTGAGGTGAGGGGTTTCGTGATCATCAAGAGGATGTCATCTGCGTACAGGGCCGCTTTATGGGTTTGAGAGTATGCGTTTAACCCTGAGATGTCAGGGTTTCCTCTGATTTGCGCCGCCAGGGGTTCGATACAGAGGGCGAATAGGAGGGGAGATAATGGGCAACCCTGTCTCGTACCACTCCTAATTTGGAAGGGCCGAGAGGGGTAGCCTTGGTGTACAACCCTGGCGGTGGGGTTAGAGTACAGCGATAGAATCGCATCACTCACCCGATCTCCAAAGCCAAATGTCGCAAGCGTCTCCTTGAGGTAGGGCCAGTCTATCCTATCGAAAGCCTTTTCGGCGTCCAGACTTAACAACATACTTTGAGCAGTGTCAATAGTGGCCAAATCTATCAGATCTATAAATCGTCGGGTATTATCTGCGGCTTGTCGGCCCTTGATAAATCCGACCTGATCTGGATGTATGAGTCTGGGTAGGATAAGACATATTCTATTGGCCAATAATTTAGCGTACAGCTTGATATCTGTATTGATTAGTGATATGGGCCTGTAACTTTTGCAGTCTAGTGGGTCTTTCCCTGGTTTTGGGATGATTGAAATAGACGCCTGTAACATCTCCCTGGGGATGGGGGCTCCCGCTAAAATAGCGTTGAATACTTGGAGCAACCTTGGGGCAAGTAATTTGGCAAATTTCTTGTAGTATAACCCTGAGAAGCCGTCCGGCCCCGTTGCTTTTGAAGGTTTAAGTTCCGTAATGGCCTGTGTCAACTCCTCGTGTGTGAAGTCGGCATTTAGGGAGGCTCTGTCTGATTCTGTCAATCTCACCAGGTTGGAGCTAGCCAGGAAATCTCTTAGCTTACTGCTCGTGCTAGGATTATGTGCCACTTTCTCACCATTATAGAGTGTCTCATAGAAGGAGCCGAATTCATCTACTATTTTCTGTGGGTTTGAAGTAGGGGTACCAGATTTTAAGCGTAAAGCTTGGATGTTGTATTTAGTTTGCCTGTCTTTCAGCATGCGGGCCAGCATCGTATCCGGCCTGTTTGCTTTTTCGTAAAATTTCCTCTTTGACCAACTCAATGAATTATCAGCCCTGGAGGTCAGTATCATGTTTAATTCAATTTTAGTGTCTTTTACCTCTTGTAGGGTTTGCGGGTCTAGTTTCTTTTTATGTTTGGCGGAGAGAGTTTGTAATTTAGTTTGGAGTGTGACAATTTTTGCCTCTCTCTCTTTTTTTCGTCTAGCCGTGATATTTATGAGGGTACCTCGGAGAGTCGCTTTATGCGCCTCCCAGAGGACCAGATGTGAGGAGACAGAGCCGGCATTTACTTTGAAAAATTGGTCTATCTCATTACCCACAGTATCACAGATCTCTGGAATTTTTAGAATGGATTCATTTAGCTTCCAGTTCGTTCCTGGTCTACCCGTTTGAATATTGTTGCACCGGAGCTCTATGGGTGCGTGGTCAGACCATGAAATATCATGGATCTCCGCTTGGGTGACCTTGGGGACCAGGTGACAGGACACTGCGAAGTAATCAATCCTACTGTATGAGCAATGTGGGTGCGAGAAGAATGTGTAATTCCTATCTGCTGGATGTAGCTCTCTCCAGATGTCTATTAATTGGTTACATTTGAGACCTCTTCGTAGGGATACACCTGCTCCTTTATTGTGTAGGGTAGCTCCACCTGATCTGTCCATGTGAGGTTGTAGGACCATATTAAAATCTCCTGCTAAGACCACGCTTCCCTGCGCAACCGAGTTTAGTATTCTAAAGAATTTCTCGAAGAAGATTGCACTCTTTTCGCAGGGGGCATATATACAGGCGATTGTGATCTTCTGTCCCCTAATAGTTCCTACTATTATAATAAATCTGCCATCGTTATCCCGTTTGGTTATCAGGCCTTCGTAAGGGATGCTATTACGGAATAGGATGGCAACTCCACGCTTTTTTACTTCAGCAGAGGCCGAGAAAACCTGGGAGAAGTCTTTATCAAGATATTTGGGGGTATTGGTTTTGCTGAAATGTGTCTCCTGTAGGAGCAACACATCTGCATGTTTTCTTTTATAATCTGTGAAGGCTAGTTTGCGTTTAGTGGGGTTGTTAAAGCCCTGCACATTGTGAGATATAAAAGTCAACGCCATTTATTGCTGTGTGTGACTACGCGCATCATTATGTTGCTTGACTTACCCGTGGCTTCCATGTGTAGGGCCGGACGATCACTACCTTCAGGGCGTTTATTCGTAGATAGGTATTTGAGGGAAGGGTAAGGAGGGAGTGGGAGGCAACGGGGAGGGAGGGGGAGGGGAGGGGGGGACTGGGAGTAGCACATGAGGGTCAACACAAAGGGGGTTGGGTTCACGACACATAACAACAGATACTCTAATGTACAAAAAACAAATAGGAACATGAAGACAAGAGCCCACTCCGGGAGCCCCCGGGAGTGGCCCTTGCGCCCAAGGGATGGGTCCTTTGGCCCAGACTGACGACGGGGTCTTCCCTGCCTGCTGGGTCCTGGCTTCCCTGGGACTTGTTTGCGACCCCTATTCTGTAGGGATCGTAGCGGAGGACACATACACGCCGATCAGGGAACTGTCCTGCCGGCGCATCTCCTTTAAACAGACAACAGTTAAATAACAGTATAACTTATAACTTTAGCAATAAAAAGCTCATTTACATAACATCCACCTAAAGAGTTTCCCCCAAAACTCCACCTCTCCCTACTCCTCCCGTTTTTGCCCTCTATGTGAGTATAGGTTGTAAGGAGCACCGTGCCCCCCCAAAGGGTTCCTATTGTGCGGTCCTCGTAGCGCCAATCCCGACCACTTTTGTTGGTGAGGAGTTCAGAGGACTGGCTACCTAATTTTCATTATCCTCTTATATGTGAATGTCTACTCTCTATATGATAGGGTGCCGGACTCCCCTCCTTTAAGTGCCTCTGTGTTTTAATGTGTGGGTGGTGAACGTTTAATGTGCTGGTGGTCTGCATGTATTGTATCCATATAGCGGCATCCAAGAAGGCGGAGGGGCCACTGGCGCACATGACGCTGACGTTAGTCGACTACATGCAGACCTATCTCCCTATAGTGTTCCATGTTCCCATATGGGGTCAAGCATGAGGCAGCCACCCTCCCCCGCCCACCAGCCCACTCCGTCAGCACTCTAAGGTCAAGGCCCCGCTCCCTCCCCCAGCGCTCCTGCATTGCTGACAGGTGGGGCGCCGACATATACCGACCGCGATATGCGGTCTGCAGGGAACGGGAGACAGAGCGGGGGGTGGTCGGGATCGGGAGGCCTGAACGGCAGGGGGGCGTGGCCTGAGCGGAGGGACCCGCTAATCTCCCCCTCCTCCACCTTTCACGGGCTTGGGCTGGGGTTGCTGATCACAAGCAACATATCTATTCAGTCACACACGCAGGCCTTCTTTTACACACACCGGTTCTCTCACACACCCATAGGCACTCCCACACATACACAGGCACTCTCTCACACATTCACACAGGTTCTCTCATACATACACATATGCTCTCTCACACACACACGAGTACACACACACACACACACACACACACACACACACACACAGGTACTCTCATACATACACAGACACAGGCACTCTCACACATACACACACAGGCTCCCTCTCATACCCACAGGCACTCTTACATATATACAGGTACTCTCATACACACACATATCCACACACACATAGGTAGGCAGGCACTAATACACATACACACGCACACACACAGACAGAGGCAGGCACTCACGCACTCAGGCACACACACATAGGCATCTAGACATCCAGACACCTATACAGATAGGCATCTCTGTTACTCACCCCCCCCCCCCCCATCCCGCCACCCACCACACACTCCTTCCCCGCTTCCCCCCCTCCCCTATGGCCCCCAGCCACATCTCTCGACGTGCCGGAGCCAGGGAACACGATTCTCCTGCGTCCCCCAGCGGCCGACGCGTCACCGAGTGCAGTCAGCTGTTCAGTCAGCTGCGCAGTCGAAGGGGAGCGGGACCGGCCGGGAGGGGCTCCCCTACTGCGGGTCCCATCTCATTCTGCTCCCACCGCCGGTCTCGCCGTTTCAGGGACATAGTTGGGTCTCGGGGGGGGGGGGGGTGAAGCTTGGGCGCCGGTGAGACTCTGTTGGCTCCGTCTAGGGCTTCGGCTACGTCATCACCCGGTGCCGTCGCCGCTGTGTCCCTCCGCGCATGCGGCCCGCTTCAATTCTCGCGGGAGCCAGTGACGTCATCGAGGCATCCCGCGAAGAACAGGGCTGCTCCCGCTCGCCTCGGGGAAGGAGCAGGAGAAGATGGCTGCCCCTCAAAAAAAGTGAGTAGACCTGCGGGGGCTGAAAGTTTTCTTAATCTCCGTGGGGGGGTCGATGGGGGTTCCCGGACAAGCATCCCTTTGCTAGGGCCTTCCAGAGGATCCTGCTGGGGAGTTTGGGGGAGAATGTAGATGTTTATTGGGGTGGTATAGCAGAGTTTATGTGGAGCTCGGCGGTTCCTCCACAACTCTAGCTGCGGATCGTAGGCTCCCAGCTGCGCGCCATGAGGTTGAGGGGGCGCCATCTTCAGCAGCTACCAAGTGAGGGGGGCTTTGCGGGGAGCCAAGGACCTTACGGAGGAATCCCTCTCCATCCTCCACACGTTTCAGTGTGTGTGCAACACCATTTTTCACAACCAGAACTGCACATGGGAACAGCCATCTGTAGCGCACTTCTTTGTCCCGGAGCGTTCTAGTTATGGGGGACATTGCCTTTCTTTTTGCCAGGGTAGTTGGGGACAAATCTTGGTATACTTGGAATTTGATGTGTTCAAACTCCACTGTTTTCATCTCTCTGGCGATTCTGCATGTTTGTTCTTTTGTCCGATAGCAGTGGAACCGCATAACGATGTCTCTGGGGGGGTCCCCCTGCTGGGATCTTCCTCTGAGTGCCCTATGGCATCTGTCTAGCATTAAGTCCCTTTCTGTCAGGTCTGGGAACAGATGCTCCAACCATTTAGCGGCGAAGTCTTCCGGATCTGTGACCGATTCTGGCACCCCGCGCAAGCGGATATTGCAGCGACGGTCGCGATTCTCCCCGTCTTCGATCTTTTCCTCCAGGGATCTGATTTGATCTTTAAGGGTGGACACTTGTGCTTGTGTCTGGGATATGGCGCTGGTGTTCTCTTCTGCCCTAGACTCCAGAGTATCAGTACGCACCCCCAGGGCATCCACATCTTTCCTTAGTGCCCAGAGCTCTGTCTTGAAGAACTTTTTCATGTTGGAGCAAAACTCCTTCATGTCTTTCCTCCGCACCACTGCCATATCATCCTGCTCCTCTGCAGGACTGTCCATATCAGGGTCTGCTGCTGGATGCTGCTCAGGGGAATCAGGAGTCCCGGCCTTAGCTGTACCTTTACTTTTAAAAAATGTAGATACTGGCTGTGTTTTTTTACGCACCGTTTTGGTAGAAGCCATCTCTGTAGGTTGATGTATGTTGCGCTTAGCTTTTATTAAGGAGGCAATAGCGTTTTAACTGTTATTTTATGCTATTATGCACCGGGGGGAATGGAGCTCTCACTCTAAGCTGCCATTCACCATCGGGGGGGCGTGTCCTTCTCAGTTGTTCTGTGTTTAATAGCAGTTTACTCATTGTAACGGTGAATGGGTTAACCAGGCTCACTAATAAAGGTTCAGCCAACTTGGTTACCCCTGATCCATGTGTTGGGGTCCTAGAGTGTCAGCTCTTGGACCCAGATATCCTAAATGCATTACTGTGACTGTGTGCAAATTATGCGACATTAAAGATTTCTGTGTGTTTTGCCTTTCCTGGGGTGCTGGGACCGGGAGATTTCTAGACTGTAAGTTTCAGAGTGGCTTTGACGGAGAAAGTCCTTACAGAATGCGTCTATGTATCGGGGTTCCAGAGTTATGGGATACCCCAGGAATTGGATCCGGGAATCGAGTGAGAATCTCAGACCCAGCCAAGCACATTACTCCGCCAAACTCTGACTCTGAAAGTGCTATTACGACTCACTGCCAGGATTCCTGCTGCAGCATCTTCCAGACAAGGTAACTGGGCATGAAGGGGTTAATGTACAGTATACCTGTGCTCACTCACAGGGTCCCTAGTATAAAGAGTGGTACAGTACCTAGATACATGCCCAGATACCCTGCACTTAGTATAGGGGTTCCCGGGGGGCACTCCAGCTAAGTAATAAAGCTGAGAGCTGTTCGTGTTTGTAAAAGTTTTAAAAGTCATTTTTCTAAAGTGTGCCAAGTATGAGGCTCGTGAATTTAGGGAATATATACACTCGCTCCATCCCTGACACCAGAACAGGGACTTATATATTTTACCACACATAAAGACAGGACACAGTATATTTTATTAAAGGGCTATACTTAATAGGTATATGTACTGGTAACCTGTAAATGATCTGTGGGATTTCCAGGTCATGGATTCCAAGCAGACCAGATGGCTACCAAGCTTGGTGCCTATGGGTCTGTGAGAAGTCCGGACATTAAAGCCTCAGGGATGCCAATGTGTTAGAACAGAAGGGGTACTGCAGTTCTTCGTGAGTACCCACATCCTGGGCTAATAACAAGGCTATCCGACCACCGTTTGCCCAACTCCAGAGTCTGTGGAGCCTGGCACTGCGGGTTGGCTCAGTTTGCAAAGAGGCAGAGGTGCCAGGTTGGCGCATGCCCCTTTACAGACTGAGAAAAGTTGCCCGCCCGGCTTTACAATGCCGGCAAATCGGTGATTGGCTGGCAGGGAAATTCCCACGCTCTGATAGGCTGTAGAGGTTGGTGAATGAGAGCCTGAAACCTTTAAGAGGGCTTGCAGCCAATCAGGAGCACAGATTCCAAGCGCCAAACCAACAGCGGCAAATTCAAAGATGCTCTGTACTGAATAGACGTGAGCCGGCTTCAAGGATTTTCAACTCAGAAAAGTTTCACAAAAGTCCTGCTTTTGAGAACGTAGCGGTCGCGGCTGGCATTGCATGCCAGCTCCAGGACTTTCGTGAGTACCTACTGGAAAGGGCTCCTACAGAGGTAATTTTTGTGAATTTCGTTTTAAGGATAGATTTATTCATTAGCCCTGTTCCCAGTAAGTGTGTTAACCTTGTAAATTCTGTTACATTGTGTGTATGTCTTTTTCTGAAATAAATTACAATTTATTTTACCTCCTTGCTTTGCTCAATCATATGATCCCGGTATAAAAAAGGTGTTACTAAACCTGGTCTCCCGTGACACTCATCAAAAGAAAATGAATAGATTTTTTTTTTAACTTTGATTAAAAAGTAAGATTAAATAATAGTTTTTGTTCCGCGTAATGGGGGCACAGAGCCAGTGACGTGAGCCACAGACCCAATCCACCCATTTAGGACACTACATCCCTGGAAGAGTCTCCCCCCGGACGTAACGAGAGACTCTCATCTCACATCACAGCCGCGGGTGACATGACAAAGTCACTTGGAATGAACATTAGTGTAGAGCTAAAGGGACTTACAGAACCAGGATTCACTAAATGTCCAAATATCTGCGCTACAATGTGATATATTAAAAAAAAATTGGAATGTGCTAATATATTTTAGAATTACCTGCGCTCTCACTAAGAATTATTTATTTGTAAATAAGTTGCGATATTCATCTCATTTGCAAACACGTGAAATATGTTAACTGCGCGTTATGTAGCGATAATTGCTAGAAATCTGTGTTATTCAGCACTCTCGATGCCTATCATACTTATCTACCAAAGCATTGTGGCATTGATCTTACAGAACCGTACGGCAGAAAATGAATTAACCTCTTAGGTGCCTGTGGCTGCCAGTGCATTGCAAAGAAATGTCATCAGGCATCAAAGGGGTTACATACACTTTAAACACCCGACAAATATGATACAACATGGTAAAATGTGATATTTTGTACCCCTGCGCAATAGCATCGCTGGTGTTATTTACCAAAGAGTTAACCAAACTCGCAGATAACGTCACTGACTGTTGTGGTGAATTAACCACAACACCTGGAGCTGGTTTAGTATTTTGGGGCAAATGGTAACCGCCTTTTAGTGGTTTAAACTCCCCAGACACCCACCCGATCACTCTCACCCATCCACTCTCACCCACCCAATCACCATCACCCACCCACTCTCACTCACCGGATTACTCTCACCCACCCAATCTCTCACCCACCCAATCACTCTCACCGATCACTCTCACCCACCCAATCACTCTCACCAACTCTGCAACGGGAGACCAGGTTATCTACACCTTTTTACCGGGATCATTCATTGAGAAAACAAGGTAGAGAAATAAATTGTAATTTATTCGGCATAAATTTGCTTATACACAGTGATACACAAAATATAGACAAAATTTGAACTCAAATCGGCATAAAATCCCAGCCGAGACCGCTAAGTCCGTTTCTGAGAACTTGGTCCCAAAAAGCATCTTTAAAAAGCCCGCCCGCGCTCTTTCGGCTCTCACTCAAGGGGAACACACCATCTGATTGGCCCACGGCTTCTTATAGTATTCTCTACTTCATTCACAAAATAGAAGCAGACCGGACAGCCAATTAGCACGTGGGAACTTTTTAAGCAGCCAATCAGAGCCAAGCCGGGTAGGAAAGCCGGGACAGCGAGAAATTTGAAATAGCTAAAGGGACATGCGCAAGCCTGACACATCTCCCCCCAGCTATCCCAATGTCACCCGCCTCTAGGTCTGGCAGAACAAGTAGCATCCCGGAGGACTGCCATTGGTCTCCGGACCTAGTACTCCGCCTTTCCCCGCTGACCAAATGCCATTCACACCTCTGGGCATCCTCTGGCTGCTTTGGACTCCGATGTCCACCAGAGATACCGGCGCCTATGGGTTTGCACGGGCTGCCTGTTTGGACATCGGTTCCGAATGTAATACACACTGAAATACATTTTAATAAACACTGAGTCTCGGGGAACCCCGTCAGCGATGTGGGACTTTAGGTGAAGGTCTTGTGGGTACAGGGAACAGAAAAGGAAACATGTTGTCATTTTATTTCTGCCTGCCTTATACCCCACACACTTTCCCTGTGACTCAGTTTGGACTCTGAGTCCCCCTCCCCCCCAACCTTATATATGGTTGGGGCACCCACACACCCTATACTAGTTGTGGATCACCTTGGCACTAGCTGGGGTACCCCCTTATCCTAGTGATTCCCTCAGCTACAGGAATACATATTTATCCCTGTGCCTCATTCTCATTTCTGGGCTGTGCTGAAGCAGGGTACCCTAATGGTGAGTCGCTCTTACGTTTTCAAGGGGAAGTATTGCTGGGACAATGTGCCTACATGTATCTGAGAATCAGACATGATTCCCGGGTACATGTATTTGAGAACTGGTAACTCAGGACCCAAACCTTCTAGACACATTCTGCCAACGGTTCCCCTGCAAAACTCCCCTTGAAACTTACTCACTAGCAATCCCTGCTTAATTGCATGCCCGGAAAAGGAAAAACACAAAAAGTGTTTTTTATTGCATTTCAAAAATACAATTCAAGGCAACAATACAGTGTTACTGGGCCCAAGAGCTAACTCTCCTGGACCCTTATACATGGAGCACGGGTAATCAAAACAGGCTTGACCTTTATTATATACCCTGGTTACCCCCTCCCATTATACACTCTCACCCACCACCAACCAATCACTCTCAGCCTCCTAATAACCCACCCAATCACTCTCACCCACCCAATCACTCTCACCCACCACCGCCCCGTCACTCTCACCCACCCAATACAGTAACTCTCACCCACCCAATCATACTCACCCAATCACTCTCACTCACCCACTCTAACTCACCCACTCTCACCCACCCACTCCCATCCACCCAATCAATCTCACCCACCCACTCCCACCCACTCTCACACACCCACTCCTACCCACCAAATCACTCTTACCCGCCCAATAATTCTCACCAACCCCCACCCAATCACTCTCACTCACCCAATCATTTTCACCCACTCCAACCCACCCAATTACTCTCACCCACCCAATCATTCTCACCCACCCAATCACTCTCACCCACCCACTCACTCTCGCCTACCCAATCACTCTCACCCACCCCCACCAAATCACTCACACCCCCTTCCTCCCACCCAATCACCCCCACCCACCAAATCACTCCCACCCACCCACTCACTCTCACCCACCCAATCATTCTCACCCACCCCCACCCCCACCCAATCACTCTCACCCAATCATTCTCACCCACCCCCACCCAATCACTCTCACCCACCCACTCACTCTCACCCACCCAATCATTCTCACCCACCCCCACCCAATCACTCTCACCCACCCACTCTCGCCCACCCAATCATTATCACCCAACCCCACACAATCACTCTCGCCCACCCAATCATTCTCACCCAGCCCCACCCAATCACTCTCGCCCACCCAATCACTCTCACTCACCTTCACCCAATCCCTCTCATCTTATAAAAAATGGCGTAGCCTGATATTTCCAGGTATTGGGGTTTAGTGAATGGCATTAAACATTTGCAAACGCTGTAGTAAAAACAATGCTGGTATATCCCTGCAACATATTATTATTAATTATTTTAGTTTTAAAGCTTGCTGCAGAATCAGGGACACCCTGTGGCTGCCATCTCCTCTGCCAGAATCCCCCAAATCACAGTTTATTGGCTTCTCCCTCCCAAGTGAGGGCAGAGACATCATCAGACAGAAATGGGAGCTTCATCTGGTTCTGTCTGCCATCTTGTTCATCCCCAGCAAGCAGGGATTTGCAGAGGGACTTTATCCTCCCACTTAGAAAGGTCCAGGGAAGTTTAGACGGGAAGAGCGACACATTTTTTAACAAATGAATGGAAATGTGTTCTGTGTACGTGTAAAAAGTGCAATTCATTGTAGGCCTGTCTGCCAGCAAACCGGTTACATTTATCAGGCATCTGACAGATGCTATCAGCTTCATTTGCAGATGCTGCTTGTGCATGAAGATTGCAGAATGAATGCGGTTAAGATGGCAGCGCGGAGCGTTGTTTATCTGTCTCGTGGACAATATAAAACGCAATAACTTGGTTAAGAGGACGCATCATATCAGTGGCACATGTTACTGGCGGGTAACACAATTAATACCTTATTGACTCAATTTCCCCCCCCCCCCCCCCCCGTTATATTCAGAGGCAATTATTCCTGTCGCTGACGGATGACCGACTGCAGCCTTCACAGGAAGATAAAATACTGGCTCTTAATTCAAATCCTTCCTAGGACCAAAGAGAAATGATGGCAGGGACGTGTTTTATGTTATAAAAATCCGACACGTGCGAGTATTGTCCATTATTACGTTTAATTAGGGTCGGCAGTGTCATGAGAGAGGGGATTTGGCCCGGGATTAAAGGGGTTACACCCCATTTGGCCACCCCCTATTCTCACCTGGGAAGCAAGGGGTTAACTGGACTGGGGTCCAGTAATGTGTTTTTGCCTTGCTTCAGCTATCCAACTGGTTATTCCCCTGTATAAATGTATTGTCTCATCCTAGTGTTTACACCAACCCATACACTAGGGTTGATGCGGGAGGGAAGGGGTTAATGTTAATTCAGTGTTTATAGACCTTTGTTCCCTTTTCCCGCCTTTTCAGGCTCCATTTTGCAGCCTTCCATAGGTCGCCATTGAGACTCCATGCATTCTAATGGCAGAAGTAGCGGTTTTGGACCTGTTTTCCAGTGACGACCAGCAGGTGGCGTCCGAGAGGAGGAGCGGCGGTTTCCCATTGTAAGTCAATGGGGCCATTGACTTCAATGGAGATTCCTCGACGCCGGCCTCGAGGAACAGGTTGGCAGCCATCCAAACCGCAGACCGCAAAAGCGGATACAATGTCTTTGAAAAGAGTTTAATCACTTCGGTCAAGTTCAATGACAATTTGCGTGGGAATCTTAGGTTCTAGGGCACCTGGGAATAAAATTCTGGTTGCTCCTGGCCCCTAGGAACCCCCACACACGACCCCCACTGGGTCCAGGAATGAGAGACCCCCGTAAGGGGTCGAGCGGAGGAGGAGGGTCGCGCCATTGACTTTAATGGTGGAGCGGAGGTCCCATTGAATCCAATGGTGGCGTGCGCCCATGCATTGTCCATGGCGGCGCCGGCCATTGATTCCAATGGGGAAAAGCCGCGTGGCGTAAAAACGGCTAAGTGTGAAATGGTGAAAAATGTAAGTCCATATCTCCGGTTCTGGAATGAGCAGAGGGATGGGATTTGGGTGGCATGTAGCCAAGGTTCCGGCTTTAATGCATGGCCATTCCCAACCCTCTCCGATCAACCAGACGGAGTGTGGGCGAATGTAAAGATTTGTGGTTTTTCCCATAGACTTCAATGGCGGCGGTTTCCCCATTGAAAGTCTATGGCGGGGAACTCCATTGACTACAACGGCGGAGTTGCTCCATTGAAACACATGGCGGCAGAGCCCGTTGTTTTCAATAGAGAAAGAGTGAAAAGCAGAGATTCATTTTTAAAGGGACGAATCCTGTATTTTAAAAATGTTTTAAAGTGCATTTATGTTTCTCCGGTTCTGGAGGTCGCAGAGAGTTGAAATTTGGCAACTATGTAGAGTCACTGTAGGCATTAATAACTGGCAATTTTCGACCCACTGAGCCGACCAGAACGGAACCTATTAATATGTGAAGATATTAAACTGTATATGGTATTTTGGATCTGCTCTGAAAATGCAGACCCCATCTGCTATGCTAATAGGTCAGGAAGGGCAGCCGGATGGTTTAGCATAAGCCCTCTGATCAAAGGTTAATCGCACTGATTGTTTACACTAGGGCCAGGAACAAAGAAGTTGAGAAGTTTGCAAGTGTCCTAGTTCACACTTGCAGGGGAAGAAGAATCTACTTCAAATAGATTTTGATAGCCAGCTCGGCGCCTAGGGTTAAAGAGATGGGTTTGAGATGGTATAAAAATGAGGCTCAGCCTATGCTCTAGGTCTTTGTGATTTTCAAGATTGCTGTATGAACTGCCAGTCCAGATTTGACTGTTTCCTCATTCCATCTTAAGTAAGTGTCTATATTTTGTTTGTTATTTGTATAACTTGTGTGTTCACCTTTTTCAAGGAATAAATTATATTTTATCATATCTCAGCCGTGTTCAGTTCAACCCAGGTATTTTTGGTGTAAATTATATCTTGTCATAAAGTTACCGTGACAGGCAGGTGGAAGTTTCTCTAACACGGGACGGAGAAATCCAGTATGGAAGTGTGACGTAAAAATGGGCGATGGATGATTTGCAAACGCTGTGCACTGAACGGTATCTCTAGTGTGACCGCTGTATTCTCTGGTTCCTATCCTCTCTGCTGGATGGGGAAAGAAGCGCACTGAGTAACGCCTATAGTGGTGGGAGATAAAGTACCGCCTATAGGGCTGGGGGGGAAGTAACACCTATAGGGGCGGGAGATAAGGTAACGCCTATAGTTGTGGGAAAGAAAGTAATGCCTAAAGGGCTGTGAGGAAAAGTAACGCCTATAGGGGTGGGAGAGAAAGTAACGCCTATAGGGGTGGGAGAAAATGAAACGCCTATAAGGGTGGGAGAAAAAGTAGCGCCTATAGGGGTGGGAGAGAAAGTAATGCCTATAGGGATGTGTAAGAGACGTGTTCAGAGGTACGCAATAGAGACTGTTTTAAAGGTGAAATTAAAATTAGGCTTTATTGTGCCTGTCCCTTTAACACAGCAAAACATATGAAAATAAGCCAAACAAAAACCTATCTCCGCTTTGGAGACTATCTACACATGTAGCTCAGCCCTCTCTGACTGGGTTGGTTAGCTAAGCTATTTACCAGTCCCAAAATATAAACATATATACAGATATATAACAGTTCCAAAAGAAAGTCTTATCTGTCTCCTGAAGCTGTAGGGGAAGTCCTCTCTGCTCTCTTGGGTAAGCACCTTTGTGTGCTACAGCAATGTCTGTCCAGGTTTTGAGGTCTGGTCCCCTTGTCTTGCTATCAGCATACAGTCCAGTCCTTCTGCAGCTCAAGACAGCAGTTCCTCTGGTCAGTCCCCCCAATTGTGAGACTCAGGAATCTCTGCTCTGTCTGTATCCTTGGTTAGCCCAGTTGTGGACTAAGGAATCTCTCTTCCTGTCTCAAAGGCAGGCTTTTCTAACCAACCTCTAATCAGCCAGGTGGTGTTGGTT
Source organism: Ascaphus truei (assembly GCF_040206685.1). Classification (NCBI taxonomy): domain Eukaryota; kingdom Metazoa; phylum Chordata; class Amphibia; order Anura; family Ascaphidae; genus Ascaphus; species Ascaphus truei. Next base: position 31,710,640 of record NC_134500.1, read on the forward strand.
AATTGACTACCAGCAGTTAACCACCACACTGCTGGATTAGAGGCACCTTTTTGAACAGGGACAAATCCCCTGTTACAGGTTGGGAGAGAAATGAATGCCTATAGGGGTGGGGTAGACATTAATGCCTATAGGGGTGGGAAAAAGTATCGCCTATGGGTGTCAGAGAGAAAGTAACGCCTATAGGGGCGGGGTGGGAGAAAAAGTAACACCTACAGGGGCGGGAGAGAAAGTGATGCATGTAGGGGTGGAAGAGAAAGTAATGCCTATAGGGGTGGGAGAGAAAGTAATGCTTATAGGGGTGGGAAAGAAAGTAATGCTTATAGGGGTGGGAGAAAAGTAGCATCTATAGGGTTGGGAGAGAAAGTAACGCCTATAGGGATGGGAGAAAAAGAAACACCTATAGGGGTGGGAGACAAAGTAATGCCTATAGGGGTGGGAGAGAAAGTAATGCTTATAGGGGTGGGAGAGAAAGTAATGCTTATAGGGGTGGGAGAGAAAGTAGCATCTATAGGGTTGGGAGAGAAAGTAACGCCTATAGGGATGGGAGAAAAAGAAACACCTATAGGGGTGGGAGACAAAGTAATGCCTATAGGGGTGGGAGAGAAAGTAACGTCTATAGGTGTGAGAGAGAACGTTACTCCTATAGGGGTGGGAGAGAAAGTAACGCCTATAGGGGTAGGAGAGAAAGTAACACCTATAGGAGTGGGAGAGAAAGTAATGCCTATAGGGGTAGGAGAGAAAGTAATGCCTATAGGGGTAGGAGAGAAAGTAACACCTATAGGAGTGGGAGAGAAAGTAACGCTATAGGGGTTGAGAGAAAGTAACGCCTATAGGGACGGGTGTCGTGGTATTATTAGATGACCAGGCAGTGTCCTAACTTTATTACTCTAATAATTTAGTACGGCGACATGTGTTGGGAAAGGGAATTATTACATCACGCAGAAACCTAACACGTTGTTATGACGGATTTAATTACAGTCATTGTAACTTCGTGCATTTCCCGTCACAGCGCTAACACACGGGACAATGATGCGTCCCGACAGACCTTAACGGGACAACGGCATAAGACCATGAAATAAGGGACAATCCTATATATATGGGACGTCTGGCAATGTTTAATTTTATCTAATGCTTTGGGTGTTTAGCAAATAAAAATGCCACGTTGTGAGCACATTCACACGTCCCAGACAGGTCCACTACCCTGCGCTTCCCCATTATATCTTAGCATGCAGTGCTTCCAATGCAGCCAAGGATTCTGGGTAATGACATGCAAAAGGGTACCAGTGTCACTGTTTGCAATGCTTACAATCTTTAACTAATCTCTTTTGTAATCTGTTGTATACATAGAGGAATTCTGGATCAGGACTCCAATTTGTTTTTCCTGTTTTGTATAAACGAATAATGCTGCGGACATTCGACAAACAGATAAAGGGTAAGAACAACAACTCGGCACCAGACGAGATTAAAATGACCCGGACCCGAGGAAAGTTGAAACGTCAAATTTGACTTTAAGGCTGATAGCATCTATTTTTCTTTTCTTCTTAATTATATCCTTTAACGAAGTTTTGTAGCAAAGGCCAAATTGATCGACTGTTTGTATACACAACAAAAGACTATTTTGAATATTACTGAAACCTAAATGACAAATACATAAGACGCAACAAAAACAAACGCAATGTGGATGAAATATAAGGAAAAGGAAAAAGAAAGAAAATCTTATTTTGTAAAAATATGTGATGAAAAAATGGAGAAGGCAGAACTCAAAATAGGAAAAAACTCACCGTCTTTTCCAATAAAATAGTGTTTTTCAAAGCAGGTGCTGCATTTTTCATTTGTGCAAAGAATCATCAGGTTTGCCAGGTGACTTCTCCAAGAATACTTCACACAATGGTGAAAGGTGTGACGTGACACACACACACACACACACACACACTGCTCCATTCCATTCTGTTTACTCCTCTCCTTGGCCCCACCCCCAAGCTCCTGACACCTCCTCCTGATTGGCTGCATTACCCAGCAGCAGCCAGTCAAGATGGAAGAAGCTGCCCAGCCCCCTAGCAATAGCCCTGCTCTTTCCCTGCTCGGGGAAATCACACGGCCCCCCCAAGCCGGTTAGGTCACAATTTCCAGAGAGGTAATACCGGTATACACATACATGTCCAGAGAGGTAATACCCGTGTAGCACTGCTTCCCCTCCCCTCTGGGAGATCTTGCCTATGCTACAGGTCCATGTTGTGCTGGTTACCTGTGAGGGTCCAGGAGAGATGAGCTTCCTCGATGTTATGGGGAACAGGACAGGCTTTTGGTGATCCTCAAGTTCTCTTCATCGGTGGCAGAGCCTCCAGTCACAGTAGTCTCCAGCAGAGCAGGAGGCAGTCCCCGCCATGACAGTCTTTTCTCCCATACCTCTGCCCAATAGACTGCTACTCAGGCAGAGGGATATAAAAAGGGTCTTTATTGACGCCTCAGGGGCTGTTCCTCACATTTCAGATTGTAGTGCAGTCCATAGAAATTAGGTACACAAGGTCCCCCAGCTCCAACTGAAAGGGGCCCGTCCCTATTGTGGATGAGATGAGGGGTACACGCTCTCTGGACTATTTCCCATCGGATGCGCCCCCATAAGCACATTTGCAGGTACCCAGGGTCCCCAGCAACAACTGAAAGGGCCCTGGCCCCAGTATTTTCTGTTATGCAGCTTGAAGGGTATCCACGGTCCCTGGACTTTTTCCCAACCCCTGGTCTGTATTTAACTGAAGGGTTCACGCTCCCTGGCATTATGCCATCAGGGTACGCCCCAACTGTCTCCCGATTCTGATGAAGGGTATCCACGCTCCCTGGTAACATGCCCTCAGGGTACGCCCCAACACAGTCTTCCTTTTGGTAAGGGTCTAGGCTAGCCCCCTCCCTCGTGTCGCATCAGGGAGAGGCTCCCCCTTCTTTAACTTTAATGGGTGCCCAGGGTCCCTGGTGAAGCATCAGGTTCCTGGCCCCGGCCTCTCCTGGGCTGCCAGCTGCACTGTCCTTAAAAGCCTGCCCTGTTGCTGCATCTCAGCAGCGCCTCCAATTGTAGCGCTACTGTGGCGGTGAAGGAGTTAACCAGGCTTACTAATAAAGGTTCAGCCTTCTTGTTACCCCTGATCGGTGTGTTGGGGTCCTTGAGTGTCAGCTCTTGGACCCAGATATCCTACATGCATTACTGTGACTGTGTGCAAATTATGCGACATTAAAGAGGTCTGTGTGTTTTGCCTTTCCTGGGGTGCTTGGACCGGGAGATTTCTAGACTGTAAGTTTCAGGGTGGGTTTGTCGGAGAAAGTCTTTACAGAATGTGTCTATGTATCCGGGTTCCAGAGTTATGGGATACCCCAGGAGTTGGATCCGGGAATCGAGTGAGATTCTCAGATGCAGCCAAGCACATTACTCCGGGCAAACTCTGACTCTGAAAGCGCTATTACGACTCACCGCCAGGATTCCTGCTGCAGCATCTTTCAGACAAGGTAAACGGGCATGAAGGGGTTAATTTATACCTGCAATCATA
>NC_134500.1:31714375-31781411 GCF_040206685.1 Ascaphus truei
GGTAAATCCACTACAAAGTACTTGGGCTATGCCGTTGGGGGAGGGATAGTAAGGCCACTAGTTAGCAAGGTGGCCGCCATAAAGGAAGTCCCCACCCCACAGACAAAGACACAGGTCCGCTCCCTTTTGGGGTTAGCAGGGTATTACCGGCGGTTTATCCCCAATTTTTCAGAAATATCTGCACCCCTAACAGATCTGACAAAAAAGAGTGCCCCGACCCAAGTTTAATGGTCTTGGGAGTGCCAAGACGCCTTTGACATACTAAAAAAGTGCCTGTCAGAGGGCCCCGCTCTTCGGAGCCCAGATTTTAAAGAGCCCTTCATCATCCAGACGGATGCCTCAGAGGTAGGACTGGGAGCAGTGCTGTCTCAGCAATTTGATGGTGTTGAACACCCCATACTGTTCATCAGCCGGAAGCTGTTCCCAAGGGAAGTGAGGTATTCCGTTATTGAGAAAGAGTGCCTCGCTGTAAAATGGGCAATTGAGGCCTTGAGACATTATGTCGCAGGAGTACACTTCACCCTGGTCACTGACCATGCGCCCTTGAAGTGGTTAAACACCATGAAGGACACAAATCCAAGGTTGACCAGGTGGTATATTGCCCTCCAACCCTTCTCTTTTGATATTCAGCATAGACCTGGAAAGGACCATGGAAATGCTGATTTTTTGTCAAGGGAAGGAGTGGAGGGTCGGGCTTCAGCCGTGTGGGACACTAGCCACACACAAACAGGGGAGGTATGTGACAGAGTGAAGTCAACTCCTATCAGTTACGCCTGGGAGACATATGTCTGAGTGCTTCATCCAGCACTCATAAGGGTTAACTCAGGTGGAGGTTAGGAAATCAGAACTCTTTAGCTGACACCTGAGAGCCAGCAAGGTAGATAAAGGATCATGTGACTGGCAGTAGCTGCCAGAGAGAGAGAGAGAGAAGCACACTGCTGCGTGAGCCCTTAGCCAGAGGGATTTCACCAAAGACTACTTCAACTAAAGTAAGGATTATTCATTTCATTTGCTTACTGACTGCTTAAAGTACCCTATGGTTTGGTTCTGGTTTAGCCAGCCAGCCTGCTAGATAGGTCTGCTGTGTTATTAGTCAGTTTTCTCCCAAAGTGGAGCAGGATTTATTTTGTTAAAGGGACAGTGTACCCGCATGTTATGTTACTGTGGAGAAATAAAGCCACTGAACGTTTTTATTTATCCTGAAACTATACGTGTGAACTGTTCCCTGACCTCGGCTACAGGCCGTCCTGCCACAAACCGCTACAGTCATTAAGGGTTAACCCACCCTCACCCACCACTCGGGACGCCTACATACCCTCCCACACTAACTCCCCACCCCATGAGGCCTAACCACCCTCCCCCACTACCCACAAGGATTCCTACCCACATACCGTTGGGGCCAATACCCCCTCCCCCCACCCCCAGTAACCACAATAAAAACAATACACAGCCCCACAATAAGCATCATTCTATTTATTAAATACATTACCCACTCCCTGTGCCCCCCCATAAATACATGATTTATCCTTTTACATACAGGGTTCATACCCCAGCCCCACGCGGGCTGGCAGGGCACCTGACAGACCTACAGGGTACCAGCAACTTGTTTCACACAGGTCTGGAGGCCTGTTGGAGGGTCACGCAGACTACTATCTGGCTTGTTTACACTTTCAATTGGAAGCTGATTGGATGAGGAACGATCAATAAGTCAGCTAGGAGCGAAAACATTCCATTCTCTGTTTCACACAGATTTCTTCACATAGAATGATGACATTAAAACTCACAAAGACAAGACAAGATGGCGGACTGAAAATAGTCAAACAAAATGGCTGATTGATCCTAATGCTGTTATGTCAGACCCCCTAATGTCTCAACTTCGTCAGTCCCTCCTCTGATTCTTTAAACATTGTTTTTTGAGAATTATTGGCATGATTTTAGTCCAGAAACACGTTGGGAGGCACAGGGGTGTTCCATCATGTCATAATGCTGCTTGAGGGTATAGGACAGTGCACGAGGGTGCCTGCCAAATGTAGTCATAGTCTCGTATGGCGTTGCAGCCAAATTCTTTTCCAGAGTTAGAACACTGTACTTGGCATCTTTTTTCTTCAAGGGACTGCTGTAAACACTGTGTGTTGGATCTGCAAACAATGGCATCATGTCTGCAAAAGGGGTTGCATATTTGTGGATCATGCCTTTGACAAACGTAACACAAACATAGATGACAACGAGTATCACAATCACACACATTAACGCATTCAAAAATTTTGCTCCTAGTGATCCTACCAATCCACCCAGCCTCAAAGGGTCCCAGTCTGTGTCACTTTCTTTCCTAAGTCTTTCTTGAACGTGGGAACTCCATCCCAACTCTGATTGGCTCTAGTATACCAGGTGACAGAGGCTTGGGGAGAACGGATGTGACGTCATTGAAAGCCTGTCACATGGTACTACAGCCAATCAGAGTAGGGATAGACTTCCCACGCTCTGATTGGCTACCGTACCATGTGAGGACAGCCATGATTCTTTTAATGACGTCATCTTAAAGGCAATTGAAGCAAAGCCATTCTGATTGGCTGTGCTTTCATTGCCTTTAAGTGACGTCATCATTTTTTTTTTCTCGGCCAAAACACATGGTTTTCACGGCCCAATCAGGGCCGTGGGAACCATGACGAAAATGTGACATCATAGGCCTTTAAAAGCCTATGTTGTCTCATTTTGAAGCCAGACGCCGAGGAGGAAGGACCTCCTACAGAAGAAGAAGGCCAGGGCGTGGCCGTAGAAGACATGAAGACCCCGGAAGAGAGCCGCAGATAGAAGAAAGAAGAATACAGATGAAGATGGATTACAAATAGAAGACCCGTGGATTGTTTTGGATTTTTATTTTAATGTTTATTATTTTATGGTTTGTTATTTTATGGGTTCCTGTGCCTGGTGGATTGGTTCGAGAGTAAGCTGTTCAACGGGAGTCAGTGAGTGGGTCAAGTAATGGTAAGTGAACTAAAGAAATGTATTTTATTTAACTTGTTAATTTTTTTAAAAGCTTTTTTAACATGTGTATTTATTTATTTTTGGTATATCATTTCTTGGCACTGTATGTATGTATGTATGTATGTCTAGATCGATATATACATACAGGGTAAGAAATGATGTTGTTTTAAAAGCTTGATTTGCTGTGTTTTAAATTAATTTGGCTATGCTGCTATGCATAAATGTGTGTATAATGTATTTTAAAATTAGATAGATGTACAGTAGAGGCAACGCTTATTCTAACATTTGCCTTAAACTAGCCGGGTTACATTCAGGGTATGTGCTGGGTATGTTCTAGGCTAGTTTGAGGCACGTTTAAGGCATTTCTGCATTGACTAACGACCCATAGGATTAACACAGCAGGGATCCCTGGCATTCCAATTCAGTTTGAATGGGACTGCCAGGGACCCCCGCTGTTAATCTGATAGGCCATTAATCAATGCAAAAATGCTGGGTCTAGTTTAAGGAAATGTATTCAGAATGTACCTGGGTGTACCTGGGTATTTTGGGGAACTGCCACTGGTTTTTGTTAGAATAATCACTGCCTCTACTGTAATTGTTGCTATGTATGGTGTACTTTAGGTCAGGGTGAGGCTTGCTTTTGTATATGTATTCTTGTTGGTACTTATATTTTTTCACAGCATAACTTGTTCTGTTCAACGCTTGAATTAGTTAATTGTTTAATTGTTAGGGATGGAATGTAAATTGTTTAGGGATGTAATTATGAATGCTAATTGATTTATGTTTACTGAATTGGTTTAAATAGTATACTTGTTTGGATGTATTGGTATTTTGTTTTGAATATGTTATTGTTAACATTAATTTGCAGAATGTAGATTGTATGCATCATATATACAATGTAAATGCAATGTTTTGATTGTTATTTGAGGTTTTTGATTGGCATTTGAGGATTTTGATTGGAAGATCAGATTGGATTATTAAAGGAAATTGATTTTATTATAGTGTGTCTGTATGGAGAAGTGGTATTTGTAGTACAGCATGTTTTGGATAACCCTTCTATATTTATTTGTATATTGGTCCATCATGTGTGTGCATCTCTCTCTCTCTCTCTCTCTCTCTCTCTCTCTCTCTCTCTCTCTCTCTCTCTCTCTCTCTCTCTCTCTCTCTCTCTCTCTCTCTCTCTCTCTCTCTCTCTCTCTCTCTCTCTCTCTCTCTCTCTCTCTCTCTCTCTCTCTCTCTCTCTCTCTCTCTCTCTCTCTCTCTCTCTCTCTCTCTCTCTCTCTCTCTCTCTCTCTCTCTCTCTCTTTTATATATATATATATATATATATATATATATATATATATTTGCATGATGAAGCCACTGTAAAAATGAATGGGTGAAGGGTGGGTATCGGGCCAGTGTGGCTAAACCCCTTAATTACCTTTGCGGTTATTATCCATCCGATAAGGTGTTTAAGGAGTTAATTGATATCTGAATGTAATTGCAATCTTTTGGCTTTGTATTGGCTATGTATTTTGTGGGCAACGAAAGACAAGGATATTGCTGGCGACGGGGGCTTCTTATTGATGAGGTCAGTAGTACTTTATTTATTTGAATATGCTAGTTAATGTGTTTAATAATGGGCAAATAATCTATTATCCCTATCTGGATAATAGTTATTTTGCACATTATTGTTCTGTAGGTGTTGGGGGAGGAGGGGGGAATGTATTGAATGTATAGGCCAGGTTTATTTTTTTTTACATTCAGGGTTGGTTTCTTGGTTCTGCGTGAGACCTCTGGAGACCACCTGCGGTCTCCTCGGGTATCTCACGGGTATCAGGCTGGTGGTTCCACGGGTGACACCTGCAGGGATGAAGCGGTGGCCTCACATCTGTGGGGGCACCGCGGACCCGTAGTCTGCGGGGATGAAGCGGTGGCCCCACATCCGTGGGGGCACCGCAGACCCATAGGTGCAGGGATGAAGCGGTGGTCCCACATCCGTGGGGGCACCGCGGACCCGTAGTGAGCAGTCGTGAGTTCCCCAGACCCCCGTGATAACCACCCGAGGCCCCGCAGACACCTGTGGGTCTGACCCGGGGCTCCCAGACATCCGCGGGCCTACCATCAGGACCCAATTGTGGCCCACGGTGACCCAAGGAGACCACATGGGGGCCATGGCACTTGGCATGACCCACCAACAGACCTCCAGAACCTGTGTGAAACAAGTTGCTGGTACCCTGTAGGTCTGTCAGGTGCCCCGCCAGCCCGCCGGGGACTCGCGTGGGGCTGGGGTATGAACCCTGTATGTAAAAGGATAAATCATGTATTTATGGGGGGGCACAGGGGGTGGGTAATGTATTTAATAAATAGAATGATGTTTATTGTGGGGCTGTGTATTGTTTTTATTGTGGGTACTGAGAGTGGGGGGGGGGTGTATTGGCCCCAACTGTATCTGGGTAGGCCTCCCTTGTGGGTAGTGGGTGAGGGTGGTTAGGCCTCACGGGGTGGGGGGTTAGTGTGGGAGGGTATGTACGCATCCCGAGTGGTGGATGAGAGTGGCTTAACCCCTTAATGACTGTAGCGGTTAATAACTGCTATGGTGATTAAGGGTTAGGGGACATTACATTGGATGTTTTCATTCTTATGTCTGTTTTGCAGCAGCAGAGGGGGCATAGCCAGGATGAAGATGAGGATGGCCTTCATCGTGGCAGCCGGAATGGGTGAGTGCTATATGTATTAAATGTATTTATTGTTGTTTATGTATTTTAAATACACAGGGGGTGAATGTTGTTAATTGCAATGTTTATTGGGGGCAAATGTCCCCAATAAACATGCTATTCTGCCTTAACCCCTTCATTGCCTTAGCGGCTATACGCTATGGTAATGAAGCAGCATTAATGTATTTTAATAATATTGTGTGGAAGCAGGGGGTCCCCTGAGCTGAACCGCATTGATTTGTGGCTTAGAGACCCCCTGCTTCCCGAGTTACAGGCCCCGGTTTGGGGCATCGGTTACAGTGTCGCCGCCATATTTATAGCGGACACGGCGCGAATGGGACGCTATAAAGATGGCGGCGACACTGCCACCCGATGACACATAACGGGGCCTGTAACTCGGGAAGCAGGGGTCCCTGGTCCACAAAGCAACGCGGTTCAGCTCAGGGGACCCCCTGCTCACAGTACACTATTATTAAAAATGCATTCATGCTGCTTCGTTACCGTAGCACATAGCCGCAAAGGTAAGGAACGAGTGTTTATTGATATGTGTGTTTTACTGATAGTGTAGATGTGCAGAGGGTCTCCGGAGCTGAACCGCTTTGGTTTTAGGTCCGGGAACCCCCTGCTTCCCGAGATACAGGCCCCTTTATGGGGTGCCGTATCCCTCTGCTTTGTTTACATTCCGCGGTCACGTGATTGGGACATTTAAATGCAGAGGGATACCGGCACCTCATAAAGGGGCCTGTATCTCGGGAAGCAGGGGGTCCCCGGACCTGAAACCAATGCGGTTCAGCTCCGGAGACCCCCTGCACATGTACACTAGGAGTCAAAGTTGTTTATAAATAATTTATATTTTGCCGATGTTTGCGCAGAGAGAGCGGCTGATCTCTCTCTGCTGCAAACACATATCGGCAGAAACGGCTTATCGGAAGGTTATCGGGAGCCAGGCTGTTTTGGCACAGGCTCATCGGCAGTTTTGCTTTCGCAGTGATTCGGCAGGGATCGGCATGGATTCGGCCCTTACTGAATACTGCGAGGGCAAATCGCCAAAATCATGCCTATCGGCAAAACTTGCCGAAAGCACTTTTTCGCCGCTTACTGCATAGAGCCCATAGTTACATAGTAGATGAGGTTGAAAAAAGACGTAGGTCCATCAAGTTCAACCTATGCTAAATTTAGACAACAGATACTTTATCCTATATCTATACTTACTTATTGATCCAGAGGAAGGCAAACAAAAAACCCCATTAAGGGGAAAAAATAATTCCTTTCTGACTCCAAGAATTGGCAATCGGATGAATCCCTGGATCAACATCCTTCCCATGTATACTTATTTGGTATATCCCTGTATACCTTTCCCGTCTAAAAAGATGTCCAACCTTTATTTGAACAAATCTATTGTATCTGTCGTCACAGTCTCCATGGGTAATGAATTCCACATTTTAACTGCCCTTACTGTAAAGAACCCTTTCCTTTGTTGCTGGTGAAATTTCCTTTCCTCCAACCTTAAGGGATGGCCCCGAGTCCTTTGTACTGCCTGTGGGATGAATAGTTCTTTTGAAAGCTCCTTGTATTGTCCCTGAATATATTTGTATATAGTTATCATATCCCCTCTTAGACGCCTCTTTTCAAATGTAAATAAATCTAATTTAGCTAGTCTCTCCTCATAAGTTAGAATGTCCATCCCCTTTATTCATTTGGTGGCTCTTCTCTGCACTCTCTCTAGTTCCATAATGTCTTTTCTTAGGATTGGTGCCCAAAATTGTACTCCATATTCAAGGTATGGTCTTACTAATGCTTTGTAAAGGGGCATAATTATGTTTACTTCCCTTCCATCCATTGCCCGTTTGATGCAAGATAAGATCTTGTTTGCCTTTGCAGCTACTGCATGACATTGGGCACTATTGCTAAGCCTGCTGTCTACAAGCACTCCTAAATCCTTCTCCATCAAGGATTCCCCCAATATATCTCCATTTAATTTGTAAGTCGCCTTTTTATTCTTGCATCCCAAATGCATAACCTTACATTTATCTGTAGTAAACCTCATCTGCCATTTACCTGCCCACGTTTCCAGTCTCTCCAAGTCCTTCTGAAGAGAAAATACATCCTGCTCTGATTCCATTACCTTACACAATTTAGTATCATCAGCAAAGATGGAGACTTTGCTCTCGATCCCAACCTCAAGGTCATTAATAAACAAGTTAAAAAGCAGGGGTCCCAGTACCGATCCCTGAGGTACTCCACTCACGACTTTAGCCCAACCTGAAAAAGTTCCATTTATGACAACCCTTTGTTGTCTGTCCTTTAACCAGTTTTCAATCCAGGTGCATATATTATTACTGAGTCCAATTTTCTTTATTATGCTCACCAACCTCTTGTGTGAAACCGTATCAAAAGCCTTTGCAAAATCTAAGTAGACCACATCAACTGCAATACCCTGGTCTAAATTCCTACTTACCTCCTCAAATAAACAAATAAGGTTAGTTTGGCAAGATCTATCATTCATAAATCCATGCTGACTATTACTAATAATTTTGTTTTCCATTAAGTATTCCTGAATATTATCCCGTATTAAACCTGCAAGTAGTTTCCCTACTATTGAAGTCAGGCTTACAGGTCTGTAATTTCCCGGTTGTGATCTAGCTCCCTTTTTAAATATAGGCACCACATCTGCTTTACGCCAATCTTGTGATACTGAGCCTGTGGAAATGGAGTCCTTGAATATTAAATATAATGGTTTGGCTATTACTGAGCTTAACTCCTTGAGAACTCTTGGATGTATGCCATCGGGGCCAGGTGCCTTATTTACTTTCATTTTTTCAAGTCGCTTATGAACTTCTTCCTCAGTTAACCAATTGTTCATTAATATGGAGGTTGTGGCTTCCTCCTGCGACACTACTATTGAACTTGATTCTTCCCTGGTAAACACAGAGGCAAAGAATTTGTTTAATACCTCAGCTTTTTCCTTATCTCCAATAATCTGCCTACCTATCTCACACTGAAAGGGTCCTATATTTTCTTTTCTCATTTTTTTGTTATTAAGGTACTTAAATAACTTTTTTGGGTTGACCTTACTTTCTATTGCAATCCTTTTTTCATTATCCATTTTTGCTAATTTGATTGCCCTTTTGCAATTTTTGTTACATTCCTTATAATTCTGATACGATGTCTCTGTCCCTTCTGACTTAAAGAATCTAAACGCCTTCCTCTTCTTGTCCATTTCCTCCCCTACCTGTTTATTTAGCCACATTGGTTTTGACTTATTTCTTTTATACTTATTACCCAAGGGTATACACTGATAAGTGTGCTTTTCTAACAATGTTTTAAAGACCGCCCATTTATCTTCTACATTTTCCCTGCAAAAACATCATCCCATTGTATTACTACTAGATTAGACCTCACTTTATTAAAATCTGCCTTTCTAAAGTTTAAAGTCTTTGTTGAACCCAAGTAATCTGTTTTTTGATCATTTATTTCAAATGAGACCATGTTACTGTATGATCACTGTTACCCAAATGTTCCAGGACTTGAATATTTGTTATTACTTCTACATTGTTTGATATGACCAAATCCAGAACTGCCCCTCTCCTGGTTGGTTCCTCAATAATTTGGGTCATGTAATTGTCTTTAAGCACCCCCAAAAACCTGTTCCCTTTTGTTGTAACGCTAATCTCATTGCCCCAGTCTATGTCTGGATAATTAAAATCCCCCATTATGCAAACATAACCCAGTTTTGATGCCTTCTCCATTTGCAAAAGTATTTTAGCTTCCTCAATCTCACAGATATTTGGTGGTTTATAGCATATTCCCGCAAACATTTTCTTTATACTTTTACCTCCACTGCTAATTTCTATCCACAAAGTCTCTACATTTTCATCATTCCCTTCATAGACATCATCCCTTATAATAGGTTTTAGATCCGGTTTAACATATAAACATACTACACCTCCCCTTCTATTTGTTCGATCCTTCCGAAAAAGAGAATAACCCTCTAAATTAACTGTCCAGTCATGAGTTTCATCCCACCATGTTTCAGTAATGCCTATGATATCATACTGCTCCCTTGCATCTATTAGTTCAAGCTCCCCCATTTTATCTGTCAGGCTTCTTGCATTAGCAAGCATGCATTTAACTTTATTTTCAGCCTGCACTATTAACTTATCTGCTCCTTCCTTTCTGCTCCCACTTGGTTTAGTCTTTAGAAGTTATCTAGTATTATCTGTATTTACTATGGGTGTTTCACTGCTTGTCAAACTTGCACTTGCCCCCATTCTACCTCCATACCACCTTGTATCCTCATCTATTCCATTTAGTTCATTATCTGTTTCATTCCCCTCCCCCCTCCATCCTAGTTTAAAATCTCCTCCAACCTTTTTAGCATTCTCCCCCCTAGCACAGAAGATCCCTCTTCATTGAGGTGCAATCCGTCCCTAGAATATAGATGGCACCTCTCAGAAAAGGAGTCCCAGTGCTCTAAAAACCCAAACCCCTCCGTCCTGCACCACTTTCTTAGCCATGCATTAACCTCCCTGATCTCTGACTGTCTCCCTGCGGTAGCGCATGGCACTGGTAGTATTTCAGAAAATACTACCTTGGAGGTACTTGCCTTAAGCTTTTGGCCTAGATCCCTGCAATCATTTTTTAGGACCCTCCATCTTTCTCTAACTTTGTCATTGGTGCCAACGTGTACCAAGACCGCCGGGTCAATCCCAGCCCCCCCAACAATCTGTCTACCCGATCCGCAATGTGCCGAACCCGAGCACCCGGGAGACAACAAACTGTTCGGTTCATGCGGTTCCGGCAATAGATTGCACTATCTGTAAGGAATCCACACCTCAGTTTACTGCTTACCTTGCCTCACAGACCTGTGCAATCCTGGAACACTCCCTCTGGTATCTACTGCAGCTGTGCAAGCTATCACTGCAACCTAGCCTTATACTAACTCATTGGTATGCACATACACGCCCAGAGAGGTAAAACTGTATACACATAAACGCCCAGAGAAGTAATACCGGTATACACATCCATAGAGGTAATACCGGTATACACGTACATGTCCAGAGAGGTAATACCGGTTTACACGTACACGCCCAGAGAGGTAATACCGGTATACACATACACGCCCAGAGAGGTAATACCGGTATACACATACACGCCCAGAGAGGTAATACCGGTATACACATACACGCCCAGAGAGGTAATACTGTATACACATACACGCCCAGAGAGGTAATACCGGTATACACATACACGCCCAGAGAGGTAATACCGGTATACACACCCATAGAGGTAATACCGGTATACACGTACACGCCCAGAGAGGTAATACCGGTATACACATACACGCCAAGAGAGGTAATACCGGTATACACATACACGCCCAGAGATAATACCGGTATACACATACACGCCCAGAGGGGTAACACCGGTATACCCATACACTTCCAGAGAGGTGATACCGATATACACATACATGCCCAGAGAGGTAATAACGGTATATACATACACACCCAGAGAGGTAATACCGGTATACACATACACACCCAGAGAGGTAATACCGGTATACACATACACGCCCAGAGAGGTAATACCGGTATATACATACACACCCAGAGAGGTAATACCGGTATACACATACATGCCCACAGAGGTAATACCGGTATACACATACACGCCCAGAGGGGTAACACCGGTATACACATACACTTCCAGAGAGGTGATACCGATATACACATACATGCCCAGAGAGGTAATAACGGTATATACATACACACCCAGAGAGGTAATACCGGTATACACATACACACCCAGAGAGGTAATACCGGTATACACATAAACGCCCAGAGAGGTAATACCGGTATATACATACACACCCAGAGAGGTAATACCGGTATACACATACACACCCAGAGAGGTAATACCGGTATACACATAAACGCCCAGAGAGGTAATACCGGTATATACATACACACCCAGAGAGGTAATACCGGTATACACATACACGCCCAGCGAGGTCATACCGGTATACACATACATGTCCAGAAAGGTAATACAGGTGTAGTCACCTTTCCCCCGTGTCTAGGGACGCTACCGTGTTGCTTTACCTGGATGATTTACAGGAGGCTTGATTCTCCGCTGAAGGGAGCCTGTAGTGACCTATATACTTACACATACAGCGCCTCCACCTGGAAGGGATCCGCACACAGGGGGATAACCCCTTCCAAGACAATGCACCCAGTAATTATACACAGGTTATGGTATAAAAGCATTTACTGGACACCTAATCAGCATAACAATAATACAACACAATGCATACACTATGTAGATATATATAAACCCACAGGGTATTCCCTCCGTACTTGGGGTGCAGGGGCACCAGAGCCCTAGTGTCCTTCCCACAATGTCAATTCCACCCAAGTATGAGGCGTAGCGCTAGCCTGTGGACTGTTGGTGCACTTGTTGGTATACCTGGCCAGGGCTCCCGCATCCCGGTGTAGATGAACAACAACCAAACGATCAGTCTGATCCAACGACGCCTTCCGCCTCCACGTGGGGTGGCCTCCAGTTGGAGCATCCCAGCATAGATAGTCTCTGACAAAGATGGCAGCCTGGTCGCAGATCCCAGGCCTGATGCACCGCTTGGTGTCCGTTGCTGTGTCCCTGGCACTAGGCACTACAGGGGCATTGTCCCTATCTAAGGGGCCTTCCCTGAAGCAACCACAAGCTTACTGGATTGGGGCCTATTTGGGACCTAAGGGGTAAATCTGGCCTAGTTTGAGTGCCACTGACACTCAGACCCTACCTTCCCCTTCCTGATCCTGGCTCCAACTGGCATGGCTCACAGCGTGCCAAATGTATCAATGATGTTGCAGGGGGTATCTGCATCCCTATGGGCTGATGTGCGCCAGGGGATCTAGCAGACCCTGGGGCTGCTAGGGACTGTAGTTCCCCTATGGAGTCTAACTGTGATAGCCGCCTCGCCAAGGAGTACACAGCTCATGCGCGAGACTTCCAAGATGGCCGCTGCCTGTCATACGGAGCTCCAGAGCACCGGAGCTCTCCTACCAGTCTCCTAGTAGCTCATTGTAAGTAGCAAGAAAACTAGAGTTTAAAAGGGTGGACCTCTTACCCTAACAGATCATCTTCTTCTCTTCTCAGGTATATCTCATATTCGTATCCTGCCTCAATCACCACTTGCTGTGTGTATTTTAGTATATGCAACTGTACCAATTCCTAGGTAAATCTCATATTTGTATCCTGTCTCAATCACCCCTTAATTAAATTCATCTTTCACACCTAGGCAGGAAACACCCTGTGTGTAAAAACCATCTTTTTTTAATGTGCCTCACATGTGCTAATTAAGCAGGCTGAACATAACTGTCAGGTGACTTGTTAGGCCCATATATACAGTATATTACAGTATTAGTCTGGCTGCAGAAATGTCACAGAAATGTTGCAGCATTACTGGGAGATTGCCCCAGATTTTCCCAGGCAAGTGTTCGGAAACTCGTGGCAGCACAACAAGGGAATAACCAAATACATTTACACTGAAGCACACAGTATACATTATACTAAAGGGTTACAGATACAGTACACCAATACCGTTTAATATATATGTGTTGGGGTCAGATGAGCCACGATAAGATGGATATACAGGGGCAATCCTGTACATCCACCCAAACGGATATGGGCAATGGCTGGTTTTAACCTTTATTGTGAGAGCCGCATTGCCCCTTACCATCACAGAGAGTACTCCACAATCTGCACAGACCTGCTAAAGAGGGAAGATATTCTCTTTAATTCTCCCAGATAAACTAGGGATCTTCACAGGCACAGGACAGGAGGAATGTCATTCCCCAAGGGAGGCTGAACTATTTTTGACTTTGCAGTAGGAGTCTTTACAGGAAAAACAGATATGTGTGTGTATCAAGGTCGAGTCCCAGAGGGACCATCGCTATTTATTTTCTTTGGATCTTTATTGGCCTTTAAGAAGAAAAAAGGAAAAGAATAAAATTGGACAGCTGAGAAGCGGAAACATACAAGATGAAGACGAAGTGCAGTGAAATACTTCAGTGTCACAGTTCTCTTCAGTGGAAAATATTACATTAAAGTATAATGCCGATCTGCCTATATTACAATGGGTATGTAAGAAGGCTTTGGCTTAAGAAAGGGGGAGGAAGGGGAAAAGTTTAGAAATCATATATTGGCAATATTCATGGTTATTACTGTCTGTTAACGAAAAGGATCCTGATACCGGGATATAGGTGAGGAAGGCGCAAGTCAGTTCACCAAACCAGTTCGTTTTATTTATTTATTTATAAAATGTGTTACCTGTAAATTATACATTGTATGTATGTATGTATGTCTTTATTCATATAGCGCCCTTAATGTACAGGCATACCCCGGTTTAAGTACACTCACTTTAAGTACACTCGCGAGTAAGTACATATCGCTCAATAAAATAAATAAAATAAAATAAAATAAAAAAAATAAAAAAAATAAAATAAAAAATAAAAAAAAAAAAGCGGGGAGACTATAGAGCCTGTTACACATGCGTTATTTACATCAGTTATGCAAGTATATAACGATTGCAGTACAGTACATGCATCGATAAGTGGGGAAAAGGTAGTGCTTCACTTTAAGTACATTTTCGCTTTACACTGGCGACACAGTTTATTACACTGCGGCCAGATCCGCAAGCCGGGAGATTTCCCGGCTTGCTAGTGGCCGCCCCTCGGCGTGCCGCGCGTCATAGACGCGCGGTCACGCGTCTTCGGGAGCGTGCGCCCCCTGCACGCGCGTCCAGGGGCTCCCCGAGGGAGCCCTGGTGTCCCGCGATCGCGGGACAGCGGCAGGGGGTTCCGGGGGACCCGGCGGACCCGGCAGCGGTAGGGAGAGCGCCCCGATCGGAGGGCGCTCTTCCGCTGCTTCGGCGCGCGCCCGTCACTCTCGGGCGCGCGCCAGGCTACTGCTGCGGCACAGAACGGGCAAATGCTCGAATAAACTGTGCCGCAGCAGTACATACATGCTCCGGTCCCATTGCGTATGTTAATGCGGGGTATGCCTGTACATAGCGCTTCACAGCAGTAATATATGTGTCTCCACACATCTTTTCCTGGACACAAAAGACCCAGGAACCTTGCAGAGGCTGGCCCCTCAACAGTGTAACGACCTGGGAGTCACGCCGCCCTCGGCGTGCTCCCCACTCACCCGCAGTTCCGCCGGGTCCTCCCGCGCCTCGCAGAGATCCTCCCTCCCTGACGCCGATCGCCGTCTCGCCTGGGCGCACGCGCACGCCGGCGCCCATCTTCTGGTGCCGGGTCTGGGCGCATGCCCGGTCATGCGCCCGCAGGCGCGGCCACACGGAGGCGCACCAGCATCTTAAAGGCACACTACCACTATCCAATGCTGCAATCAAATGCAGCCTTACTACTGGGCTCTATAGCCCCTCCTCCGGGAGCCCTTCTGGACCTATCCCTTTCACAGCCTGGCCCATCCACACCCCTCCACCTTACTACCCTGCCATTGGATCCTCTCACCTATATATACCCTGCAGCTTCACTGACTCGTCGGCTGAGCATATAACCAGTTGTTCTCATTACTCTCTGCCTCCCTAGTCCTGTCTTGTCTTCTTTTGCAGTCTTCCTCATGTACGAACCGGCTTCCTCTTCGACTCTCCGCACCTCTGGCATCCTGAACTCGGCATACGGCAATACGACTCTCCGCACCTCTGGCACCCCGAACTCGGCTTACGGCAATACGACTCTCCGCACCTCTGGCATCCCGAACTTGGCATACGGCAATACGACTCTCCACACCTCTGGCATCCCGAACTTGGCATACGGCAATACGACTCTCCACACCTCTGGCATCCCGAACTTGGCATACGGCAATACGACTCTCCGCACCTCTGGCATCCCGAACTCAGCAAATGGTAAAACGATTATGTCTCTCTCTCTAACCCCGGACTTGGCTAACAGCACCCACTACCATCCGTACCTCTCCTGCCCCGACTCGGACACCCAGACCATTCTACTCTCAAGACGTGCCCTCGTGGCTTTGGGTGGAGTTATATCCTTTCCCACCTCAGCAACGCGGTCCCGCCTCGTTTGTGGTGAGCTTGACCTGACAAACAGACACCAACGCAACTCAGAGACTGCTACAAAGAGTCCGTGCTTACAGGTACCTCTTTAGACATTGGGGTGATAGAGTGGTAAGGGTCTTTCCCCCCAGCCTTGCAGACGGGGACTGGGGAAGTGAGTCAGCCCTTGCACACGGATAGGTGTTTGTTTCTTTGTATATATGTGCATATTGCCTTAGACAGTTGTTTAAAGTGACAGGCTGAATAAAGCCATGGTTTAATTTCCCCCAAATCGATCTACCTGAGTGTACCTCAGCACGTCTCTTACAGGAGGACAGACCGAAAAATGGAGTAGATGCACGCAGAAATGAGGCAGGCACGCTGCTCCTCAGGTTCGGCTACTCTCTTGCTACTCTGTATCAGTTGCCGGTTTGATTTACAGCTCAGTGCGCTCGGGAAGCAACTCAGGAGTGCAAGTGATGACCAGGA
Organism: Ascaphus truei; assembly: GCF_040206685.1. NCBI lineage: Eukaryota > Metazoa > Chordata > Amphibia > Anura > Ascaphidae > Ascaphus > Ascaphus truei. Next base: position 31,730,630 of record NC_134500.1, read on the forward strand.
GACTCTCTGTGCTATTCAATGCGAGTCCGGGTCTATTCCTGGGTTATAGCAGTCAAGCCTTAGATGGACAGCAGAGCACGGGTGTCAGAGACCCGGCGGTATTCCATAGGTCTCTACTTAGCAGTCACCAGGCCCCGTCAGCACCACTCCGGTCCACTTACCTGCCGCCCGGAAAAAGCCTGTCCCGACTCGGGGCTTCCTTTACCTCACGGAGGACTGCGCACTCCATCTCCGCCAACTGACGCCCCCAAAGCAGTTGACTAATCTTATCTGCCACGTTGTTTGGTCCGGCACGCTGGTCTTAGAAACGTCCGCTAGGCCTCAAAACTTTACTGGGCCCCCGATCAGTTCATTATTGTCCGATTTTGAAAAAAATGGTATAGTTGTATTCCCTATATTAGGGATGCGCAATCTTTTACCCCTGTGCCTCCCTGCCGGCTTTCCCCCCTCCTCATGCACCCCCTCCTTAACTTGACTCCGGCGTTCTGACATCATGTTGCCATGGCAACGCATCACCAGAAGCCGTCTGAGCCAAGGTCAATGAAGATTACAGGAGGCCTTCTCCGTTCCCCCGTCATTTAATTTAAATGCCTTCAGGAAGCACACAGGGCCTCTGTAAACCCTGCGCCCCCTGCAGAGAATCTCACGCCCCCCCAGTTTGCGGACCTCTGCTCTATATGTGATTTTTTGAGAGACTGCTATTTTTATCTGACTTCTGCTGCAGATTTTAAGGAATGGTAACAGATTAGAGCTCCCACACTGAGGAGCACTAGTTTTATGTGGCCATCTTGCAGAGCTTCAAATCATGCACCCGTGCCTGTGCACCCCCCTCCCATGCTTGAACCCGTCCCCATATCTGTACTCCACCCCCTCATGCTTGTGCCCCCCAAAATCTACTGCTCAGATAGGCTTCCAGCCTTGTTTTCCAGGTTTCTCCGGTACAGCCTCGGAGCTCACTGCTTAGTCAACCTCCATGACAAGGTCAGAATGAACCCTGGACCATTGATCGGGTTCCCCTTTCATAGACTCCCTGCTGCCATCGGAAATCATGGTAAATGGGGCCGCGACCAATCACAGCTTGGATGCTGCACGGGAACCAATCAGGATGCAAGGGCTCGCTTGCATTGACCAATCAGGGCTGGAGGTGGGATAGAGGCAAGTCAAAGGGCGGGGATGGAAATACGAGCGGGGCCAATGAGAGCAGCGCCTCCCCTGCAGGAGCGCTCGGCAATGGCTTCCTCAGCTGGCAGGAAATCCCCCACTGGGTTCAACGCCGGGATGTCTGGGGAGACGGCCAAATGCCCCCCGGCCTGATCTCCACCCCCGGTCGCTCTCCATTGCTCCCTGCACCTCCCCTCTCCCTCCTTCCCAGCACCAGCCAGTTCTCCGGACACGCAGGCAGCACAGTGGGTTTCTCAGCCCCGAATGCCCAGAGATCTTGGCCAGGCTTTATATGGGGCACAATCACATTTTTATTCTCTGGTACATTACATCACACAGGAATAAAGGACTGACGATTGCATGGGGTGCAAGGGGCTGCCGGGTACATTAAAACAGGTTAGATCTGGTGGCCAGATGAGCAGGGACCATGGACCTGGGCTTAACCTTTATTATGCTGGTCTCCTTTTCCGTCACATATGGTAGAATGATTTCCCAGAAATATCATCCTTTGAAAAGATCTTTAAGCACCAGAGAGCTCGTTTAAAAGCTCTAAGTGGTGCGATAATGCTGGCAACATACATCAAGATTTTAAACAGGTCTTCTATTTCACACTGCCAAAGGAAATGTGCATGTGCAAAATAGAGAAAGCAGGCCTAAAGCACTGTCTATGGGACTGCAGGAGAGTAATGAAATATTGGAATAAATTGCTGCAATTTCTATGTGTAGCCCCCCTTGGAACTACTATTTCAGTTAAGGGTTAACGGCCTTAATGGGTTAACTGTGTGGGATCACTCAGGTTACTCCCCTCCCCATCGTGTGATGTAGGATGACTATGCAGGGAAGCAAATCCTTTGTATGTCTTCTGACCTGTGATATCACTATAGGGAGATATAAGGGTATATATAGCTCCTCCCAATGTTCTAGAAGCAGGTTCCTCAGAGTTCTCCTGGGGGGTCCTCACTGTGAGTCCTGTAAATAGGTTTGAGTGTATTGATTAATGTATTAAGGAACGTGCCCTTGAATTAAGCGCCAGTAGTATGGGTCTGAAATTGTTGTCACTACTGAACGGGTGGAAGCATGCTTTTAGTAAGGGGCTCTCAGTGTTTGGATCGGCCCAACCCAGAAGGTCCCAAGTGCAATCCTGATCAGATAGGTATGGAAGAAGTATGTGGTACACCGCAGCGGGTTCCTCATTCAGCTGCCCGAAGTTTATTCCAGAAAGGTTCCTTTAATGGGGCATCATTGAATTTATGCAAGAGGCTGTCAGTTTAACCCTTACTACGGGCAACAAGTCAAGTACCTCCCTAGCTTAGTAGTGAGAGCTACACTGGGATGAAACCCAGCATAACCTTATCGTTTGCCACCCGTTACACTGTTGTGTGAAGTGACAGAAAGGGGCCCACGGGCCAGCATAATAAAGGTAAAGCCCAGTCCCTGGCTCCTGTCCATTCATTCCCTGGGAATCATCCGGCCGCCAGACCCTGGAATTACCCCGTTTTAATGTACCTTGTAGCCCCTTGCCTACCCTGTGATTGTCAATTATTCCCGTGTGATGTAATGTACTTCGGAATAAAAATGGGTTGTTTGCGCCCAATAAAGTATTACCTAGGTCTCTGGACATGCGGGCGGAGAAACCCATTGTTCAGCCCGCATGTCCGGAGAACTGGCTGGTGCTGGGACAGGAGGAGAAGTGCATGGGACAATAGGAGAGTGGCCGGGTGCGGAGATCGGACCAGGGGGCCATCCGCCCCAAAAGCGGAGCCTTTGGCTGTCTCCCCAGACACACCGCTGCCGAGCCCAGCGGGAGATATTCTGCTGGCTTTGGAGCTGTTGCTGAGCGCCCTTGCTGGGGAGGCGCTGCTCCCATTGGCCCATTTGTTTTTCCTTCCCTGCCTTTTAAATTGCCTCTGTCCCACCCCCAACCCTGATTGGTTCCCATGCAGCGTCCGCGCTGTGATTGGTGCGGCTGCTGTTCACGGGGAATCTATGAAATAAGAGCCCCAACAGAGTACGTGGTTTATTATGATCCTGTTGTGGAGGCGAACTAAGCTCTGATCTCCGAGGCTGTGCCGGAGACACCTGAAAACGAGGTTGGGAGCCGATCCGGGCGGAAGATTTGAAAGTGATGTGGTGCTTTGGAACTGTGAGTTGCCGGAGAAGCGAAGAGGACTTTTGAAAGAGCTCTACTGCGAATTGCACCAAAGAGGGCTGCACGGTTTCTACCCCAACAGACCCGAACCCTGAGTAAGCCTTCAATGGGGTGCCTGGCACATAGGATCCCCCCTGTATCCCCATTTTTGGTGAGTGTAAGCTCTGTTGCTGATGTGCTATGTCTGCTGGCTCCGGACAGAATAAACTTGCTTTATTGAACTGCTTTGTCCTGTCTGGTGCCTTGATCCCCTGAAAGAGTTCTGGTCTCCGTGACATGTAAAGCCAGCCCCTGTATGTGGAGCCTTATAAATAGACGTTGAATAAAGCTCCTAGGTTGTAATTTAAATGTTCCTGGCATCTCAGTGTTGTTCTATCTGCATATCCACACCGAGCCTGCACCTACACAGCACTCGGGACAGGCATGAGAGACTCAGCACTGCCATGGATATAGTTAATTAGATGTAAACTACTTTGGAGGAGGGTTACGTATGTAATATCTGTAAAGAACAGCAGAAGGACTACTATTAGGGAATTCTGAAATAGTAAGGACCAAAACAATGTATTTTAAGAGACTGGTAAAAAAATTGGTACCAAAAATATCAGACATGCAAAGAGAACTACTGACAATAATGCAGTTTGACAAAAGAGACACATACTCAGAAATAGAAAAAGGCTCAAAAATGAAAGAATAATAACGCATGACGAAGGCACGGAATGGGCTTCAGGAAAATAGAATAGAATATAATAGAAATGGAAGGTTAAACATTGATTGTACAATAGTCTGAACAATGTGATAGTGGGTATGCGAGGGGATTCTGCTATAATATTATTTTTATTTTAAATATTCCTTTATAAAACGAACATATATAAGCCTTGTGAAAATCATTTACAGTTAGATATATAAAATGATTGTGACGGTAGGGGGTAAACCAGGCTCTCAAATAAAGGTTAAGCCCATTTTGGTTACCCCTGATCCGTGTACTGTATATAAGTGTTCAGGACAGTTAGCTCTTGGACCCATTAACACTGTATTGTTTAAATGTATCACATGTCATGTGTGTTTTTCCCGTTCCGGGCATGCTAGCAAGCAGGGATTGCCAGGGGATGAGTTTCAAGGTTTTTTTGCGGATGAACCGTTGTCAGAATGAGCCTAGGAGGTTGGGGTCCGGAGTTGTCGGTTCCCCCATAAATGTACCCAGGAATCATGCCTGATTCTCGGATACATGTAGGCACATTGTCCTGGCAATATCTCCCCTTGAAAACGCAAGCGCGACTCACCACTAGGGTACCCTGCTTCAGCACAGCCCAGAAAGGAGAATGCGGCACAGGGATGAACAAGTGTCCCTGTAGCTGAGGGGATCCCTAGGTTAAGACGGGTACCCCAGCTAGTGCCCAGGTGACCCAGAACCTGTATTGGGTTTGTGGGTGCCCAGCCGTATATAAGGTTAAGGGGGGGCTCTGAGAGTCTAGCATGAGTCTATAAGAGAGTGGGGAAAATGGCAGCCAAGAATAAAAGTACAACAGATACCCAGTGTATTAAAATATACTTTATTAATGTACTGTATGTAATGTAATGTGTTTTTACATTTGGAACTCATGTCCAGCCAGGCTGCTCAGGCTAACCCATAGGAGCCAGTAAGTCTGCTAGACATCGGATTTCAAAGAAACCAGAGGATGCCAGAGGGGAGAAAAGCATTTGGTTAGCAGAGAAGGGCTGAGTACCCAGGTCCGGAGAACAATGGCAGTCATCTAGGATGCCCCTTGCCCTGCCAGACCTGGAGGAGCGTTTCCCAGTGGGTGGCATTGAGATAGCAAATGAGTGAGGTGCCAGGCTTGCGCATGTCTCCTTACTATTTCATATTTCCCACTGACCCGGATTTTCTACCGGTTTGGCTCTGATTGGTTGCTGGGAATTTTCCCATGCGAGGATTGGCTGCTGAGTTTCATGAATGAAACTCAGAATACTGTTGAGAACGTGTGAGCCAATCAATTTGGAGTTCTCTTGTAGAAAGAGCGTGGGCGGGCTTTTCAAAGTTGCTCTTGCACGAATAGCAAAGCAACCGGCGTAGATTTCAAGCCAGGAAAGCCGCCCACCACATTCTAAGTACCGACTTTTACGCCCAAGTTCTAAAAAAACGAACACAGCGGTCGCAGCTGTGATTTGATGCCGATTTCAGTTCCAGAGGATCGGTGGTAGCTCGCGGTCAAGAAAAGTCCAAGTTCTCAGAAGAGAACGGAGCGGTGGAGTGTGGAATATGGTGTGGAGTAATGTCATGTTTGTAAGATAATATTGTACTATGCCCAACCATAACGATTTACATGTATCTCTCCTTATGTCATGTGCAAAGGTCTGTGACTTTTGGCAAATAAAAAAAACAGTTACAAGGGGACAAAAATAGGGAAAAATAAGAAAGTGACATCACATGTGCATATTTGCATGGCATCACCCAGAATCCTGTTCTATGCATCCTTCCAGAAAAAGTGGCAAACACAATAAAATGTATGAAGAATGGGAAGTCCTCGGGAATATGGAATTACAACTCAAATTTGGGAAGAAGTAGACAAAATCCTTTACATGCTGCTTCAAGAACAGGAAACTGCCAGTACAGTGGAGAAATGACAGTTGCGCAGTAATGAACCGGACCTGCCCTGTATTTGGACACTCTATCTATTAAAATTCTGTGTACAGTACAGTAGTTCATTGAGAGAGGAGAGGTTTTGTGTACATCATTACTGCTGTTTATATACTGTACACTTGACTGTACAAACAGATTAGACTGTACACAACACCACCCTCTCCCCCAGTCCATCCCTTTTTCCTGAAAAGACAAGAAAACAAAAAATGAGTGCAGTTATGTGCGTACTGTATTATGGCATTGTGTGATATGTAGTACTACAGTAGTTGGCTGGTGCTGCTTTCTCTGGAAAGAAAACAATTGAGCAGTTAGGTGCATACTGTATTATGGCATTGTGTACTGTATAGCTACTCCACATTGGACTACAGTAGGCAGTTAGTACTGTCAAACTAGTCTATACTGGAACTACTGTATACTCTGTCTACTGTTAAATACTATGTAACCAGATGGCTGGTGCTGCTCTCTCTGGAAAGAAAAAAATTGAGCAGTTACTGTACTGTAGGTGCATACTGTATTATGGCATTATGGCATTGTGTATGCAGTTAGTACTATCAACCTAGTCTATACTGGAACTACTGTATACTCTGACTATTAGGAAAGAAAAAATCTGTGCCATACTTACCTGTATCATACTGTACTGACAATACTACAGTACAGTACTACTTTCCTGATGCATGCCCATTACGCGCGATCACAATGGGCAAAACAGTCGCAATATGGTCAATATATTTATTGTAGCGTTCCACGGTGAGTACATCGTTCCAAAAACTCAGTATGGCTTTCGCCAACTCATCCTTTTTGGAGGGTTTCTCCACTTTCCGGATATGGTCCTTCAGCTAATGCCAGACCATTTCGATCGGAATGAAGTCTGGTGATCTGTCATTGGAAAAAAAGGACAATTCGTTTAAGAGATACAGTACACAGTAAAAACAGTGGGAAAAATATGAGACACGGTTACCGCACTTACTCCACTGGCGTCTTCACCCAGTTGGTACCGTGCTCAATGATATGCGTTGTTGATGCGGTGTGCTTCGGATCGTTGTCCTGGAACAAACGGTGACCATCCGGGAACTCGCGTGTGATGTATTCCACTATCTCGGGCACAATTTTGTCTTGGAAGAAAGCTTTATTCATGATTCCTATAACAAGAAAAGAAAAGTACTCAAAAAACTGCACAATAGTACAGTACAGTGCATAAGGCTACACTAGTACAGTACAGTGCATAAGGCTACATTATATTTTATATATTTTACCTTCAAAGATGACAATGCATCCTGGTCCACGCCTAGAGATGGCACCCCACACATGCATCTTCATGGGGTGTTTTGGCCGCGGCTTCATAGATATGCGACCTTTTTTGTGGAATGCAAAGGTGGCAAATCTCTCCAGCGATACAGTAGGCTCGTCAGCGAAGATGCAATCCTGGAAAGTTTCCCCACTGTCGATCCATGCCTGGGCCTGGACCACACTTTTGATTTTGTTTACGTCCCTTATCATGGGGTACGCTCTGTAATGACAAGGAATAAATAATTTTAGCGGTACAGTACAGTTTCCTAAACAACACTTTTACCTCCTGTACTGTCCAGTACTAACCTCACACGTTCATATTTCCATCCAATTCTGCGTCTCATCTTCTTTATGCTGGTCTCGGATACAGTCAGATTGTGATTTTCCTGCAGAGTGTATTTGGCCCTTAATGCACTCTTCTCATCATTATCCTCACTTATTTTGTCGACCAGAAGAGTTGTCTCCCTACAATGTAAAGAAAAACAATCCGGTAAGTTACAGTGCAGTAGGCCACAAGCACAGCACATTATTTGGTGTTAAAATAGTATACAATGAGATATTGTTCTATTAATATGCAGCAATATAAAAAATATATATACTGTTGTAATATAAATCTACCGAAATCACAAAAATATTAGATACAGTAGATCTACAGTACACAATATATTGTTCTATTAATATGCAGCAATTTAAAAAATATATATACTGTTGTCATATAAATCTACCTAAATCACAAAAATATTATACAGTAGATCTACAGTACACAATATATTTTTCTATTAATATGCAGCAATATAAAATATATATATACTGTTGTAATATAAATCTACCGAAATCACAAAAATATTAGATACAGTAGATCTATAGTACACAATATATTGTTCTATTAATATGCAGCAATATAAAAAATATATATACTGTTGTAATATAAATCAACCGAAATAACTATAAAATTAGATACAGTAGATCTACTGTACAATATTTTATATAAAAAAAAATGAAGTTATATAAATATACTTACGCGTTAGTTACCCTTGGTGCCCTTTTGCGTTCTCTGGTTTTTCCGTGTGCATGATAGCTCACGGTGGTTGCTGGCACAACGATGCCAGAAGTAGCTAACCAGCGTTGGATAGCAGCAATTCGGTGTCCGCTCGTGTACATCTCCTTAATTCGCATGCTGAGCTCCTTGGAAATCTTTTTAACAGGCATTGCTGCGAGTAGAAAGAAATACAAACACAAGAATGTATATTCGATGTTTAGTCGATGTGTATTCAATGTGCAGTGAATCCACAAAATGGATGGTGTATTTATACGGTAATGACTCACATTAGAGTACGCCCACTTTCAACACCTGTACCTCACCGCCATGCATAAAAGGTTACACACTTTGCATAGCCCACCACTCGATGATCTTTATCTGAACTTTCCCTTGTCCAGATACTGCATTATGCCATCTGCTTCCATGGATCAACCCCGATTCTATGGACGAAGGAACCCACTCGCCTCTGCCGTGCCTGTCATGCAGAAAAAGCGAAAGGCGGCAGCTGTTTCCGCGCCAAGGCCAAAGCGACAGGCTAAGGCCAATAAAGAAAACCTTCTGCTGACCCCAAAGGCTAATGGTTTTAATAGACGTCAGCCTTATTATGTCAAGAAGAAATACGGTGATGTACACTCCACGCAAAACAAATGGCAGCCAACCCATCGAACCCGCAGACCACTTCCTCCCATACGCTTCGACGACTCTACCGCTGCTGTCCCGGAAATCTTCAGCCCGTCTTCTCCACTACTTGTCCTCGACGCTGCCGCCACCCTCCCGGAAACCCACGTGCCATCTTCGCCACTGCTCTTTGACGACGCTGCCACTGGTGCCCCTGAAATCCACGGGTTACTTTCTCCTTTGCGCTTAGACGACTCTGCCGCTTCTCGCCCGGAAATCCAGAGGTCACTTTCTCCATCCCTCTTTGACGACGCTGCCGCTTCTCCTCTCCCGGATATCCACAGGTCACCTCCTCGACCCTTCTTCGACGACGCTGCCGCTTCTCTCCATGGAACCCCCATCTCATCCTCCATAGCACCCATCCACCCAGATGTCCACAGCACGCCATTCACAAGAAGCAGCTCGTTAGACCGGATGCTGAATGGGATAAGTGTGGATATCCCCGGGAATTCTATTGTGCTGGCAAAGATAGATGTGCTTCTGGAGACCATGCTAAATATGGAGCAACAGATGCTAAATATGGATAAACGGATGGAGAAGATAGAGGCTGACATAGCGGGGATACATCATTTGCTCGGTGTTCATGCCCCTGTTTCCCGGACGCCGGACCAGGAGGGTGGCATGGATGTGATGAATGGGAGCATCGACCACCTTCCATTACCAAGCGCACCCCCTACCCAAGAAGATTTTGTGTACATGTATGCCGTTGAGGATGTGACAACCCCGTCAAGACCACGCCAGGAGACAACACGGCGACCAAGACAGGAGGAAAGCTTCCTCCCAGACAACCTACCCTCGCCCGCCGCCACAAGCACACCCGCTCACAGAAGACCTACATTCGCTTGCATACGGTGCCCGACATCATCCTGCGTGATCTGCCACTGGCACTCAGGGAGAAGTATAGGGTGATGAGTGCTGGTGTACCCCACAAGTATGCCTTGTTACTTTTTAAGCACCACGTGTCCTACTTGATGTACTGCGACTGGGCCTTCAAAGTGAACTACGAAGGAAATCACCTAAAAAAGGCGCTTCCTGACAATTTAAGAAAGACCATTCTGGATGAATTGCGGCGCTATTTTTCAATTACAGATCCTGTAATGAAAGGCGTCCGAGACTGCATTAATGGCGTTTTGCGCCATGCAAGGCATCGGCCATGGAACGACAATCTGGTGGGGTACGCATTTGAGTGAGTGTTCAACTGTTGAAAATGTTTTGTAAATGTTTTGTTCCAGTCCCCGAGGGCCGCAAACAGGCCCGGTTTTCAAAGGTTACCCTGAACACCGGGCCTGTTTGCTGCCCTCGTGGACTGTAGTGGTGCAGGCCTGACTGACTGTTTTGCACACCATCCCACTGTTAATGTTTTGACTTGCCGTTCTTTAATAAAGGAGATGTTGCGTTTTGTATATTTTATGAATAAAAAAAATTCTTTAATCACAGGTAAGACCATACTGTTGTGTTGAACTGTACTGTACATGTTTTGACCTGCTGTACTTAAATAAAGGAGATGTTGTGTGTTTTAACTTGTATTAATAAAAAAATGTTTGTATTTACTGTACACAAGACCTGCACAATTCCAGTCCCCGAGGGCCACAAACAGGCCCGGTTTTCAAAGGTTACCCTGAACACCGGGCCTGTTTGCTGCCCTCGTGGACTGTAGTGGTGCAGGCCTGACTGACTGTTTTGCACACCATCCCACTGTAAATGTTTTGACTTGCCGTTCTTTAATAAAGGAGATGTTGCGTTTTGCATATTTTATGAATAAATAATTTTTTTTTATAACATGTGACTGTAAACCATACTGACTGACTGTAAATGTTTTTACTTTCTGTAAATAAATGTTTTCACTAGCAGTAAACCATACACCTGTTGATGTTTTGAATTGCTGTGCACTTAAAATATTTTTACATTGTACAGTATTTGTAAATAAATGTTTTTGTACTTACTCCACCAATAAAAGAACATGTTGATTTGTTTTAAATTGTTCCATTGGCTCCTTTAATACTGTACAAGAGTATTAAAAAAAATAGAAGACACATACTGTACTGTACAGGACTGTATGTACTGATACTGTATAGAAGACACATACTGTATGTACTGTAATACATATAGAATAAATGCATACTTTTTATTTTTCCGGGTTTATTACACAGTATACTGTATATAAAAAAAGTATTGTATACTGTATATAAAAAAGTATAGTATACTGTACGGCCGGAAAACATCAGCATACTGTTTCAGGTATTCTATCCTAATCAATAACAACGGCCACTAAACTGTAGACTCCGGTACGTGGGTTTTTATATCCGATTCAGCAATGTGCAGGATTGTTACACAAAGCGATATTATCCATCGAAATCCCTCCATTAGCCGTTTTCTTTTCTGAGGAAAAACAAAAAGAAAAGTTTTACTGTAATGGTCAGTCCCCTAAAGAAGTTCCCAGTCAGTCCCACCAATAATTTTCTCAGGCGGCGTCTCCTGTTCACATGCGCATGCGCCTACCGTCGATGTAATGACACGCATATGCGTTTCAAGAAGGTTCCAATGCGCATGCTCCTAGCGTTCCACCAATTGTCCACTACTGTATCTGCAGTACAGTACTGTAGAAGCCGCTCAGCCAATGATATTGCTAACAGGAGAATCGCTTGACTTTTCAATCGCACCGATATTGATATTGTCCAAAAAAAAAAAATAATAATAATACGGCAACAATACTCACCATAGAATTTCCCAATCAGCCGGCGCCGGGCCACTGCCAGTCCAGTATTCTTGATCATACACGTTGACAGTTGGCAGCGGGACTACTACACCTGTTGTCTGCTGATGAGGCTGGAAATCGCTTAGGTACATGCAAGCTTGCTCGAAACGGCGTGTATGTGTATACCGGTATTACCACTCTGGGCGTGTATGTGTATACCGGTATTACCTCTGTAGGCGTGTATGTGTATATCAGTTTTACCTCTCTGGGCGTGTATGTGTATACCGGTATTTCCTCTCTGGGCGTGTATGTGTATACCGGTATTACCTCTCTGGGCGTGTATGTGTATACCGGTATTACCTCTCTGGGCGTGTATGTGTATACTGGTATTACCTCTCTGGGCGTGTATGTGTATACCGGTATTACCTCTCTGGGCGTGTATGTGTATACAGGTATTACCTCTCTGGGCGTGTATGTGTATACCGGTATTACCTCTCTGGGCGTGTATGTGTATACCGGTATTACCTCTCTGGGCGTGTATTTGTATACCGGTATTACCTCTCTGGGCGTGTATGTGTATACCGGTATTACCTCTCTGGGCCTGTATGTGTATACCGATATTACCTCTGTGGGAATGTATGTGTATACCCGTATTACCTCTCGGGGCGTGTATGTGTATACTGATATTACCTCTCTGGGCATGTATGTGTATACTGGCATTACCTCTCGGGCGTGTATGTGTATACCAGTATTACCTCTCTGGGTGTGTATGTGTATACCGGTATTACCTCTCTGGGTGTGTATGTGTATACCGGTATTACCTCTCTGGGCCTGTGTATGTAAACTTATATTACCTCTCTGGGCATGTATGTGTATACTGGCATTACCTCTCTGGGCGTGTATGTGTATACCGGTGTTACCTCTCTGGGCGTGTACTGTATAGGTATACAGGTATTACCTCTCTGGGCGTGTATGTGTATACCTGTATTATCTCTCTGGACATGTATGTGTATAACGGTATTATCTCTCTTGGCGTGTATATATATACCGGTATTACCCCTCTGGACATAGTGACCTGGCTTGCTTGGGGGGGTCGCAGGATTTCGCTGAGCAGGGGTACTGCTAGGGGGCTGGACAGCTTCCTGTATCCTGATGGGCTGCTGCACCACCTATGCTGAAGCAGGGATTGTGACGGTAGGGGTAGCCAGCTTCAAATAATAAAGGTGAATCCCAGCTGACTACCCCAATACCGTGTGTAATGGCCGCCTCTGTGAGGCTCATTTGGTCAGAATGTATGTAATGTTTTGTGAAACCCCTTCCAGAAAAAAGCTACTCACTATGTGATGCCTGGAAGGGGAAAACGGTATGTTTTTAGGAACAGGGATTGTATATGCACTTTATTCCCTGTGTTAGTGTATTTCCCCATGCCGTTAGCAAGCCAGTAATGTATTTGTGGGGTTTGTGGCATTTCTCCGTGTTCAGCGCCAGTAATTCACTTAGCTGGGCTGCACGCGGAGGAATGCCGGCTCGTAGAAGAGGCTGGGGGCGGCTGAGGATCGGGACCTTGGCGAGCGCATAAGGGCTGAGATGCAGGCTCAGGGAACTGGTTCACGGTGGAGCGAAGCCATTGTTTCCCCGAGACACTATGGCGCCTACTCAATGGGGAGTATGGGCTGGCCAAGGGAACCATTGCCGGGACTCACATTGATAAGTTCAAATATCCCGCTCGCCGGCATCTCACTCCCCTGTGGGTGATCCATGATGCCTAAATCGGCCCCCTCCTCTGATTGGTGCAGCCTGGCGAACCCTCATCCTCTGATTGGCTGCCGCCTCACGATCCGCGTCCTGATTTGTCGGCGGACCCTGCCCCATGTTAAGTATAGCAACCGAGGGCTATGTAAGGAGCGCGGCCGATCAGGGACCCGGAACATCTCTGGAGTTCATGGGAGACGCGGCTGGCGGGAGATTTATTAGTGCTTTGTGTGAAAAAGCACTGAGAAGCCGGGGAAGAAGACGCTCAGGGCAAGCCTACTGAAGCCGGCCCCGCACCCAGTTGAGGCTAGTTTCTCGCCCCCAGTTGGTGAGTGTCCCACTGTGTGTATGTATTGTGTGTGTTTGCTGGCTTGCCAGAATAAACTTTTGTTTATTCAATTATTGTGTCCTGTCTGGTGATGGCGATCCCGGTGGTAAAGGTGTTAAAAGTTCTGGTCCCCTGTGACAGTCCTGATGAAACCGCAATACGGAGAAACGCGTAGAGTGAACCCTGACGAGAGAAGATCACTGTAGGATCGGAGTCCCCCAGAGCAGATGACGTCATTTCCGGTTTCCGGTTTGGGTGAGTCGCATCAATGAAACGCACGCCGAGGCGGAGGGGGGACTGATACAGCTACCTTGCACTGAGATCCGATATGTGATCAAAACGCTTGTATTCTTTTAACACATTGTGAGTGTATTGTACTTTCACTTACAATTTTAATAGAATTTTGTACAGTCTGCACTATGTCCGTTTCCTTATTATTCACCTAAGGTCCTCAGCATCCATCCACGTACACAGACCCACCTACACCACGGGCAGACTGGCTGTCCCTGAAAGATACCTTTATGGGAACATTACTCACCATATACTTGTGAGTACATATCACACAGCACTATAAACATTTATTTATTAATATCACAATACTGCACCATCAGAAAATTTCTTCTGTTTTACATAATCTTGCAGTCCCGATGATCTTCACACCTTCCACGTCCACGGGATCGAGAGAACGACCCCCCACTGGGTTAAGCTGCATTCGCATGTGTTTGTATTAGTATCACTTTATTTTTATTATTTATACACTTGTTTATATAGGGATATAACTCTTGAGCGCCACATTGATATATATTTTTTTCCCCTGTGACAGGGATGTCCTTAAAACCTGACCTGATGGGGGCTTGAGGACGTGAGTTGCACCCCCCCCCCCCCCCCCACCACCACCACCACCACCACCCTCCTACTTTAGATTCCACACAGAAGCAAAAATTGACACAGAGTGCTTATTTGCATGTCATTACCCAGAATTCCGGGCTGCAGTGGAAGCACTGTATGCTAGGAGATAATGGGGAATGTCAGGGTGGCAGACCTTTATGAGACATGGGATTTGCAGTTGCTGTTATTGTATTACTGTTTAACAAATTCAAAGAAGAAAAAAGCCTGTTCCTATCTCCCGGCCAGAGTCCGGATAAATGTCCTTTAGTGGGAGGATTTTGCACGAGTTTTCATTGTCTCGCTCTGATACTGTATATTATCTGATCTGGTACTTTATAGCACGTCCCCCAATTTAAATGTTTCTAAGGCGGGCAAATATATTGATATGTTGTTTATTTTGCCCGCTGTGTGCGACTGATCCTTTAACACAATCTGGAAAGGCAGATAACCTGAGCCTGCTTGGGCTGGTTGCAGCTGGTCAGCCTCGGGATACCTGCGAGGCATTAAGCAGAGCGATGCATCTGAGTTATTAAAATGTCAGTCTGTGTTCTATTCCAACCTGCTACACATAGAAGCAGTGCAGAGAGACTGCGCTTATAGTGACGGCGACGCGACGTCACGGCAAAACAAATGTATTGCCGCCATCACGTGCGCTTATAGTAAGCGCGACGCGAATTTCTGAAGCCGGTCAAATTTGGTTTTTCAGAGGCTGTCGCCACATGTGACAGCCTCTGAACCAATCAAAGACCTGGTCAACGGAAAGCAAAATACAACTTTCGCTAGCGGCAACGGCCACAGGTGACGTCATCCGTCGCGTCGCCGTCGCGCGCACTATAAGCGCGGCCTAAGGGGGAATACCCAGAGTACTACTACTGTTTGGATGATGTCACTGCCAAAGTGATGTCAGAGACATCAGACTGGAATGAAAGCTTCATGAAGATTGAGAGAAGTAATTCTCCAACGTGGTGCTCCAAAAATCTAAGGTTTGCCAAAAGCGGGAGAGAGACAACTTCACTTATTGAGAAAAGAGGACTGATCCGACTCGGAGTGCACCCTTACGCTGCTGTGACCGCTGTAAACCTGAACCAGAGATTGAGCCTGCAGGGAAAGGACCAATAACTGAAGCCCCGCAATCAAACAGCATGACAGGTCAAGTCAAGTCCTAACAGCAGCCCGAGGTTCAGGCACCGAAACAACGTGAATAATGTCCATCACAACCTTCATAGGTAACTTATTATAACTGGCAATGAATAGAGTTAGGCAAATTCTCACGGACCCATGATGCTGAGGGTAATAAGTCTGATCGTCCTGGCGTGCATCTCGCTGGGAAACTGTTTGTTTCTGGAATGAAAGCTTCATCTGATTCTGCCCGCCATGTTGATTTATCCCAGCAGGGAATTTTAGGGCAACTTTCTCCCACTTAGAAAGTTCCACGATAGTTTAGGAAGGGAACAGGGATGTGGACAAGAAACTGTTGTTTGTGTATAAAGGGGGGGTTGAGAGAGGGGAAAGGAGGGAGAAGGGAGGAGGTGGGATGTGAAAGCGAAGGGGTGAAAGAGAGTGGAAGGCAGGGCCGCCGACAGGGGGGGGAGGAGAGCCAGGACAGGTGTCCCAGACCCAGTGGCTGCGGGGGGCCTGGCTGCCGGTCCTCTCTTTGCCACAGGGCCCGCCTGTCCCCAGCTGTGGGTCTCCTTCACTGACACTGGCGCACGCCAGACCTCTCTGATGTCAGCGCGCCGGAAGTAAGCTGTGCTCAGCTTCCGGTACGCACCGGCATGAGAGCGAGAGAGCCACACAGAGAGCCACACAGAAAGAGAGACACACACAGAAAGAGAGACACACACAGAAAGAGAGACACACACAGAGAGAGAGACACACAGAAAGAGAGACACACACAGAGAGAGAGACACACAGAAAGAGAGACACACAGAAAGAGAGACACACAGAAAGAGAGACACACACAGAGAGAGACACACAGACATACAGAAAGAGAGACACACACAGAGAGACACACACAGAGAGACACACACAGAGAGAGAGAGAGACACAGAGAGAGACACACAGAGAGAGAGAGAGAGACACACAGAGACAGAGACAGAGACAGAGACAGAGACAGAGACAGAGACAGAGACAGAGACAGAGACAGACACACACATACACACACACCCACCCCCACATACATATAATATACAGTCTTACCATGGAGGTGGTCTCATGCCTCTGGCCGGGCCCAGGGCAGTCTTAACGTATGGGCACGATGGGCAGTTGCCCTGTGGGGCCCCATGCGTGCCCACCAATGCTTAAAGTTTACCCCCCCCCAGCACCCAGGCTCGCTCTAAGGACTGCCAGGTGTCCGGTATATGAGAGATAATACCGGACATGGGATAGAGCAGGGCTGCTGCTGCTAGGGGGCTGGGCAGCTTCTGATTGGTTGCTGCAGTGTAATTCAGCCAATCGGGAGGTGGCAGGAGCCTGGGGGGTGGGGCCAAAGAGCTGAGGAAAAGCATGCAGCAGAGAGGTGAGGGTGTGTGTGTGTGTGTGTGTGTGTGTGTGTGTGTGTGTGTGTGTGTGTGTGTGTGTGTGTGTGTGTGTGTGTGTGTGTGTGTGTGTGTGTGTGTGTGTGTGTGTGTGTGTGTGTGTGTGTGTGTGTGTGTGTGTGTGTGTGTGTGCGTGTCTGTCTATCTATCTGCGTCCTGTCTGTGTGTGTGTGTCTCAGTGTGTGTGTGTGTATCTGTGTGTGTGTGTATCTGTGTGTGTGTGTGTTTGTATCTATGTGTGTGTGTGTGTGCGGCCGCCTTTATCCTCGTGCGGCCGTATCGGCGCAACTCTGAAAACCGTGGGCACATGCAGTATTTGATGCGGTATGTTCCGGTATTTTAGCCGCGGCCGCCTTTATCCTAGTGCAGTGTATTAGCGCTGTCTCGGCATGAATGCGGCATGAACGCGGTGAAGTGCGTGGCATTCGGAAAAAATACCCAAATAAAAACGGAGATGTTGGAGAATAAAAGGGGCCGTGACAGTATTTATTTTGAGGGGGGATTGTGTAAGGCAGGGGAGAGAATGAATGAGGAGTGGGGTAATTGACGGAGGGGGGGGAGTGTGAGAGGAGAGAGGGGGTGTAAGAGAGGGGATGAGGGAGTGAGTGAGGAAAAGAGGGAGTGAGAGTGAGATGCAGGGGAGAGAAATACATGCGAGGCAGGGAGGGATTGAGTGAGTGGGGTAATTGATGGAGGGGGGAGAGTGAGAAGAGAGGGGGCAAGTGAGGAACGGGAGGGGGTCGTAACTCTAGTACTGGGCCCTGGGAAATCTGTATGTGGCCCTGGAGGAGGGGATATGAGAGAGAGGGAGGGGGGTATGAGAGAGAGGATGGGGGATATGAGAGGGAGGGAGGAGGGAAGTGAGAGAGAGGGTGGGGGATGTGAGAGAGGGAGGGGGGATGTGAGAGGGGGAGGGGGGATGTGAGAGAGGGATGGGGGATGTGAGAGAGGGAGGGGGGATGTGAGAGAGGGAGGGGGGATGTGAGAGAGGGAGGGGGGATGTGAGAGAGGGAGGGGGGATGTGAGAGAGGGAGGGGGGATGTGAGAGAGGGAGGGGGGATGTGAGAAAGGACGTAGGGGGGGGTGAGAAAGGACGTAGGGGGGTGTGAGAGAGGAGATCGTGGCAGGATGTGAGAGAGGGGAAGGGGGATGTGAGAGGGGGAGGGGGGATGTGAGGGGGATGGGGGATGTGAGAGGGGGAGGGGGGATGTGAGAGAGGGAGGGGGGATGTGAGATAGGGAGGGGGGATGTGAGAAAGGAGGTAGGGGTGTGTGAGAGAGGAGATAGGGGGATGTGTGAGAGGGGATGGGGGGATGTGAGAGGGGGAGGGGGAAATTGAGAGAGGGAGGGGGATGTGAGAGAGGGAGGGGGATGTGAGAGAGTAAAAGGGGGGATGTGAGAGGAAGGGGGTATTGAGAGAGTACCTTGGATATTTTCTTGAACATTGAGGGGTTTGATTTGATATATACTTGGTGGTACATTTAAGGGTGAATGCACATTATTTCTGCAGAATATTTGTCTTTTAAATAAACTCAGCTCACGTCATATTCACTCATGTGCATCTAACTCCTTTTGTCAGGAAAGTGCCTGAAACCCATTTTCTCTCCAGATTCTTACTGTATAAAATTCTACAATCTGTACAATCCAACCCAGTACCACTGCTTTTTTATTTATCTTTAAATTCATAGTACCATTTTTTTTATATATAAAAATGTAATATTTAAAATTCACTTTTATTCAGAGGTTTTTACCATCAGCTGTTGCTAAAAAAAATAAATGTAATATTTTAAACTACTCCTCATAACTTCCCACACCTCACAGGTCTCTTCTTCACATGTACAGAGCTTCCCAAACCTCACAGGTCTCTTCTTCACATGTACAGAGCTTCCCAAACCTCACAGGTCTCTTCTGAGAAGGAGTGGCTCAGTGAGTAAAGACACTGACTGACACTGAGATTGCTGCAGGGGAGCCTGGTTCAATTCCCGGTGTCGGCTCCTTGTGACCTTGGGCAAGTCACTTTATCTCCCTGTGCCTCAGGCACCAAGAAAAATAGATTGTAAGCTCTACGGGGCAGGGACCTGTGCCTGCAAAATGTCTCTGTAAAGCGCTGCGTACAATTAGCAGCGCTATACAAGAACATGCTATTATTATTATTATTCACGTGTACAGAGCTTCCCTAACCTCACAGGTCTCTTCTTCACATGTACAGAGCTTCCCAAACCTCACAGGTCTCGCCTTCACATGTGCAGTGCTTTCCAAACCTCACAGGTCTCGTCTTTACGTATACAGAGCTACCCAAACCTCACAAGTCTCTTCTTCACGTCTACAGAGATTTCCAAACCACAGGTCTCTTCTTGTGTACCGAGGGTCCCAAACCACCGGTCTCTTCTTCACATGGACAGTACTATAGTTGAAATGAATAAAATGTAGACTGTGGTCTTCAGGAAAGTAAAGTTTTGAGGTCACTGTGGCTTATACCCTGTTCTATTACTGTGTGTGACAGAATTTCTCTTTTGCTGAACATGCATTATTGAAACATTTCTTGTGGTGGGGTAAATGCGAATTAATAATTTACCACTGTAAATCCCTTTCATATACTCTGCCTAAAACATTAATGCTGTTTGCTATGAAGTGAATCCACTCATTTTGTTCCTGTATACAATTCATCACGGGATCACCATCACCAGACAGGACACTGAAGTTGAATAAACTAAAGTTTATTCTGGCAAGCCAGCAAAGACACAAAATACACAATCACAGTGTGTTACGCCTGTGCTCGCCACAAACCGGGGCCGGACCGCGGGGCTGAGGTTGGGTTATGAAATCACCGACCTTAGACCGCGCAGACTGGTCCGGAGTGCGAAGTTCATAATCAAACGGGCCGGGTTCAGGACTGGAGAGGTCAGCGTAGTCGTTGGACGAGCCAAAGTCGGGGTAGGAGAAGACAGGACAGTCGATGGCCGAACCAGGGTCGGGATAGAAGACATCCGGGTAGTCGTAGTCGTAGCAAGGAATCGGCAACAGGAAATCAAGCAGGTCCTCCTGCTTCAGCTTAGTAGCTGCGGGGTGGGAGCGGGGTCTCCGCGAGTGGTGTCCACAGCCCATGGTACCGGTCTTAGCGAGGAGAAGGCTGACCAGAGTTCAGCAGAGAGAAGGCTGACCGGAGAGAGCACACCGCCAAACAGCACTGGAAAACCAATGCTTCAGCGCAGGAGTTCAAGCTGGCCTCTGCGAAGAGAGAAAGAGCAGCAGGCCAAGGGGTCCAAACAGCAACCTCTGCTAAGGGTAGAAGCAGCAGGTTGCAGGCTCCAGGGAGATAGCACACAGCAGGTCTCCGGGGTGCTTCAGCGTGGAAGCTTAAGCTGGCCTCTGCGAAGGGAAAAAGAGCAGTAGGCCACGGGGTCCAAACAGCAACCTCTGTTAAGGGTAGAAGCAGCCGGTTGCAGGGAATGCAGGAACTAATGCTGGAACACATCCACAGGATTAGGGCTTGTGGCAGAACACGGTTAACATCCAAGAAGGATTATGCTCGGTAGAGAGGGATTGTGGGAATGCAGTATTTAAAGGCCAGCGGGCCAATCCCCAGAGGAGGGTGTGAGGGCACTGCTCCAATGACTGAGTACAAGGTTAGGTTGCAGTGATAGCCCACACAGCTGCTGTTGAAAGAGGGAATTAGTGGGAACAGCAGCACCCTGCAAGGCAACGAGAAAAGCCAGGAGTGGATTCCTGACACAGTGAAAAACTCACCAACTGGGGGCAAGAAACTAGCCTCAACTTGGTGCGGGGGCTGGCTTCAGTAGGCTTGCCCTGAACGTCTTCTTCTCCTGCTTCTCAGTGCTATTCGAGCAATAGCACTTTCAAAAATCCCGCGAGCTCTGTTTCCGATCAACTTCCAAACTCTTATGGTTCTCTGATCGGCCGCACTCCTTACATATCCCTCGGTCTGCTATACTTTTCATGGAGCAGGAGCCGCCGGCCAATCAGAACATGGATTGTGCGGTTGCAGCCAATCAGAGAACGAGGGCTCGCCCGGCTGCACCAATCAGAGGAGGGGTCCAGCTTGGGCACTCTGGGCCACCTCATTGTCCTGGAACTTAGCCGTTCCCAGCCTCTGTCACGAACCAGCATTTCTCAGTATGCAGCCCAGCTAAGTGAATTACTGGGTCTGCACGCGGTGAAATGCTGGCACCACAAAACACATGCTGACTTGCTAACTGTGTTTAGACAACACTGGCACAATGAATGAAGTGATTTTTACATTCTGTGAGGATTCGCCATTCTGTCCCCTTAACCCTCACATGTCCGTCAGGATTCAGTGTCACTCAAGGAGGGCATCGCAGTGGTGGTGCTCATGCGTAGCGTGCGGGCAGTGCGCGGGCTCCGTCGGTCTCCGCGGTTCCCCTGTCCAGGGTGCACTCTCCTACCCGCAGCAGTGACGCGCGACGCATGCGTGCTTTCCCCGGTGGTCTGCGGCCTCCGTCTCTCGGTCCAGTCCCCGCTCTGATGTCAGAGCTACGTGGTTTAGCAGTTCCATGCGCTCCTCCTCTGTGTCCGCGGGTCCCGCCTCCGGTCTCCGCCCCCGTACTGATGCGGGCGCCGTGGCGCGCACCAATGGCACACGACCGGGTCACCAGCGTGATGCACGTTTTACGCACCGCGCGCGCTCTCTTGTGGTGGCACCTCTACCTCAATCGGCTGTATAAAAGGACGCAACTGCACGATCCAGCAGCCTATCAGAGAGGGCGCTTCTGCTTCCTGGATGCCTCCCATTGGTGGGAGGTCCTTTAAATATGCTGTCTGAACTCTCCTTCCTTGCCGAGTATAACTTCTGTTTGTGACGCCGAACGTCGCATCTTGCCTGTCTGCCTCTTACCTTGCTGCCTGTCCCTGCTTAGTACCTTGGATTTTGTGACACTCCCCTGCGCTGACCTTGGCTTTGGATACGACGACTCTACTCTCTCCTGCGCTGACCCTGGCATTGGAATACGACGACTCTGCTCTCTCCTGCACTGACCCTGGCTTTGGCTCTACAACAACTCTGCTCTCTCCTGCACTGACCCTGGCTTTGGCTCTACAACAACTCTGCTCTCTCCTGCACTGATCCTGGCTTTGGATACGACGACTCTGCTCTCTCCTGCACTGACCCCGGCTTTGGCTCTACGACAACTCTACTCTCTCCAATCCTGACTCTGGCTACGTACCCTAACGATCTGATACTCTCCACTCCTAGACCCGGTACCACATTTACGCTGTCCTCTATAACCCCGACCCGGCCTGCAAGACTATCCAACACTCTAGACGCGCCCTCGCGGTTGTGGTCGGTGTTCTATATCAATCCCTACCTCAGCCCCGCGGTCGCGCCTCGTTTGTGGTGAGCTACGCGCTACAGTATGCTCGGCCAAACAAACTTTGACCCCGCTGAGGTAGGAAGAGTCCGGAGCACGCACGCCTACACCCTGTCAAGTCTTGAAAATAAATGGGAGTCTAATGACCAAAATTTGAGAACCTTCCAGGAGGATTTTAGAACCATATTCCTCCATCTACAAGGGCCTCGCACGGACCCCGCACACTTGGTCACTAGTACCCTGGTCATGCCTTCTTATCTGTCCGAACCCCGGCTCCCCACGCCCAATCAGTATGGGGAGAATCCTCACGAGTGTCGGAGTTTTCTTAACCAATGCTTCATTGAGTTTGAAATGAATCCTTCCCGCTTCACTTCTTCTCGTTCCAAGGTAGCCTACATAATCTCTCTTATCATAGATGATGCACTTGCCTGGGCTTCTCCCATCTGGGAGCGAAGATCCGACTTTACCCAAAGCATTGGAGCCTTTACCAAGGAATTCCGCAGGGTGTTCGATACACCGGGTCGAAAGGTATCCGCAGCTTCTGTTCTATTCTTTATTTCTCAGGGTACCCGCTCTGTCGCCCGTTATGCACTCGAGTTTAGGACCATTGCCGCAGAGACGGATTGGAACAGAGATTCATTGTCTGCTGCCTTCTGGCAAGGATTGTATGAGACTGTGAAAGATGAACTTGCGACTCATGATCGGCCTACCGATCTGGAGGATCTCATTGTGGTCTGCATCAAGGTGGACCATCGCCTCCAGGAGAGAAAGACTGAGAGATGACTTCATCGCACGGCTTCTTCCAGAATAAAACCCAACCTGGTGGGTCAGTTTGAATTTCCTGTCCCAGATTCATCTGAACCTATGGAATTGGGAGTCACTACGCTCTTGCACACTGAGAAGCAACGCAGCATAGATGCTGGACTTTGTCTATATTGTGGGGGTCCTGGACATTTCGCTTTCTCTTGTCCCAACAAGGTGGGAAACGCAAGGTTCCCATGAGGCCTAGGGGAGTCTCATTGGGAACAATCTCTCTTTCCCCTATAGCTACTTCTAATCCCACAATGATCCATGTACCTATCTCCTTGTCCAGTAAAGGATTCTCTGTCTCCACATTGACCTTTCTTGATTTGGGTGCTGGGGGCAACTTTATTGATCAGAGTTTTGCAGAGCACCACAAGATCCCTTTAGTGTGCAAGAAGAACCCTATTGCCTTGGAGGCCATTGATGGAAGACCACTTCAGCCTGCATTCATCTCGTTGGAGACCCAGATTATTCTGCTAAGGTCTGTAAATAACCATGTGGAAGATATTTATTTGAATGCCATTCACACTCCCTCTATTGCAGTAATCTTGGGCCTACCCTGGTTACAAGTTCATAATCCACGGATTGATTGGTTGAGCAAGGAACCTATTCAGTGGAGTTCATACTGCGTTCAAAATTGTCTTGATGGCTCAGGTAGCGTTTGTGCAACTACCGTATCAGGAGACAAAGAAAGGGTACAACTGCCGAAGGAATACATCGACTTCAAGGATGTATTCGACAAGGTCAAGTCTGAAATACTTCCTCCACATCGCCCCTAGGATTGTCCCATCGAATTACTTCCAGGTACTACACCGCATAGAGGAGACTCATATCCTTTGTCTATGCCTGAAACTAAAGCCATGAAAGAATATATTGCTGAGAATCTTCTGAGGAGCTTCAACCGCAAATCCACATCTCCCGCTGGGGCCAGGGTTTTCTTTGTTAAGAAAAAAGATGGGACCCTGCGGCCTTGTATTGATTATCGTGGACTCAACAAAATTACTATTAAAAATCGCTATTCTCTTCCTCTCATATCCGAACTTTTTGAGCGTCTTTAAGGAGCTAACATCTTCTCCAAATTGAATCTACGGGGTGCGTGTAACATTATCAGAATCCGTCAAGGTCGATGCGGAAAACTGCATTCAATACCCGAGATGGACACTATGAGTACTTGGTCATGCCTTTGGTCTTTGTAATGCCCGAGCTGTGTTCCAAGATTTTGTCAATGAGATATTCAGAGATCTTCTCAATTCTTTTGTAATTGTTTACTTGGACGATACTCTAATTTTTTCTAAGTCTCCTTGAGGAATATGTAGGACACGTCAAACAAGTACTACTTCTTCTACGAGAGAACCACTTATTCGCTAAACTTGAAAAGTGTCACTTTCATCAATCTTCTACAGCAGAGTTTCCCAAACTTTTTTTTCCGTGACCCGGTTATTTTTTAACTTCTTTTTCGTGACCCACTAAAAATGTTATCGCCTATACTGGCCTATAGGGCCTGCACAGATACACACACAGCCACTGATACACACACACAGCCACTGATACACACACATACACAGCCACTGATACACACACAGCCACTGACACACACACAGATACACACACAGAGCCACTGATACACACACACGCAGCCACTGACACACACACCCAGCCACTGACACACACGCAGTCACACAGACACTGCTACACACACACTGATACACACACACACACTGATACACACACAGAGATACTGCTACACACACAGAGACACTGCTACACACACAGACACTGCTACACACACACACAAAAACACTGATACACACACACAGACACTGATACACACACTTACACTGATACTGATACACACAGATAGACACACACACAGACACTGATACACACACTCGCTCTCCCCTATACGCACACAGACACAAACAGTGAATTACAGGCAACGACGGATGTGAGTGACTGGAGGGGGGCCAGGGACACTTGGGTGGGTGGGAGGCTAGGGGACCAGGGACACTTGGGTGGTTGGGAGGCTAGGGTGCCAGGGACACGTGGGTGGGAGGCTAGGGGGCCAGGGACACTTGGGTGGGTGAGAGGCTAGGGGGCCAGGGACACTTGGGTGGGTGGGAGGCTAGGGGGCCAGGGACACTTGGGTGGGAGGCAGTGACTGGGTGGGGTGACTTACCTTGCCGCCGGACGCTTTCCCCTGCTGCCCCCGATATCCCCTGCTGCCCGGGACGGGAGGTGGGCTCGGGGGCACGGGAGGTGGGCTCGGGAGGGGGTACCACGGGAGGTGAGCTCGGGAAGCTGGCCGCGGGGGGGGAAGCGAGCCGCAGTAGGAGCTTGTACTTCCACCCTCCCCCATGTAACGTGCGGGCCGCAGAGGAGCTGGTACTTCCTCCTCCGCCCCACGTTGGGAGCGGGGGGGAGGAAGGGAGCGGGCCCTGCTTGCCCTGCGCAAGCGCGCGGGACCGCGGGGGGAATCGCCGCCATTTTTTTAAAACTTGAGCGGGGGGGACGGGAGACACCGCGCGGCCAGCCTCGCTGCAACCCGGCAATTTTGGTGCCGTGGCCCGGTGCCGGGTCGCGACCCACCATTTGGGAAACGCTGTTCTACAGTTTTCTTAGGATATCTAATTTCACAAGGACATTGGATCTCATCTCCCGGACTTTCTGGTGGCCTCGGATGCAGAAGGATGTTAAGGACTTTGTACTTGCGTGCCCATCTTGTGCCAGGACTAAAACTTCTAGAAACCTCCCTGCTGGGTTACTTCAGCCATTACCTGTCCCAGTTCGGCCATGGACACACTTATCCATGGATTTCGTGGTGGATTTACCTAATTCTAAAGGTATGAACACTATTCATGTAGTAGTAGATCAGTTCTCCAAGCAATCACATTTTGTACTGCTCAAAGGCCTGCCTAGCTCTCCCAAACTTGCTGAGATATTCATCAAGGAGATCTTTCGTCTACACATGGTTTCAACAGTGATTGTATCTGATAGAGGATCGCAGTTCGTATCTAAATTTTGGCGCTTTTTTGTCTCCAATTGGACTTATCTCTTCACTTTTCTTCTGGGTATCACCTGCAAACTAATGGGCAGACGGAGAGGACTAATCAGTCTTTAGAGCAATTCATTCGGTACTTCGTGTTCGATTCCCCTGAGGATTGGGAGCTCCATCCTTGGGCGGAATTCGCACACAATAACCTTCGTAGTGAATCAACCACTGAATCTCCTTTTTTGATCAATTACGGATTCCATCCAGCTACTCTTCCTCTTACGGTTTCTACCTCAGGGGTCTCAGCCATTGACGACAGGATCATAGAACTTCAAGTTCTATGGAAAAGAACTCAAAGGAACATCAAATCAGCAGTCGAGCGACAGAAATGAATAGAAAAAAAGGGAAATAGTGCGCAATCTAATTTTAAACGTGACGTGATAAGTGGGAATATATGAAATAAATAACTTAACCTAAGATTGAGCGTCTGCAGCTGTGATGGAAGATGGGGGGGCTCAGGAACCCCCTGGAACTAACAAATGGATACAAAAAAGAGACACAACGCTCATAATGCATTACAAAATATTATTGACATGAATAATAAATGGTGAGTAATGTGCGTACATCAAATAAATTAGTAACAAGCAGTTTCGGGATATTTTACCCAACGCCTCCGGAGACCAGGATATATGTCTTTGCAGGGGTGATACTGCTGTCCTCGATGGTGCAGGGTCCTATTGAAATGTGTGCACAACCTCTGCTTGATCTTGCTCCCCTGAGCACAGGCAGGCTGGGAGCTGCTGATTCCTGCAGCGTGGGGAACCGAGCATGCAGTACAGCCCATCATTTGCATCTTGGTTAACATTGTTCTTGTTATTAAAGTTTGTTCAAAGTTTTTTTGCATATGTTAACCCTAGCTAGTGACGTATGTCTTTCGGGACTCTAATCCCGCCCCCGTTGGTTCCCTATTGGACAATAGGATTAAGGGATTAACCAATGAGATACGATTGCGGGATATATAGCTTTTACCCGAAATCCACTTAATATTAGTCCCTGAAGAAGAAACGTTCCGTTTCGAAACGCGTAGGACAAGCTTGTACTAGTGCTCTAGCCCCATACTGGCACCCTACTGCGCGATTTTGACTGTTGCTGAGCGGCGCCGAATCCCTGCGGTGACGTCACGATCCAGGAAGTGATCCACACGGAGGAGAGTGTTGGCGCACAGCTGATGTCTAAAACTGCCCTGCTGAAACACTGCAGGAATCAGCAGCTCCCAGCCTGCCTGTGCTCAGGGGAGCAAGATCAAGCAGAGGTTGTGCACACATTTCAATAGGACCCTGCACCATCGAGGACAGCAGTATCACCCCTGCAAAGACATATATCCTGGTCTCCGGAGGCGTTGGGTAAAATATCCCGAAACTGCTTGTTACTAATTTATTTGATGTACGCACATTACTCACCATTTATTATTCATGTCAATAATATTTTGTAATGCACTATGAGCGTTGTGCGCTGTGTCTCTTTTTTGTATCCGAGCGACAGAAATGTCAGGCTGATCACCATCGTAGACAAGCTCCTAAATTTAAGCCCAGTGACAAAGTCTTGCTATCTTAAAAAAATATTAGGCTAAAGGTTCCGTCAATAAAGTTTGCACCTAGATTCCTCGGTCCGTTCTATATTTCTGATCAAATCAATCTGGTAGCTTATCGCTTGTCTTTACCACAGTCCATGAGAATTCCCTCAGTTTTTCTTGTATCCTTGCTCAAACCTGTGATCCAGAATGCTCACTCCATTCCCGTTTTCCCCACCACTTCCGTTTTGGTCCAGGGTCAGCCCGAATACGAGATCCAATCTATCCTGGATTCCAAATTCTCTCGAGGCTCCTTACATTATCTCGTTCATTGGAAGGGATTTGCTCCTGAGGAGAGATCGTGGGTTCCTAGTCATCGGATTCATGCAGCAAGGATGGTCAGGAACTTCCATTTGAATTTTCCAAAGAAGCCTTCATGGAGTCGCCCGGAGGTCGCTCCTAGAGGGGGGGGGGGTACTGTGAGTATTCGCCTTTCTGGTGCTTCTGTCCCCGTAACCCTTACTCGCTCATCTGATCCCCGTGGCACTCAAGAGAGGCAACCTAACGGTGGTACTTACGCATGGCGCTCGAGCACAGCACGGGTTCCGTCGGCCTCTTCTGTTTCTGGGCACAGGGTGCGCTCCCGTTCCTCTGGCGTTGACGCGCGGTGCACGATCTCCCCTTCGGTCTGCGGTCTCCGCCCCTCGTTCCTGTCCCCGCCCTGACGTCAGGACTACTCGGCACGGCTGTGCTCCTCGCTTCTCCTCTGTTCCCGCGGGTCCCGCCTCTAGTCTCCACCCCGTACTGGCGCGGGTGTAGTGGCGCGCAATAATGGCGCGTGACCGGGTCGCCAGCGTGATGCATGGGTTGCGCGCACACGCTGATGCGGTCTCATTTGGCTGTGCAATAGGACGCACCTGCACAATCCAGCAGCCTATCAGAAACTGCAGCCCCACTTCCTGGATGCCTCCCATTGATGGGAGGTCCTTTAAATATGCTCTCTGCACTTCCATACCTTGCCAAGCTTAACTTCTGTGTGTGACGCTGAACCTCGCTACTCCGTGCCTGTCTGCCTTTACCTTGCTGCCTGACCTTGCCTGGAACTTGTACCTTGTGATATTCTCCTGCGCTGACCTTGGCTTTGGATACAACGACTCTACTCTCTCCTGCACTGACCCTGACTTTGGCTCTATGACTACTCTGTCCTCCCCAATCCTGACTCCAGCTACGTACCCCAACGATCCGCTACTCTACACTCCTAGACCCGGCAAGTACCACGTTTATGCTGTCCTCTATTACCCTGATCCGGCCAGCAAGACTATCCTACACTCTAGACGCGCCCTCGCAGTTGTGGTCGCCGTTCTATACCAATCCCTACCTCAGCCCCGCAGTCGCGCCTCGTTTGTGGTGAGCTACGCATTACAGATACAGGGAGATTAAAAACACCAAGACAACGGCCAACAGTAAGATGGGAGGATGAAATCAGAACATGTGTTGGAGCGACGTGGACAAGAGAGGCTGCGACCGCAGAACCTGGTGGACTATTGGGTAGAGGCCTTCGTGCAGCAGTGGGGAGATATAGAGATATTATACAATATATAGTCTCCTAAGGAGCTGTACACATGGTTTGCGCAATATTAGTAAACATAATAAGACTGCAATAGAAATACAATATATATGTATATGTGCAAGTATATTGATCGGTGTGTGTATGTATATGACTATGAGTACATAGTACGTGTGTTGTAAATATGTCTGTATGTGTGTGTATTTGTATAGACAGTGTTCGACAAATCACCCAAAAATCTACTCGCCCAACCAAAAAATCTACTCGCCACCTAGTCCTGCCCCCGACCCCGCCCCTAACCCCACCCCTAACCCCGCCCTAGTCCCGCCCCCAACCCCGCTTTAAAATAAAATATATAAATAAAATACATTTAATAAATTCCTAGTCAGAACATTCGTTTTTGACATAAATGAATTTATTGTATTACATTATACTACAATTAGTCCTTTTTATGTGTGTGTGTGTGTGTATGTGTGTGTAAATGTCGGATCTAGAAATAAAAGCCAGGTGTGAATGACTAGTTTCCTGAACACCTTAACCAGTGTCTGGACGTCCCCGCTTCACAATATCTAAAGCAGCAATCCCGCCTGGGATCTTACCTGATCCGCAGTCCCTCAATGTCCAGGTACCTCATTCCCGCAATGTTATACATTGGAGGGGATGTGTTCCCTACCTGTCTTCTGGGTTAGAGGGGATTCCGATGTCTTCCATGTGAAGCTTGAGTCAGAGCTGGAATAAAGCAGTATAGGTTATTTCGGTGTAGTATAGGGCAGTTAAGATATATAGGGTAAATAAGAGATCCAGAGTGTGAGAGAGACACAGAGAGAGAGAGAGACAGAGAGACAGAGAGAGACACAGAGAGAGAGAAACAGAGACACAGAGAGAAAGACACAGAGAGACACAGAGAGAGAGAGAGGGGGAGAGAGGAGAGAGAGGAGAGAGAGGAGAGAGAGGAAGAGAGAGGAAGAGAGAGGAGAGAGGGAGAGGGAGGGGGAGAGAGACACACACACACACACACAGAGACACACACAGAGAGAGACACACACACACACACACAGAGAGAGACACACACACACACAGAGGGAGACACACACACACACAGAGAGAGACACACACAGAGAGAGAGACACAGAGAGAGAGAGAGACACAGAGAGAGAGAGAGAGAGACACACACACAGAGAGAGAGAGAGAGAGAGAGAGAGATACACAGAGACACACACACACAGAGAGAGAGAGAGATATGAGAGAAAGAGAGAGATATGAGACACACAGAGAAAGAGAGACACACAGAGAAAGAGAGACACACAGAGAAAGAGAGACACACAGAGAAAGAGAGACACACAGAGAAAGAGACACACAGAGAAAGAGACACACAGAACGAGAGAGACACAGAGAGACACAGAGAGATAGAGAGAACACACACAGAGAGAATGAGAGACAAAGACAGAGAGAGTGCGGCAGAGAGAGTGCGGCAGAGAGAGTGCGGCAGAGAAAGGGCGGCGGCGACAGGGAAAGGGCGAGGGCGACAGGGAGAGGGCGACAGGGCGAGGGCGACAGGGAAAGGGTGAGGGCGACACAGGGAGAGGGTGACACAGGGAGAGGGTGACACAGGGAGAGGGTGACACACACTCACAGACACACACTCACAGACACATACACTCACAGACACACACTCACAGACACACACATACACTCAGACACACACTCACTCACACAAACACTCACAGACACACACAAACACTCACAGACACACACACTCACAGACACACACACTCACTCACACAAACACTCACAGACACAAACACGCACAGACACACACTCACAGACACATACACTCACACTCACAGACACATACACTCACAGACACATACACTCACAGACACAAACACTCACAGACATAATCACTCAGACACATACACTCACAGACACATACACTCACAGACACATACACTCACAGACACATACTCACAGACACATACACTCACAGACACACTCACAGACACTCACTCACACACACACTCACAGACACATACACTCACAGACACATACACTCACAGACACATACTCACAGACACATACACTCACAGACACATACACTCACAGACACATAAACTCACACAGGCAGACACACACTCACAGACACTCACAGACACATACACTCACACAGGCAGACACACACTCACAGACACTCACAGACACTCACAGACACTCACACACACAGACACACACACACACACACTACAAGAAATGGAGCCGGGAGTCCCACTCACCAGAGGTATGTGGGTATCTTGGGCCTGGGGGGCGACATCGAGGTCTGCGGGTGACATTGGGGGGCCTGCGGGGGACATTGGGGGGCCTGCGGGGGACATCGGGCGACATTGGGGGGCTTGCGGGGGAAATCGGGGGTATGTGGGGGCCTGCGGGGAACATCGGGCGACATTGGGGGGCCTGCGGGGGAAATGGATTGCACGTGGGGGCCTGCGGGGGACATCGGGGGCCTGCGGGGGAAATTGACATCCGCACGGCCACACCAACTCCCCGATGGGAAACGTGGCCGGACGGTGACGCGCTGGATCCAGCAGCGAACTTTTCTTGCGCGAACACTGTGTATAGATATGTATGTACATACATGTTTTGTACAGTATGTCTGTGATATCTCACCTAATGTTACCCTGCCTGTGTTATATAGCAAAAGCTTCGTGTTCACAAAAGAATCAGAATGAATTATCTTTCCTCTTCAGTTCTATGGGCTCCATCCCAATTTACTCCAATCCAATACTAACCTTTCATTATTTGACCTGCTGAATAAATCTTAGAGGAAGGTCCATTCTGTTCTATTAACTGCTGAAAACTTCAAATCTGGTCTAAAAATTGCCATTTCTTTTCCCAAACGTTTTCCTCTCATGTTAAAATCTTTTAAACCATTTAACCAACTGGTTTATTATATGAAACAGTACTATGAAAATGATTCTTTTTTATATAAGTTTAAAGCAGAAAAAACATGTGAAATCTCACATGGCTTTTTAATATTCACCAGTTCTGTAGTATTAGACCTGTTTTTTTTTATTTAATTCAACTCTTAATGCCATTTTTAATAAGTTTTATTAATACACCGAGCATCCTTTGATTTCTATAGCAAGTTTTATCCCACCTCCCCAGCAGTGCAAGATCTTTGCAACACTTTCCTATTTGTGATCATTTGTTGCCAATGTTCCCAGCAGCTTGAGCAGCATACCGTAACAATAAATGTTACCGTGGTAATATAAGGATACATTGTAGCTGCTGAGTTACATTGACTGAAGGATTGGTTGAAGCTGAAAGGCGGGCATTAAATTAGGCACACAATCTGGATTTTTACAGATTTACAACAGGAGCACCCAACGATTGCCAGTTTAGATAAGAATGTACAACCACTGTCAGTCAATAGGTCACTTTGGTTCCCACGTGGTGCTGACCTGTTCTTGCATTAAACACATTGTCATTCAGTCCTTTTAGCTCTATGCCTGAGTGACCCTTTCTTCTTTGTGTTCTAAGCACCCTGCAAATAAAATCTATTCACTCTGCCAGGTTTAATTCATGCCTGGTTTGCTATCAGCTACTGAACCGTTTAGCTCTTGCTAACATCAGCATTTGCACATCATCCAATAAAACGCTCCACTGGTTTTAGCTGAGATAAGGATGTTATGGACAGAAACCTGATATACTGTATCTGTGCGTTGCAGTGCCTGGCAGGTGCCTTTGGCAGCCGAGGAGTTAAAGCCACAACGGTCACTTCGATAGGTGAAGACCTCTTTGGAATCCCTGTTGCTGACCCCGGACCGTGACCCCGACCTCGCTGCCTTCCAGCTGCAATGACCTTTGCCTGTCGCCTGGACTCTGCACCAATGCCGCAAGCCCTGACACCTGCCTGCTTACCGACTACAAATACTCTTACAGGACTCTGTCCCCGGGCTCTGGTCGGTTATTCTGCATTCCTACCTCAGCCCTGCGGGTCCACCTCCTGAATCGAGATGGTCACCGTCACATGTTGCTCGGCCACTGAGGTAGAGCGAGCCGTATCTCTCCAAGGAGAGCTACTCAGAGATCATGAGACACGCCTCACCCTGCAAAACCAACAGCTGGCACTTATTTCAAGCCGACTTCAAGGACATTTTTACCCGGCTGGACACACTCCAGGTGGGTTCTACCCCTGCAGGGCCCTAACCGGGAGCTTCTCCAGCTCCATCCCCCTCATCCCCTACACACAGGGAACCTTGGATTCCGACACCTCTGCGTTATGGAGGGGACCCTATTGCTTGTAGAGGGTTTCTAAACCAATGCTCGATTCAGTTTGAACTCCAGCCCTCCATGTTCAGCACAAACCGATCCAGGGTAGCCTAAGTCATTTTCCTTCTAACGGATGAGGCCTTGGCCTGGGATTCCCCTCTGTGGGAGAGAGAATCCCCACTGATCAATGACTCTGTTGCCTTTCTCCAGGCATTTAAAAGAGTATTTGACGCCTCCGGCCGCGCCTCCTCCGCATCTGCTTCACTCCTTTGAATCCGAAAAGGAACACGTACCGCAGGCCATTATGCCATTGAGTTCTGAACCCTTGCTGCAGAGACGGACTGGAATAATGAAGCTCTGGGGGCAGCATTTTGGCAGGGGCATTCTGAGCATTTAAAGGACGAACTGACTTGTCGGGATATTCCCAAAGATCTGGAGGAACTAATTTCCCTCTATATCGGAATCAACATCCGGATACAAGAATGACAGACCGAGCGAGCTCAGCCTCCCAAAACCCCAACAATTCCGCTAGCTCCCCATTTCAACACTCCTCTTACTGCACCTCACCCAGATGAGGAACCGATGCAATTAGGGGATACCAAATTACCTGAGCAGGAGAGAACTAGGAGACGAACCAGGGGGCTCGAGGGTCATCGTGTCAGTGTAAGGATTCCGCTCCTGGGTTTGGCTGGAACTCATCCTTACAGAGCTATTCAGTTTCCAGACAAGCCCTCCCTAAACCTACAATTAGGTGGCACTTGCTTCTTGCTGCCTCCTGTGCAGCTCTGGCCTGATTGGCTTCCTGTGCTATTTAGCTGCTGCCTTTCCTCCAGGAAGTTGCTGAACATAGACTTTGTAATGGTCTTGCAAGTAACTATGCTTACCACTAGCTCATCTGTTTGGCCTGACTTGGCCTCCTTGTGCCTTAGTCTCCTACTCCTAGTTCCCTGCTTCCCAAGGCCTTCTTGCACAGTAGCCCCGGCGCTGCTTAACTTGTTCCTGGCAGACTTTGCCTTTGCCGCGCTGAAGCGGCTACACTGGTTTCCCCAGTGTTTCCTGTGGCGTGTCTGCAGCCCTGGTTCCCGTGGCCTTTGCTCTTCTCTGTTCCTGTTCTCCCCTTCCAGAAGCCCTGCTACGCTGAAGCGGCTTTGCTGAAGTTTTCCTGCTTTCTACGCTGAAGCGGCTTCACTGTAGTTTCCTGCTTTCTACGCTGAAGCGCCCCATTGAAGATTTCCTGATGACAACCCTAGCCCGTGACCTCTACTACGCTGCTATGCTGCTCGCCTTGATCTCAGCTCGTGTCCGCGACCATCGCTCCTATGCCGCCTGCCCTGACCCCGGTTTGTCTACGGATTACCCTGCTTTCTCCTGTCCTGACCCGGCTACGTTTGACAACGGAATTTGCAACCCGGATCTGGCTTCGTGGTCTAAGGTCGTGTTTTCTCATCCCACCTCAGCCCCGCGGTCCGGTCCAGGTTTGTGGTGAGCATAACCGTTACAGTCTGAGACTGTCCTAAATCAGGAAAACCCCAATGCCCGGTGAAGATAGAGGAATATTCTCTGGACATTTCTTCTATTCTTCCTTCACCACAACCTTGACGGCTCCTCCTGCTGGTTTCACTCTCCTGGGGACCAGCATCCATCTTCACTCAGGCTTTTGTGGATTCGGGAGCCACAGGAAATTTCATTGATCGCGCATTTGTGGAACTCTAATCCATTCCTCTCCACTGGCGGTAGTTGCCATTGAAGGAAGACCCCTGATACCTGGGACCATCACTCACGAGACTAATCCGCTGCTGGTTTTGGTTGGGGAACTTCACAAAGAAACACTGTCCTTTTATGTCATATGCTCTCCCTCGACTCCAGTGGTCCTAGGACTTCCCTGGTTGTGGCACCACAACCCTAGGATCGATTGGGCGACCAATCAAGTGACAGCTTGGGGACAACATTGCCATTGATCTTGTCTCCCGGTGTATCGCACTATCTCCGAGGTTCAGCTACCTACAGAGACTTCCTTGTCATGCCTGCCAGTTTCTTACCAGGACTTTGCTGATGTATTCAATAAAAAACAGGCAGGGGAGTTACCACCACACCGACCTTATGATTGTGCAATCGACCTGCTCCCAGGGGCCATCCCCCCTAGAGGCCGCACTTACCCCCTTTCGGAACCAGAAACCAAGGTAATGCGGGAATACATTTCGGAGAACCTTCATCGTGGGGTTATCCGCAAATCAAGCCCCCCCCCGCTGGTGCGGGTTTCTTCTTTGTTTCCAAAAAAGACGACTCTCTCAGGCCATTTATCGATTACAGAGGCCTAAATAATATCGCTGTTAAAAATAAAAAATAAAACAGTATCCTGTACCCCTCATTCCAGAACTGTTTGACCGTTTAAGCAAGGCCACGCTCTTCACCAAACTGGATCTCCAAGGAGCTTAAAATTTAATTTGGACCAGAGAGGGTGATGAGTGGAAGACAGCCTTTAATACCTGTGACGGACACTATGAATATCTAGTCATGCCATTCGGCCTTTGTAACGCATGGCCGTATTTCAAAATGTTATCAGTGAGATTTTTCGGGATTTACTTGACCAATTTCTCATAGTGTATCTGGACGATACCCTTATTTTTTTGCCAATTCTTTGTCCGAACATCGGGCACAGGTAAGACTGGTCCTCCAAAGACTTCGGGATCACTCCCTCTTTGCCAAGCTCGAGAAATGTCAGTTCGAACAAAAGAAGATTTCCTTCCTTGGATATTTCATCTCTTTCCATGGGTTTGAGATGGATCGTGCAAAGGTATCGGCAGTTCTGGATTGGCCTGTACCGATAGGCCTTAAACCAACTCAGATTTTTTTGGGTTCGCCAAGTACTACCGACGTTTTATCAGGAACTTTTCCAAGTTGGTTGCACCCATTAAGGCTCTTACTAAGAACGGGGTGAATCCTAGGATATGGCCCTCTGAGGCTCTTCTAGCCTTCGAGAAGCTCAAGTCCGCCTTTTCTTCCGCACCTGTGCTGATACATCCAGATCCTACGAAACCCTTCATGCTTGAAGTAGACGCATCTGATCTGGTAGCCGGACTTTCTAAAAGTAAGGATTTTCAGGGGAAACTCCACCCCTGTGCCTTCTTTTCCAAAAAATGTTGTGCCGCAGAAAGAAATTATGATGTTAGGAATCGGGAACTTCTGGCCATGAAAATGGCTCTAGAAGAATGGATACATTTGCTTGAGGGGTCAACTTTTCCGATCACAATCCTTGCAGATCACAAGAACCTTGAATACATTGAAGCAGCAAAGAGACTCGGGACGCGTCAGCCAAGGTGGACTGTCTTCTTCCCTCGGTTCAACTTTGTGATCTCTTATCATCCGGGATCCAAGAATGTCAAGGCGGATGCGCTATCCAGGCAATTCACTCCTGACGGTTCCAAGGAGATTGAGCAAGGACCCATCATTCCATCTTCACAGATTATCTCTGCCGTATCATCTTCACTTCTGCAACAGATTTCACAGGCTCATGCAGAGGATCCCAGGCCAACATCCACTCGTTCGTCCAAACTATTTGCCCCTCCCCAATTTCGTAGTGAAGTGTTGCAATGGGGTCCTAGCTCCAAGACGGCTAATCACCCGGGAGTTATGAAGACGTGTGATTTCCTTGAACGGATCTTTTGGTGGCCAGAGATCCGCAAAGACGTGAAAGAGTTTTTGGCAGCCAGAGTTTTATGCGCCCAGACTAAGATGTCGAAGACATTACCCTGTGGGTTGCTCCAGCCCTTGCCAGTCCCCACCCGCCCGTGGACCCATCTTTCCATTAATTTTATTGTGGAGCTACCAAACTCCAGGGGTATGACTACCGTACTGGTAGCAGTTGATCGCTTCAGACGCCAAGCCCACTTTTTTGCCCTTAAAGATGCAGTTCAGTCTTTTTTTTTTTTTTTTTTTACTTCAATAGTTTCATGTGGGCAATCTCTAATTACCTAAAGAACTGTATAGCTGCCGGTCAATTCGTTCTCCATGTATTGATCGGCGAAATTTGGTGACATAATTAGTAAAGGGATCTGTTTATATTCTGCTTGTCTGTCAGTGGAAGCTCATGAATATTCATGAGCACTCCTGCACTGACATGTGCTAGAGGGAGGGCAGGGCTGACAAAGGGGTGTGCCAGAGCTTGTGACAGGACATGAAGGGGCAGTGCCTTAGCAAATGGTTGTTAAAATAGAATACAAGAAAATTGGTCTTTAAAAGTTGTTTTTTTAAAAACAGAAAATGCTAAAAGTATTTTTTCTTACTACAGAACTGATTTATTAAAAAAAACACACATGCAGGATATTGACTGAACTGCAGCTTTAAGAAGCTACCCACAGCTTCAGAACTATCTGAAATCTTTATTAAAGAGATATTTTGTCTTCATGAAGTCCCGACGGATTTAGTCTCGGACCGCGGATCCCAATTCGTCTCAAGATTTTGGAGGGTCTTTTGTCAAAAAATGGGCATCTCCCTCTATTTTTCTTCTTTGTACCATCCCCAGTCCAACGGACTCGCGCAAAGGGCCAATCAGTCCTTAGAACAATTCCTGCGATGTTTTGTATCTGAACTACAGGATGACTGGGTTGATCTGCTCCCGTGGGCCGAGTTTTCCCGCAACTCTATGAAGCACGATTCCACACTGGAATCTCCATTCTTTTGTGCCTACAGGTACCATCCTGGTCCTCTTCCTTCTTCCAGTCCTCTCTCCGGAGTCCCTCATGTGGATGATAAGATCCAAGAACTGCAATCACTCTGGAAGAAGATCCAGACTAATCTGACCAAAGCCGCCCTCCAGCAAAAAACCCAGGTGGATAAACGTCGACGACCACCTTCCCCGTTTCAAGTTGGAGATCAAGTTTGGTTGGCTACAAAAAATATCCGACTAAAACTGCCCTCCTGGAACTTCCAGATAACTTAAGGATACCTCCAGTATTCCATGTCTCCCTCCTCAAACCGTTAGTCCAGAACGCTTTTGCTCCTCCTATTCTCCCTCTTCCTACACCATTTTGTGGTGGATGGCCAGAAGGAATTTGAAGAACGTCAGATACTAGATTCACGTAGATCCCGGGGTGGGCTACAATACTTGGTCCATTGGAAGGGTTATAGACCCAAAGAGAATTCATGAATCAAATACGAGGATGTCCATGCCCCTAGACGGGGCATATATATATAGCCCCTAATCTTACCAGGGCTACATATATTTTTTGAAAACGTTGTATGTTGGCTGTGCTTAGGGCAATCTGATTGGTCAGTTGGCCTATAACTGAGCCTCTGGTCAATCAGATTGGTCCGTCGGCCCACCGCCCTCCCAAGGCTCAATATGACCGGTGTCTCGTCCCCCGCCCCCCCCCCCACGGCTCTCATTGGCCGATGTGATCTAACTCAGGGGTCCCTAACCCCGGCCACACTGCTGCCACCGCCTGAGGTGATGATAATGCTCCCTGTGGCTGTGGCTGTTGCTGGGGGGAGGGGAGGAGTATTTGCCCCCCACCCCCCCCCAGCTCCGTTTTTGGCCCCACATCCCCCAGCTCCGTTTTTGGCCCCACACCCCCCAGGTCAGTTTTTGGCCCCACACTCCCCAGGTCAGTTTTTGGCCCCACACCCCCCAGCGCCGTTTTTGGCCCCAAACCCCCCAGCTCCGTTTTTGGCCCCACACCCCCCAGCTCCGTTTTTGGCCCCACACCCCCCAGGTCCGTTTTTGGCCCCACATCCCCAGCTCCGTTTTTGGCCCCACACACCCCAGGTCCTCTTTTGGCCCACCCCCAGCTCAGTTTTTGGCCCACATCCCCCAGCTCCGTTTTTGGCCCCACACCCTTCAGCTCCGTTTTTGGCCCCACACTCCCCAGGTCAGTTTTTGGCCCCATACCCCCAGGTCCGTTTTTGGCCCCACACCCCCCAGGTCCGTTTTTGGACCCACACCCCCCAGCTCAGTTTTTGGCCACACACCCCCGAGCTCCGTTTTTGGCCCCACAACCCCCAGCTCTGTTTTGGCCCCACACCCCCCTGCCTTCCTCCCCCACCCCTGCCTTTCTCCCCCCCTCGCCGCTGACTTCCTACCCCCACCCCTACCTTCCTCCCCCCCGCCCCTGCCTTCCTCCCCCCCACACCTGCCTTCCTCCCCTCCCCGCCCCTGCCTTCCTCCCCTCCCGCCCCTGCCTTCCTCCCTCCCCTGCCTTCCTCCCCCCGCCCCTGCCTTCCTCCCCCCCACGCCCCTGCCTTCCTCCCCCCCACGCCTCTGCCTTCCTCCCCCCCTCCCCTGCCTTCCTCCCCCCCCACCCCTGCCTTCCTCCCCCCCGCCTCTGCCTCCACCCCTCCGCCCCTGCCTTCCTCCCCGCCTCTGCCATCTTACCCCCGCCACTGCCTTCCTCCCCCCCGCCTCTGCCTTCCTCCCCCCCGCCCCTGCCTTCCTCCCGCCCCTGCCTTCCTCCCCGCCCCTGCCTTCCTCCATCCCCGCCCCTGCCTTCCTCCCCCCCGCCCTTGCCTTCCTCCCCCCTGCTTTTCCTCTCCCTCGCCCCTGCTTTTCCTCCCCCCCGCCCCTGCTTTTCCTCCCCCCACCCTGCTTTTCCTCCCTTCCACCCCTGCTTTTCCTCCCCCGCCCCGCCCCTGCTTTTCCTCCCCCACCGCCCCTGCTTTTCCTCCCCTGTCCCTGCTTTTCCTCCCCCGCCCTTGCTTTCCCCCCGCCCCTGCTTTTCCTCGCCCCCGCCCCTGCTTTTCCTCCCCGCACCTGCTTTTCCTCCCCGCCGCCCCTGCTTTTCCTCCCCCGCCCCTGCTTTTCCTCCCCGCCGCCCCTGCTTTTCCTCCCCCCCCGCCCCTGCTTTTCCTCACCCCTGGCCCTGCTTTTTCTCCCGCCCCTGCTTTTCCTCCCCCCCGCCCCTGCTTTTCCTCCCCCACCGCCCCTGCTTTTCCTCCCCTGTCCCTGCTTTTCCTCGCCCCCGCCCCTGCTTTTCCTCCACCCCCGCCCCCTCTTTTCCTCCCTGCCCCGCCACTGCTTTTCCTCCCCCTGGCCCTGCTTTTTCTCCCCCCCCCCCGCCCCTGCTTTTCAACCCCCCCACCGCCCCTGCTTTTCCTCCCCCACCGCCCTGCTTTTCCTCCCCCCCGCCCCTGCTTTTCCTCCCCCGCTTTTCCTCCCTCCCACGCCCCTGCTTCTCCTTCCCACGCCCCTGCTTTTCCTCCCCCCCCGCCCCTGCTTTTCAACCCCCCCACCCCTGCTTTTCCTCCACCCGCCCCTGCTTTTCCTCCCCCCCTGCTTTTCCTCCCCCACCGCCCCTGCTTTTCCTCCCCCACCACCCCTGCTTTTCCTCCCCCACCGCCCCTGCTTTTCCTCCCCCACCGCCCCTGCTTTTCCTCCCCCACCGCCCCCGCTTTCTCCTCCCTCCCCCGCCCCTGCTTCTCCTTCACCCGCCCCTGCTTTTCCTCCCCCCCGCCCCTGCTTTTCAACACCCCCACCCCTGCTTTTCCTCCCACCCGCCCCTGCTTTTCCTCCCCCCCTGCTTTTCCTCCCCACCGCCCCTACTTTTCCTCCCCCACCACCCCTGCTTTTCCTCCCCCACCGACCCTGCTTTTCCTCCCCACCGCCCCTGCTTTTCCTCCCCCACCGCCCCTGCTTTTCCTCCCCCACCGCCCCTGCTTTTCCGCCCCCCTGCCCCTGCTTTTCCTCCCCCCTGCCCTGCTTTTCCTCCCGACCGCCCCTGCTTTCCCCCCGTCCCTGCTTTTCCTCCCCCCGCCTCTGCTTTTCCTCCACCCCCCGCCCCTGCTTTTCCTCCCCCCCCGCCCCTGCTTTTCCTCCCCCCCGCCCCTGCTTTTTCTCCCCCCCTGCTTTTCCTCCGCCCGCCCCTGCTTTCCCCCCCCGCCCCTGCTTTCCCCCCCCACGCCTCTGCCTTCCTCCCCCTCCCCTGCCTTCCTCCCCCCCCACCCCTGCCTTCCTCCCCCCGCCCCTGCCTTCCTCCCCTCCGCCCCTCCCTTCCTCCCTGCCTCTGCCATCTTATCCCGCCACTGCCTTTCTCCCCCCCGCCCCTGCCTTCCTCCCGCCCCTGCCTTCCTCCCCCCCGCCCCTGCCTTCCTCCCCGCCCTGCCTTCCTCCATCCCCCGCCCCTGCCTTCGTCCCCCCCCGCCCTTGCCTTCCACCCCCCTGCTTTTCCTCTCCCTCGCCCCTGCTTTTCCTCCCCCCCGCCCTGCTTTTCCTCCCCCCCGCCCCTGCTTTTCCTCCCCCCCACCCCTGCTTTTCCTCCCTTCCCACCCCTGCTTTTCCTCCCCCCCCCGCCCTTGCTTTCCCCCCGCCCCTGCTTTTCCTCCCCGCCGCCCCTGCTTTTCCTCCCCCCGCCCCTGCTTTTCCTCCCCCCTGGCCCTGCTTTTTCACCCCCCCCCCCCCGCCCCCGCTTTTCTCCCGGCCCCACCCCTGCTTTTCCTCCCCCTGGCCCTGCTTTTTCTCCCCCCCCCCGCCCCTGCTTTTCCTCCCCCCGCCCCTGCTTTTCAGCCCCCCACCACTGCTTTTCCTCCCCCACCGCCCCTGCTTTCCTCCCCCACCATCCCTGCTTTTCCTCCCCACCGCCCCTGCTTTTCCTCCCCCACCGCCCTGCTTTTCCTCCCCCCCGCCCCTGCTTTTCCTCCTCCCCGCCCCTGCTTTTCCTCCCCCCGCCCCTGCTTTTCCTCCCCCCCCCGCCCCTGCTTTTCCTCCCCCAGCCTCTTCTTTTCCTCCCCCCCGGCCCTGATTTTCCTCCCACCCTCCCCTGCCTTCCTCCCCCCCGTCACTGCCTTCCTCCCCCGCCCCTGCCTTCCTCCCCTCCGCCCCTGCCTTCCTCCCTGCCTCTGCCATCTTATCCCCGCCACTGCCTTTCTCCCCCCCGCCCCTGCCTTCCTCCCGCCCCTGCCTTCCTCCCCCCCGCCCCTGCCTTCCTCCCCGCCCCTGCCTTCCTCCATCCCCCGCCCCTGCCTTCGTCCCCCCCCGCCCTTGCCTTCCACCCCCCTGCTTTTCTCTCCCTCGCCCCTGCTTTTCCTCCCCCCCGCCCCTGCTTTTCCTCCCCCCCGCCCCTGCTTTTCCTCCCCCCACCCCTGCTTTTCCTCCCTTCCCACCCCTGCTTTTCCTCCCCCCCCCCGCCCTTGCTTTCCCCCGCCCCTGCTTTTCCTCCCGCCGCCCCTGCTTTTCCTCCCCCCGCCCCTGCTTTTCCTCCCCCCTGGCCCTGCTTTTTCACCCCCCCCCCCCGCCCCCGCTTTTCCTCCCGGCCCCGCCCCTGCTTTTCCTCCCCTGGCCCTGCTTTTTCTCCCCCCCCGCCCCTGCTTTTCCTCCCCCCGCCCCTGCTTTTCAGCCCCCCCACCCCTGCTTTTCCTCCCCCACTTTTCCTCCCCACCACCCCTGCTTTTCCTCCCCCACCGCCCCTGCTTTTCCTCCCCCACCGCCCCTGCTTTTCCTCCCCCCCCGCCCCTGCTTTTCCTCCCCCCCGCCCCTGCTTTTCCTCCCCCCGCCCCTGCTTTTTCTCCCCCCCCCGCCCCTGCTTTTCCTCCCCCCGCCTCTTCTTTTCCTCCCCCCCGGCCCTGCTTTTCCTCCCCCCCTCCCCTGCCTTCCTCCCCCCGCCACTGCCTTCCTCCCCCCGCCCCTGCCTTCCTCCCCCCCCGCCCCTGTATTCCTCCCCCCCCCGCCCCTGTATTCCTCCCCCCCCCCACCCTGCTTTTTCTCCCCCCCCTCCCCTGCCTTCCTCCCCCCTGCCCCTGCCTTCCTCTCCCCCGCCCCTGCCTTCCTCCCCCCACCCCTGCCTTCCTCCCCCTCCTGCCCATGCCTTCCTCCCCGCCCCTGCCATCTTCCCTCCTACCACTGCTTTTCCTCCCCCCCATGCCCTTCTTTTCCTCCCCCGCTTTTCCACTGACCCGCCCCTGCTTTTCCTCCCCCCCTCACCCCTGCTTTGCCTCCCCCCTGCCCCTGCTTTTCCTCCCCCCCACTCCTGCTTTTCCTCCCACCCACCCCTTCTTTTCCTCCCCCCCGCCCCTGCTTTTCCTCCCCCCGCCCCTGCTTTTCCTCCCCCACCGCCCCTGATTTCCTCCCCCCCTGCCCTGCTTTTCCTCCCCTCCCGCCCCTGCTTTCCCCCCCCCCCTGCCCACTCCTGCTTTTCCTCCCGCCCCTGCTTTTCCTCCCCCCTGCCCCTGATTTTCCTCCCCCCCTGCCCCTTCTTTCCCCCCCCGCCCCTGCATTCCTCCCCCCCTGCCCTGCTTTTCCTCCCCCCTGCCCCTGCTTTTCCTCCTCCACCGCCTCTGCTTTTCCTCCCCCCCGCCTTTGCTTTTCCTCCTCCCTGCCCTTGCTTCCCCCCCCACCCTTGCTTTCCCCCCGCCCCTGCTTTTCCTCCCCGCCCCTGCTTTTCCTCCCCCCCCCCTCCCCTGCCTTCCTCCCCTCCACCCCTGCCTTCCTCCCCTCCCGCCCCTGCCTTCCTTCCCACCCCTGCCATCTTCCCCCCCTGCCATCTCCCCCCCGCCACTGCCTTCCTCCCCCCGCCCCTGCATTCCTCCCCCACTGCCCCTGCTTTTCCTCCCCCCTGCCCCTGCTTTTCCTCCCACCCCCGCCCCTGCTTTTCTTCCCCCCCACCCCTGCTTTTCCTCCCCCACCGCCTCTGCTTTTCCTCCCCCCACCCTTGCTTTTCCTCCCCCCCGCCCTTGCTTTCCCCCGCCACCCTTGCTTTCCCCCACGCCCCTGCTTTTCCTCCCCACCCCTGCTTTTCCTCCCCCCCTGGCCCTGCTTTTCCTCCCCACCCCTGCTTTTCCTCCCCCCCAACCCCTGCTTTTCCTCCCCTCCCTGCCCTGCTTTTCCTCCCCCACCCCTGCTTTTTCTCCCCTCCCGCTCCTGCTTTTCCTCCCCCCCCCGCCACTGCTTTTCCTCCCCCGCCCCGCCACTGCTTTTCCTCCCA
Source organism: Ascaphus truei (assembly GCF_040206685.1). Classification (NCBI taxonomy): domain Eukaryota; kingdom Metazoa; phylum Chordata; class Amphibia; order Anura; family Ascaphidae; genus Ascaphus; species Ascaphus truei. The sequence goes on from NC_134500.1 coordinate 31,775,230, forward strand.
ACCACCCCTGCTTTTTCTCCCCCCCTGTCCCTGCTTTCCCTCCCCCCCTGCCCCTGCATTTCCTCCCCGCCCGCCACTACTTTTCCTCCCCCCCCGCCCCTGCTTTTCCTCCCCCCCGCCCCTGCTTTTCCTCCCCCCCCGCCCCTTGCTTTTTCTCCCCTCCCGCTCCTGCTTTTCCTCCCCCCCCCCCGCCACAGCTTTTCCTCCCCCCCCCGCCCCGCCACTGCTTTTCCTCCCCACCTGGCCCTGCTTTTCCTCCCCTCCCGCCCCTGCTTTTCCTCCCCCACCGCCCCTGCTTTCCTCCTCCCCGCACCTGCTTTTCCTCCCCCCAAGGCCCCTGCTTTCCCCCCCCGCCTCTGCTTTTCCTCCGCCCCTGCTTTTCCTGCCCGCCCCGCCCCTGCTTTTCCTCCCCCCCGCCCCTGCTTTCCTCCCCCCTGGCCCTGCTTTTCCTCCCCCCTTGCCCCTGCTTTTCCTCCCCCCTGCCCCTGCTTTTCCTCCCCCCCGCCCCTGCTTTTCCTCCCGCCCCACCCCTGCTTTTCCTCCCCCCTTGCCCCTGCTTTTCCTCCCCCCTGCCCCTGCTTTTCCTCCCCCCGCCCCTGCTTTTCCTCCCGCCCCACCCCTGCTTTTCCTCCCCCCCCCCGCCCCTGCTTTTCCTCCCCCTCCGGCCCCTGCTTTTCCTCCCCCCCCCGGCCCTGCTTTTCCTCCACCCCATGCCCTGCTTTTCCTCCCCCCTGCCCCTGCTTTTCCTCCCCCCTGCCCCTGCTTTTCCTCCCCCCCGCCCCTGCTTTTCCTCCCACCCCGCCCCCGCTTTTCCTCTCCCCCTGCTTTTCCTCCACCCCTTGCCCCGCCCCTGCTTTTCCTCCCCCCTGCCCCTGCTTTTCCTCCCCCCTGCCCCTGCTTTTCTTCCCCCCTGCCCCTGCTTTCCCCCCCCCCCCCGCCCCACCCCAGCTTTTCCTCCCCCCGCCTCTGCTTTTCTTCCACCCCCAGCCCCTGATTTTCCTCCCCCCTGATTTTCCTCCCCCCACCCCTGATTTTCCTCCCCCCCGCCCTGCTTTTCCTCCTCCCCCCCATGCTTTTCCCCTCCCGCCCCTGCTTTTCCTCCCCCCCGCCTCTGCTTTTCCAACACCCCCTGCCCCTTCTTTTCCTCCCCCCCGCCCCTTCTTTTCCTCCCCCCCGCCCCTTCTTTTCCTCCCCCCCACCCTTGCTTTTCCTCCCCCCGCTCCTGCTTTTCCTTCCCCCCTGCTTTTCCTCCCCCCCACCCCTGCTTTTCCTCCCCCCGCCCCTGCTTTTCCTCCCCCCGCCCCTGCTTTTCATCCCCCCCTACCCCTGCTTTTCCTCCCTCCCCCGCCCCTGCTTTTCCTCCCTCCCCCGCCCTTGCTTTTCCTACCTCCCCCACCCCTGCTTTTCCTCCTCCCCCGCCCCTGCTTTTCCTCCCCCTCCCGCCCCTGCTTTTCCTCCCCCACCGCCCCTGCTTTCCTCCTCCCCGCACCTGCTTTTCCTCCCCCCAAGCCCCTGCTTTCCCCCCCCGCCTCTGCTTTTCCTCCGCCCCTGCTTTTCCTGCCCGCCCCGCCCCTGCTTTTCCTCCCCCCCGCCCCTGCTTTTCCTCCCCCCCTGGCCCTGCTTTTCCTCCCCCCCTGCCCCTGCTTTTCCTCCCCCCCTGCCCCTGCTTTTCCTCCCCCCCGCCCCTGCTTTTCCTCCCGCCCCACCCCTGCTTTTCCTCCCCCCCCGCCCCTGCTTTTCCTCCCCCCCCGCCCCTGCTTTTCCTCCCCCCCCCGGCCCTGCTTTTCCTCCACCCCTGGCCCTGCTTTTCCTCCCCCCCTGCCCCTGCTTTTCCTCCCCCCCTGCCCCTGCTTTTCCTCCCCCCGCCCCTGCTTTTCCTCCCACCCCGCCCCCGCTTTTCCTCTCCCCCTGCTTTTCCTCCACCCCTTGCCCCGCCCCTGCTTTTCCAACACCCCCTGCCCCTGATTTTCCTCCCCCCCGCCCCTTCTTTTCCTCCCCCCGCCCCTTCTTTTCCTCCCCCCACCCTTGCTTTTCCTCCCCCCCGCTCCTGCTTTTCCTTCCCCCCCTGCTTTTCCTCCCCCCACCCCTGCTTTTCCTCCCCCCGCCCCTGCTTTTCCTCCCCCGCCCCTGCTTTTCATCCCCCCCTACCCCTGCTTTTCCTCCCTCCCCCGCCCCTGCTTTTCCTCCCTCCCCCGCCCTTGCTTTTCCTACCTCCCCCACCCCTGCTTTTCCTCCCTCCCCCGCCCCTGCTTTCCTCCCCCTCCCGCCCCTGCTTTTCCTCCCCCACCGCCCTGCTTTCCTCCTCCCCGCACCTGCTTTTCCTCCCCCCAAGCCCCTGCTTTCCCCCCCGCCTCTGCTTTTCCTCCGCCCCTGCTTTTCCTGCCCGCCCCGCCCCTGCTTTTCCTTCCCCCCGCCCCTGCTTTTCCTCCCCCCCTGGCCCTGCTTTTCCTCCCCCCCTGCCCCTGCTTTTCCTCCCCCCCTGCCCCTGCTTTTCCTCCCCCCCGCCCCTGCTTTTCCTCCCGCCCCACCCCTGCTTTTCCTCCCCCCCCGCCCCTGCTTTTCCTCCCCCCCCGCCCCTGCTTTTCCTCCCCCCCCGGCCCTGCTTTTCCTCCACCCTGGCCCTGCTTTTCCTCCCCCCCTGCCCTGCTTTTCCTCCCCCCCTGCCCCTGCTTTTCTCCCCCCCGCCCCTGCTTTTCCTCCCACCCCGCCCCCGCTTTTCCTCTCCCCTGCTTTTCCTCCACCCCTTGCCCCGCCCCTGCTTTTCCTCCCCCTGCCCCTGCTTTTCCTCCCCCCCTGCCCCTGCTTTTCTTCCCCCCTGCCCCTGCTTTCCCCCCCCCCCCGCCCCACCCCAGCTTTTCCTCCCCCGCCTCTGCTTTTCTTCCACCCCCAGCCCCTGATTTTCCTCCCCCCCTGATTTTCCTCCCCCCACCCCTGATTTTCCTCCCCCCCGCCCCTGCTTTTCCTCCCCCCCGCCCCTGCTTTTCCTCCTCCCCCCCATGCTTTTCCCCTCCCGCCCCGCCCCTGCTTTTCCTCCCCCCCGCCTCTGCTTTTCCAACACCCCCTGCCCCTGATTTTCCTCCCCCCCGCCCCTTCTTTTCCTCCCCCCCGCCCCTTCTTTTCCTCCCCCCCGCCCTTGCTTTTCCTCCCCCCCGCTCCTGCTTTTCCTTCCCCCCCTGCTTTTCCTCCCCCCCACCCCTGCTTTTCCTCCCCCCCGCCCCTGCTTTTCCTCCCCCGCCCCTGCTTTTCATCCCCCCCTACCCTGCTTTCCTCCCTCCCCCGCCCCTGCTTTTCCTCCCTCCCCCGCCCTTGCTTTTCCTACCTCCCCCACCCCTGCTTTTCCTCCCTCCCCCGCCCCTGCTTTTCCTCCCTCCCCCGCCCCTGCTTTTCCTCCCCCCCGCCCCTAATTTTCCTCCCCCCACCCCTGCTTTTCCTCCCCCCCCGCCCCTGCTTTTCCTCCCCCTCCGCCCTGCTTTTCCTCCCCCCCCCGGCCCTGCTTTTCCTCCACCCCATGCCCTGCTTTTCCTCCCCCCTGCCCTGCTTTCCTCCCCCCTGCCCCTGCTTTTCCTCCCCCCCGCCCCTGCTTTTCCTCCCACCCCGCCCCCGCTTTTCCTCTCCCCTGCTTTTCCTCCACCCCTTGCCCCGCCCCTGCTTTTCCTCCCCCTGCCCCTGCTTTTCCTCCCCCCTGCCCCTGCTTTTCTTCCCCCCCTGCCCCTGCTTTCCCCCCCCCCCCGCCCCACCCCAGCTTTTCCTCCCCCCGCCTCTGCTTTTCTTCCACCCCCAGCCCCTGATTTTCCTCCCCCCCTGATTTTCCTCCCCCACCCCTGATTTTCCTCCCCCCCGCCCCTGCTTTTCCTCCTCCCCCCCATGCTTTTCCCCTCCCGCCCCTGCTTTTCCTCCCCCCCGCCTCTGCTTTTCCAACACCCCCTGCCCCTTCTTTTCCTCCCCCCCGCCCCTTCTTTTCCTCCCCCCCGCCCCTTCTTTTCCTCCCCCCCACCCTTGCTTTTCCTCCCTCCCGCTCCTGCTTTTCCTTCCCCCCCTGCTTTTCCTCCCCCCCACCCCTGCTTTCCTCCCCCCCGCCCCGGCTTTTCCTCCCCCCGCCCCTGCTTTTCATCCCCCCCTACCCCTGCTTTTCCTCCCTCCCCCGCCCCTGCTTTTCCTCCCTCCCCCGCCCTTGCTTTTCCTACCTCCCCCACCCCTGCTTTTCCTCCCTCCCCCGCCCCTGCTTTTCCTCCCCCTCCCGCCCCTGCTTTTCCTCCCCCACCGCCCCTGCTTTCCTCCTCCCCGCACCTGCTTTTCCTCCCCCCCAAGCCCCTGCTTTCCCCCCCGCCTCTGCTTTTCCTCCGCCCCTGCTTTTCCTGCCCGCCCCGCCCCTGCTTTTCCTCCCCCCCGCCCCTGCTTTTCCTCCCCCCTGGCCCTGCTTTTCCTCCCCCCCTGCCCCTGCTTTTCCTCCCCCCCTGCCCCTGCTTTTCCTCCCCCCCGCCCCTGCTTTTCCTCCCGCCCCACCCCTGCTTTTCCTCCCCCCCCGCCCTGCTTTTCCTCCCCCCCCGCCCCTGCTTTTCCTCCCCCCCCCGGCCCTGCTTTTCCTCCACCCCTGGCCCTGCTTTTCCTCCCCCCCTGCCCCTGCTTTTCCTCCCCCCCTGCCCTGCTTTTCCTCCCCCCCGCCCCTGCTTTTCCTCCCACCCGCCCCCGCTTTTCCTCTCCCCCTGCTTTTCCTCCACCCTTGCCCCGCCCCTGCTTTTCCAACACCCCTGCCCTGATTTTCCTCCCCCCCGCCCCTTCTTTTCCTCCCCCCGCCCCTTCTTTTCCTCCCCCCCACCCTTGCTTTTCCTCCCCCCCGCTCCTGCTTTTCCTTCCCCCCCTGCTTTTCCTCCCCCCCACCCCTGCTTTTCCTCCCCCCGCCCCTGCTTTTCCTCCCCCCGCCCCTGCTTTTCATCCCCCCTACCCTGCTTTTCCTCCCTCCCCCGCCCCTGCTTTTCCTCCCTCCCCCGCCCTTGCTTTTCCTACCTCCCCCACCCCTGCTTTTCCTCCCTCCCCCGCCCCTGCTTTTCCTCCCCCTCCCGCCCCTGCTTTTCCTCCCCCACCGCCCCTGCTTTCCTCCTCCCCGCACCTGCTTTCCTCCCCCCAAGCCCCTGCTTTCCCCCCCCGCCTCTGCTTTTCCTCCGCCCCTGCTTTTCCTGCCGCCCCGCCCCTGCTTTTCCTCCCCCCGCCCTGCTTTTCCTCCCCCCCTGGCCCTGCTTTTCCTCCCCCCTGCCCCTGCTTTTCCTCCCCCCCTGCCCCTGCTTTTCCTCCCCCCCGCCCCTGCTTTTCCTCCCGCCCCACCCCTGCTTTTCCTCCCCCCCGCCCCTGCTTTTCCTCCCCCCCGCCCCTGCTTTTCCTCCCCCCCCCGGCCCTGCTTTTCCTCCACCCCTGGCCCTGCTTTTCCTCCCCCCCTGCCCCTGCTTTTCCTCCCCCCCTGCCCCTGCTTTTCCTCCCCCCCGCCCCTGCTTTTCCTCCCACCCGCCCCCGCTTTTCCTCTCCCCCTGCTTTTCCTCCACCCCTTGCCCCGCCCCTGCTTTTCTCCCCCTGCCCCTGCTTTTCCTCCCCCCTGCCCCTGCTTTTCTTCCCCCCCTGCCCCTGCTTTCCCCCCCCCCCCCGCCCCACCCCAGCTTTTCCTCCCCCCGCCTCTGCTTTTCTTCCACCCCCAGCCCCTGATTTTCCTCCCCCCCTGATTTTCCTCCCCCACCCCTGATTTTCCTCCCCCCCGCCCCTGCTTTTCCTCCCCCCCGCCCCTGCTTTTCCTCCTCCCCCCCCATGCTTTTCCCCTCCCGCCCCGCCCCTGCTTTTCCTCCCCCCCGCCTCTGCTTTTCCAACACCCCCTGCCCCTGATTTTCCTCCCCCCCGCCCCTTCTTTTCCTCCCCCCCGCCCCTTCTTTTCCTCCCCCCCGCCCTTGCTTTCCTCCCCCCCGCTCCTGCTTTTCCTTCCCCCCCTGCTTTTCCTCCCCCCCACCCCTGCTTTTCCTCCCCCCCGCCCCTGCTTTTCCTCCCCCCCGCCCCTGCTTTTCCTCCCCCCGCCCCTGCTTTTCATCCCCCCCTACCCCTGCTTTTCCTCCCTCCCCCGCCCCTGCTTTTCCTCCCTCCCCCGCCCTTGCTTTTCTACCTCCCCCACCCCTGCTTTTCCTCCCTCCCCCGCCCCTGCTTTTCCT
>NC_134500.1:31781611-31935511 GCF_040206685.1 Ascaphus truei
CACACACACACAAAGATACACACACACACTGAGATACACAGGCAGGACACAGATAGACAGACAGGACACACACACACACACACACACACATACACACACACACCCTCCCCCCCCCCTCTGTCCGTCCCCCCCCATCACGTGCGCCGCCCTGCACCGGCTCCAGACGGAGGGGAAGCGCGGCCCTCCAACCCCAGCCGCTCCCTTACCTCCCCAGCGCTACCTCCCACTCAGGTAAGTCACACCACTGCCAGTAACTCTCCTATTTCAGGCGCGGAGCCTCGCGCCTCAGGCCCACACAGGAACACACAGGGCGCTTCCTGCCGCCGCCTGCACGCCTCACTCAGCCGGGCGGCACATCGGGGGAAAGCGGGCGCCGGGGGAGGGGGGGGGAGCGCGAGTCACGAGGAATGGGGGGCGGGCAAGTCACGGGGAACGGGGGAGGGCAAGCCACAAATCACGGGGAACGGGGGGGGGGCGAGCCGCGAGTCACGGGGAACGGGGGGGGGGGCGAGTCACGGGGAACGACCACCCGCCGAAGCAGCGGGGGGACGGACGCCCGGAGGGGGGGGGCATGCCCACTGCTCTTCCCTTCCCCTTCTCCCCTTCCCCCCCCTCCCCCACTCACCTTTCCCCCCCCTCCCCATACCCCTTTCCCCCCCCATTCCCCTTTCCCCCCCCATTCCCCTTCCCCCCCCATTCCCCTTTCTCCCCCCGCTCCCCTTTCTCCCCCCCGCTCCCCTTTCTCCCCCCCCCGCTCCCCTTTTTCCCCCCCGCTCCCCTTTCCCCCCCGCTCCCCTTTCCCCCCCGCTCCCCTTTCCCCCCACGCCCCCTTTTTCCCCCCGCCCTCCGCTCCCTTTTTCCCCCCGCCCTCCGCTCCCTTTTTCCCCCGCCCTCCGCTCCCTTTTTCCCCCCGCCCTCCGCTCCCTTTTTCCCCCGCCCTCCGCTCCCCTTTTTTCCCCCGCCCTCCGCTCCCCTTTCCCCCCGCCCTCCGCTCCTTTCCCCCCGCCCTCCGCTCCCCTTTCCCCCCGCCCTCCGCTCCCCTTTCCCCCGCCCTCCGCTCCCCTTTCCCCCGCCCTCCGCTCCCCTTTCCCCCCCCTCCGCTCCCCTTTCCCCCCCCTCCGCTCCCCTTTCCCCCCCCTCCGCTCCCCTTTCCCCCCCCTCCGCTCCCCTTTCCCATTCCCCTTTCCCCCCCATCCCCCCCATTCCCCTTTCCCCCCCATTCCCCCCCATTCCCCTTTCCCCCCCCCATTCCCCTTACCCCCCCATTCCCATTTCCCCCCCACTCCCCTTTCTCCCCCCCCACTCCCCTTTCTCCCCCCCCAATCCCCTTTCTCCCCCCCACTCCCCTTTCTCCCCCCCCGCTCCCCTTTCTCCCCCCCCCACTCCCCTTTCTCCCCCCCCGCTCCCCTTTCTCCCCCCTGCTCCCCTTTCTCCCCCCCCCACTCCCCTTTCTCCCCCCCGCTCCCCTTTCCCCCCCGCTCCCCCTTTCCCCCCGCCCTCTGCTCCCCTTTCCCCCCACCCTCTGCTCCCCTTTTCCCCCGCCCTCCGCTCCCCTTTCCCCCCGCCCTCCGCTCCCCTTTCCCCCCGCCCTCCGCTCCTCTTTCCCCCTGCCCTCCGCTCCCCTTTCCCCCCGCCCTCCGCTCCCCTTTCCCCCCGCCAACATCACTGACCCACCACCTCACACCCTAGCAGGACCCCCACTCACAGACAGCACTCACAACCCACGCGCCACCCGCCGCCTCACACCCTAGCAGGACACACGCCTCACATTTTTACATCTGTTATGTCACCAAAATATACATTGTACTGTGGTGTGTTTACAATAAACCATTTTTAAACAACATCGTATTACATTTTATTCCATCTTTCTTTTCAATATTATTATCCAACCTTTACAACAAATAGTCATCTATTGTTCCACGATTTATAAATAATACTACCTATTACGCATTTACATCCCGGGCAACGCCGGGTCTCTCAGCTAGTATATATATATATATATATCTTAATATATAAAATCAAAGGTTGGTACTAGCTGCGGTGAATCTGATTGGTCCTCAGCCTGTGGCCAATCAGATTGGTGGGTGTGACGTCACCCAACTGCCACTCTCTTCCCCTCGGCTCGCGCACACACCCCACACACACACACACCCCACACACCCGGCGCTCATCTCTCCCCTCACTCCGCTCATCTCTCCCCTCACTCCGCTCACCTCTCCCTCCGCTCCGCTGATCTCCATCCCCGGCGGGGGAACAGGCAGCGGCCAGGCAGGCTGCAGCTGCCTCGCGTCATCTCTCCCCTCCCTCCGCTCACCTCTCCCCTCCCTCCGCTCACCTCTCCCCTCCCTCCGCTCACCTCTCCCCTCCCTCCGCTCACCTCTCCCATCCCTCCGCTCACCTCTACCCTCCCTCCGCTCCGCTGATCTCCATCCCCGGCGGGGAACAGGCAGCGGCCAGGCAGGCTGCAGCTGCCTCGCGGCGTCTAAGATGGCGGCGGCAGAAAAAACCCCCTTCCTCCCTCGCGGCGCCTAAGATGGCGGCGGACGGAAGTAGAGGTAGGTGTCGCGTGTGTGTCGCTCTAGGTGACGTGTGTGTGTGTGTGTGTGTGTGTGTCGCCCCCCCCCTGCCTTTCACACCCCCCCTGCCTTTCACCCCCCCCCTGCCTTTCACACCCCCTCCCCCTGCCTTTCACACCCCCTCCTGCCTTTCACACCCCCACCCTGCCTTTCACACCCCCCCTGCCTTTCACACCCCCCCTGCCTTTCACGCCCCCCCTGCCTTTCACGCCCCCCCCTGACTTTCACGCCCCCCCCTGCCTTTCACGCCCCCCCCTGCCTTTCACGCCACCCCCCTGCCTTTCACGCCCCCCCCTGCCTTTCACGCCCCCCCCTGCCTTTCACGCCCCCCCCCCTGCCTTTCACGCCCCCCCCCCCTGCCTTTCACGCCCCCCCTGCCTTTCACGCCCCCCCCCTGCCTTTGACGCCCCCCCCTCCTGCTTTTCACGCCCCCCCTCCTGCCTTTCACGCCCCCCCCCCTCCTGCCTTTCACGCCCCCCCCTCCTGCCTTTCACGCCCCCCCCCTCCTGCCTTTCACGCCCCCCCCCCTCCTGCCTTTCACGCCTCCCCCCCTCCTGCCTTTCACGCCTCCTGCCTTTCACGCCCCCCCCTGCCTTTGACGCCCCCCCCCTCCTGCCTTTGACGCCCCCCCCTCCTGCCTTTCACGCCCCCCCTTCCTGCCTTTCACGCCCCTCCCTCCTGCCTTTCACGCCCCCCCTCCTGCCTTTCACGCCTCCCCCTCCTGCCTTTCACGCCTCCTGCCTTTCACGCCCCCCCCCTCCAGCCTTTCACGCCCCCCCTCCCTGCCTCCGGGCAACGCCGGGTATATCAGCTAGTATATATATATATATATATATATATATATATATATATATTTTTTTTTTAAAAATGTGTCCCGGTTTTTCATTTTCAAAATCTGGTCACCCTAGCCAGAGTTCCAATATAAACAGCCCTTATTGCAGGCTCTCTCCCTTCCGAGCCTCAGCATGTCTCTCTCTGGTTCAGTCCAGGGCCACCTTAACAACATTAGGGGCCCCCGGGCAGAGCAGTCCACGGGGCCCGGCCTACACTGTCGCTCCCAGCCTCCCATGCACTCACTAGCAGCAGCAGGCACCGGAAGTGCTGCACTGCTAGGCTGCGAGCGGTTGTGACGCGAGCCTGGGTGCCGGGCGGGCGTAGAGCGAGCGGAGCCGGGGTGCCGGGCAGGGGGAGAGCGGGTGGATTCGGGGTGCCGGGCGGGCATAGAGCGAGCGGAGCCGGGTTGCCGGGCGGGCGGAGAGCGAGGGGAGCCGGGGTGCCGGGTGGGTGGAGAGCGAGCGGAGCCGGGGTGCCGGGAGAGCGAGTAGGGTTGCCAGGTGGCTTGTCCAAAAATACTGGGCAGAATGGTGAAAAGTGCGACGCGCGAGAATCGTTGGTGAGGAAGAATGTTATTTATAAATGACCTGACTGTTATGTCATTTGTTCTAAATGTCACTCCAAGTATTCAACAATTTATATTCTATTTCGTAAAAAACCTGGGGAGGAGTCTTGGAGGGAGCGGCCTTCCGAGGATTGTTTTAGGAAATAGAATATGAAATAGTGCAAATTGGTGCATGCTTGGAGTGAAATTTAGAACAAATGACGTAATGGTCAGATCATTTATAAATAACTGTACATGGCGAGCAATACTGATCTTACTGCTCCTCCCACACATTCCAACAGTGTTGCACCCCCTCCTCATCCTCTCTCTCTCCCCCCTTGTCCTCTCATCCACCCACCCCCCTTTGCCCTCTCACCCTCCCACCCCCCTTTGTCCTCTCACCCTCCCACCCCCTTTGTCCTCTCACACCCCCACCCTTCATCCTCTCCCCCCCCCCCATCCCTTCATCCTCTCCCCCCCCCCCCCTGTCATTATCAGTACAGAAGCTTTCAAATTTAGACTTCAAAATCCAGCTTTAAATTGCACATTAAGTCATGCCATTGGATAAGTAACCTGCTCTGCCTTCTTGGGGATGATCAGTAAGTAAGAAGGTGCTGCAGAGATTGCAATGCTGCTGGGATGAGAGTTGAGTTATGGAGCCTTTCTGAGAATTTACAATGCTGGTTATTTTTAATAGATCTTAAAAATGGGAAGACTGTTAGTATAGTAAAAGAAAAGTAAGGGTGAGGGAGCAATTAAACAAAGTTTCCAGTACTGTATGTACTGTCTGTCACCACACACACACATAAACACACACACTGAGATACACACACACACACACACACACACACACACACACACACACACACACACACACACACACACACACACATAAACACACACACTGAGATACACACACACACACACACACACACACATAAACACACACACTGACACACACACACACACATAAACACACACACTGAGATACACACACACACACACACACACATAAACACACACACTGACACACACACACACACACACACCTCTCTGCTGCATGCTTTTCCTCAGCTCTTTGGCCCCACCCCCCAGGCTCCTGCCACCTCCCGATTGGCTGAATTACACTGCAATAACCAATCAGAAGCTGCCCAGCCCCCTAGCAGCAGCAGCCCTGCTCTATCCCATGTCCGGTATTATCTCTCATATTTTACCGGACAGGGGAACCAAATACCGGACACCTGGCAACCCTAAGGCTGCGTCCATAGAACGTGCAGCAGCGCTGAGCCGCGCGGACGCTGATGCTCAGCTGATCAAGCATGAGCGATTTCATGCCCATGCAGGCGAGCCAACGTCCGTGATCGGGAGGCGGGGGGAGGCGGGGCAGTGACGTCGCTGGGCCAATCGCCCGCGACGCACCGACGTCAACGTCACGGCGCCGTGGCGTTGACGCTGCTTCGCGCTGATTGGATGTTTTCAGCCGACAGCGTGCTGAAAAACAGCTTGGCTGTCGGCTGAAAAATCCAACTCGTCAGCATGTCCGGTATTATCTCTCATATACCGGACACCCAGGCATACTGAATTCACCCTGTCACAGAGTGGTTATAGGCAGGAGTTAGGGGAGGAGTTATAGGCAGGAGTTAGGGGAGGAGTTATAGGCAGGAGTTAGGGGAGGAGTTATAGGCAGGAGTTAGGGGAGGAGTTATAGGCAGGAGTTAGGGGAGGAGTTATAGGCAGGAGTTAGGGGAGGAGTTAGGGGAGGAGTTAGGGGAAGAGTTATAGGCAGGAGTTATGGGAGGAGTTAGGGGAGGAGTTATAGGCAGGAGTTAGGGGAGGAGTTATAGGCAGGAGTTAGGGGAGGAGTTATAGGCAGGAGTTAGGGGAGGAGTTATAGGCAGGAGTTAGGGGAGGAGTTATAGGCAGGAGTTAGGGGAGGAGTTAGGGGATGAGTTATGGGAGGAGTTAGGGGAGGAGTTATAGGCAGGAGTTAGGGGAGGAGTTACAGGCAGTAGTTAGGGGAGGAGTTATAGGCAGGAGTTAGGGGAGGAGTTATAGGCAGGAGTTAATGAGTGCAATTAGGGGAGGAATTATAGGGAGAAATGTTTAGAAGCCGTTATGGAAGAGTTATAGGGAGTGGGTATAAGAGCAGTTAGGAGAGGAGCTATAGTTAGCAATTATAGGAGCAGTTAGGGGAGGAGATATAGAGAGGAGTTATAGGTATAGTTATATGAGAAGTTATAGGGAGCGGTTACAGGTGCAGTTAGGGGACGAGTTATAGTGAGCGGTTATAGGAGCAGTTAGGGGGCGAGTTATAGGGAGCGGTTAGGGGCGGCGTTATAAGGAGCGGTTATACAGTAGGTGCAGTTAGGGGACGAGTTATGGGGAGAGGTTATAAGAGGAGTTATAGGAGCAGTTAGGTGAGGAGCTATAAGGAACGGTGATGGGAGCAGTTAGGGGAGGCAAGATAGGAACAGATAGGAGAGGAGTTATGTGGAGTGGTTATAGGAGCAGTTAGGGCAGGAGTTTATAGGGAGTGGTTATAGGAGCATGTGACGGAGCGGCCTTGTCGGTATTGTCATGGAACCAGAACTACCTTTCTGACTCACCCACCTCTCTCCTCTGCAGCTTCTGCCTGTCAGATCTTATTTCCAGCTGCATGGAGCTTGCACACACATACTGTGCCTGTGTAACTTGCAACAATGTTGCATTTCTTGCCTCTGGGCATGGAATCAGTGAGCTGCTACTGCAGTTTCTGAGATCCTCCCCAGAATGGGCTAGTCTGCCCCCCCCTCCTGTTTGTTCAGACATAGTCTGCCCCGAGACTATTCCTTTACCCACACTGACTCTCACTTCCTTTTCCACCCTGGAGACAGTGAGTACAGAACGCCTTCTCTGTTCATCCCCCATGGTGAGGCCATCTCTTTTTACCGGTTTCTAACTAATAATCACCACTACATACCATCCACAAGTATTTGTATCCTGCTGCTTTTCCCAATAAAGTGGAGGAAATATTACAGGGCTTGGAGTGATTTAAAAGGGAACTGTGTTAATGCTATCGGGAGCCACTCACACATCAAACGTGACCCTGGCTCCAGAAAAGTAAAAAGAGGACCGTGTGCTTTGGGGTCACACACAGAGGAGCTGCTACCCACAGCCTTTATGCTAAAGTACAAGCAAGCAGCTTACACAGCTAATACAGAGCAGCCTCTACAGCAGTACAAGCAAGCAGCTTACACAGCTAATACAGAGCAGCCTCTACAGCAGTACAAGCAGCAGCTTCACACTGACAGACAGGGCAGCAAGCCTTATACAGCAAACTGCACACAGCCTGCAGCCTTACAGATAAGCAAACTACCTTGCACACAAGGCAGCAGCCTTGCAAACTGACAGTACAGCTTACACACAAACCTAATTGCCTTTCTCTGTCTGAGTTCACCCTCTGCACAGCCCCATAGTGAGGAGCCACCATCTCACCTACCCCTGCACACGTCCCCTCGGCCAGCGCCATCAAGGGCCACACCACCGGACACCCGCCAGGACACGGGTCAGAACCACCGGACACCTGTGAGTACAGCTACCCCTACGCTGCACGCTGCAGGATACCGCTCGGCATCATCTGAGACAGACGCCCATCGCTGACAAGGTAAAATACCGCACGCCACACGCACTGGCAAAAGGCCTACACACACCTACAGCATGGCAGAACTCAGAGCCTCACCAGACATCACGCAGGAGAGCGATCACTCAGACACAGAGACCGCTGCGCAACTGCAACAGGCGCAGGCAGGCGCAAGGCCCAAACAGGCAGTCACACTGACATAAAAGGCCCGCGAAAAATATGAGACTGACATTGAAGCGCACCGCGCTAAATTAGAGTTGGCCTGGGAAACAGCCGCACTTGGGGTACGCAATGTCGCCGGCGCTGGCAATTATGTGCAACAGCTCGAGCAGGGGATAACTCAATTGAAAGTAGACCGCTCCGGCTACCAAGCGCTGTCACAGGCATACTTCACCTATCTAACAAGAACTAACACGGAAGATAGCATACGAGAGCGCGACCTACAAAAGGCGATTGACCTAGAACGTGATGGCATTGTGCAAACCGCCATCACGGAAGCTGAGAATAAGAGAAAGGACCTTTTGCTGGAAACCGCATTGCAGCGCTCAAGCACATCCAGGCATTCTTCAAGGTCAGCAAGATCAGCGAGATCTAACGCGTCCAGCGCTAGCGCAAGCGCTACCAAGGCGCGAGCCACCGCAGAGGCCGCACGTGCCAGGGCCGAATACACTCAGAAAGAGGCAGTCATGAAACTAGAAAGGGCCCGCTTGGAAGAGGAGGAGCAAACAGCCGCTGCCACCGCCGCTGTCACCGCCAACGCCGCCGCAGCCGCTGCCACCGCTGCACGGAAAAAGGCAGAGGTGGACGTCAACCTAGAGGCCCTAAACCAAGAGAAGGAAGCCGCCGCCGCCATAGCCCAAGCTGAGGTCCTAGAAGCAGCTGCGAGACAGGACGGCGGGGAGCTACCGTACAGACGGATAGCCTCAGAGGATCCAGTCCAACGCCCTGAAGACTACGTAAGGAGCCTCTTCAGCGTAAACACCAGCGCACCATCTCAACACGGAGGGAGTGACACCGAAGACTTGCTAGGTCCACGAGGAGAAGACGCTGCTCCGTCAAAGGCACATGCTGCCTGGGATAGCCACAGCCGCAACAGTGATCCACACGCCAGCGCGCACACGGATGCACCACAACAGGCTCGCAATCCAGGTACACCCACGCGGGAGAAAACAGCCCCTCACACTGGCCAGCAGCCATCACGCGTCCACGCCAAGGAAGAGGCGACCGCACAGACCCTCCCAGCAACTACTTCAGAACGGGACAAACACGCCGAGGCCTCAGGCCTGACAGACATAGTCAAGTACATGATCCGGCGTGACCTGGTGCAAGCAGGACTCACCAGCTTCGACGACCGCCCTGAGAACTACCGGACGTGGAAGTTCACGTTCAAAGACGCAATCAACAGCTTGGACTTCTCAGCAAGGGAAGAGCTCAACCTTCTATTCAAGTTCCTGGGGAACGAATCCAGAGAGCACGCGACTAGGCTGCGGGCGGCAAACGCGCACCAACCCCAAGTAGGTCTTGACCTGGTGTGGGAAAGGCTAGAAAAGTCCTACGGCAGCCCCAAAGCAGTCGAGGATTCGCTCTTCAAAAGAGTCGACAGCTTCCCCAAGATCACAACTAAAGACTACTTGAAGTTACGAGAGCTGGGGGACCTGCTGCAAGAATTGGAGTTCACAAGGAAAGACCATTCCTTAATAGGGCTCAACGTCCTAGACTCAGCTCGTGGAGTGAGACCCATCCTGGAGAAGCTACCCTTCAACCTCCAAGAAAGATGGATTTCACAAGGTTCCAAATACAAAAGGGAGAAGCAAGTCGTCTACCCCCATTCTCATTCTTCTTGAGCTTCATCCGCGAAGGGGCAAGGACAAGGAACGATCCCAGTTTCATCTTAGGTGCGCAAACCACATACAGTGCAAGCAGTCTGAGGAACGAGAGATCAGTGACGAGATATGGTAACACCCAAACATCCATCTCGGCCCGCAGGACGGACGTGCCTCCCACGACCCAAACTACTCCCGATCAGTCGGTCGCCGGAGACAAGGAACCAAGGGACCCAAACAGGGAATGTCCCATACACAAGAAGCCACACCCACTCAACAAGTGCTTTGGGTTCAGGATGAAGTCCCTAGAGGAACGCAAGAGGTTACTTTAAGAATTTGGAGTTTGCTTCAAGTGCTGCGGTTCCACGACTCACCTAGCCAGGGACTGTAAGGAAGAGATCAAATGCACAGTGTGCGAAAGTGACAAGCACGTGACAGCGTTACACCCAGAGGCGATGACACTCCACCAACTCAAGAACCCATCCTCCGTAGCGGAGCATGGCGGGGAGAAAGAAGAAGGAGAGTCAACATCCGTCACATCTCAGCGCACTGAGGTTTGCGGAAAAGAAGGTGACAAAATATCCTGCTCCAAAATATGCCTTCTCGCAGTACACCCCCAGGTACAACCTGAGAAGGCTATTCGGATGTATGCGATCCTCGACGACCAAAGCAACAGATCATTGGCGAAGACGGAGTTCTTCAACCTATTCAACTTACAGGACAATGCCTCACCCTACACCCTCAGAACCTGTGCAGGGTCAACTGAGTCAACAGGGAGAAGAGCAAGCGGTTACGTCATACGTTCGGTGGATAACAGAGTGAAGATAGCTCTCTCCACACTCATCGAGTGCAGCCACATGGCCACAAACAGGGACGAGATTCCCACACCGGACATGGCACGCCATTACCCACACCTCAGAGGAATAGTAAACTACATCCTGCCAGTAGAACAAGTCGCCAAGATCTTGCTGCTGCTCGGCAGGGACATCATGAGGGTACATAAAGTCCGTAAACAGCTTAACGGACCCCACAACGTGCCATACGCCCAAAGACTTGACCTAGGATGGGTGATAGTGGGTAACGCGTGCACCGACAAAGAGCACGGACGAGACTATGTCGACGCCCGCAGAACGGTAGTAACAGAATGTGGACACACATCTCTCTCTGAACCATGTCTTGGCCATCTCCAAGTGACCGAAGGGCCAAGTGAAGAGAAAAGACAAGGTC
Organism: Ascaphus truei; assembly: GCF_040206685.1. Taxonomy (NCBI): domain Eukaryota; kingdom Metazoa; phylum Chordata; class Amphibia; order Anura; family Ascaphidae; genus Ascaphus; species Ascaphus truei. The sequence goes on from NC_134500.1 coordinate 31,792,235, forward strand.
ATACCCCTGAGATCAACAAAGACATCCTCACATCGAGGGGATGCGACAATGGCCTAGGATGCTTAGCGGTTCAGATAACCAAGGATGACGAGTCAACTCCACTGGAGGAAGAAAGTAACCTCCCAAAGGAGACCGACAAAGGGGTCATCCAAAAGACAATAAACAATCGGACGATCCTCTCGCGAGCAATGGCACGGCTAGGACGTACAGTCGTTCCTCTCCACAGAGCATCCAGCGATAAAGCAGTTAGCTGTCACGGCTGGCATAACCACAAAAGATTGTGCCCCACAGGTGAAGCCACAGTGTCAAAAGGACTGTTCGTTCACATATGTAAGGGGAGACAGTTGCAGAGACATTTCCCAAAAGGATTTACAAGGACAAAAGAGACTGTTCTTCGTCATGTCCAGGGAGAGAACAACCTCCTGAGGGCAGTCAACAAAGAGACACAAAAGCGTTTCACCAAATTACGTGGAGATGTTCTCGTGCAAGAGAAATGCACCGATGACCTACGATGCACAGCGTTCCAGACAACAAGGGACAACGACAAGCAAACACCATCGAGGGAAGATAGAGGATTCCCGAGGTTAACAACCGAGGAGCTCTCTAAAGACGGACTAAGCAGTTGGGTGACTCCGCTACCATTCCGTTCACCAAGAAGGCGCTTCCCAAACAATGGAGAACATGCCATCTCTAGGTTCACTTCGCACCTCTGCGACCTACAAAGGGAACCAGAGACCAAAAACAACCTTGTGGCCTTCATCCAGAAGATATGCCTTACCGGCCACGCAAAGCCAGCACCTCTAATGAAGAAAGGTGAAGAATGCCGGTACCTCCAATCATCTGGGGCCTACCACCCTAAGGAACCCGATCAAATCCAGGTAGTGTTCAGCCCCAGCACTCAGTTTCGGGGAGTCCCCCTGAACGACGCCCTCTTTACTGGACTAGATTCGACAACCAGTCTTCCAGGAGTGTTGTTCCGCTTCCGCAAGGGGCCAAAAGCCATCTCCTTCTGCCAAACACCAGGTGATAGAGCGACAGGCTACCACGACTGGCATACCTACAAGGGGATGCGTTCTGTGGGTAAAACTACAGAGACAAAAAGACTGTTCTCTCACAAGGCTAAAAGGAAACAGTGCCAGAGACTTTTACACAAAGACATTGTGGTGCAACCAGCAAACCTGGAGCTGTGCATCCACCCTGCATCCTTTGCCAAAGAACCTTGACCAAGGGACCTTGATACCAGTGATACCGGCCGGTGTCACATCGCTATGTGGACATGGACTCTTGCATCGTTTGAGAATGTGATGTTATCTTTGTTATGCATTGCACATATGTTCCACATAGTCTGTTATATAGTGGTATCTACAGATACCAGACGGGGAGTGTCATGGAACCAGAACTACCTTTCTGACTCACCCACCTCTCTCCTTTGCAGCTTCTGCCTGTCAGATCTTATTCCCAGCTGCATGGAGCTTGCACACACATACTGTGCCTGTGTAACTTGCAACAATGTTGCATTTCTTGCCTCCGGGCATGGAATCAGTGAACTGCTACTGCAGTTTCTGAGATCCTCACCAGAATGGGCTAGTCTGCCCCCCCTCCTGTTTGTTCAGACATAGTCTGCCCCGAGACTATTCCTTTACCCACACTGACTCTCACTTCCTTTTCCACCCTGGAGACAGTGAGTACAGAACCCCTTCTCTGTTCATCCCCCATGGTGAGGCCATCTCTTTTTACCGGTTTCTAACTAATAATCACCACTACATACCATCCACAAGTATTTGTATCCTGCTGCTTTTCCCAATAAAGTGGAGGAAATATTACAGGGCTTGGAGTGATTTAAAAGGGAACTGTGTTAATGCTATCGGGAGCCACTCACACATCAAACGTGACCCTGGCTCCAGAAAAGGTATCGTCAGAAAAGAGCTTACACACCACTTTCTTGCAATGAAAAGTGCTTTATTTCCCTGACCAGGGAAGCAGGTTGTAGTTGCACAGAGAATAAAGCAAGGAAAGGAAATGGCATCAGTCTGCAACAAAACAATAGTCCTTAGTTCCAGGCACACAACAGAGAGTTCAGGCTCTCCCCTCAGCCAGGCTCTCCCCTCAGCCAGGCTCTCCCCTCAGCCAGGCTCTCCCCTCAGCCAGGCTCTCCCCTCAGCCAGACTCTCCCCTCAGCCAGGCTCTCCCCTCAGCCATGCTATATGCAACCTCTTTCCTAGCAGGTTGAAAGCAAAATGACAGCCAGGAAGAAATCTGCTGTCTTCCTTTTAAACCTCCCCTTTCCAATCATCTAGCAAACCTGCCATCTAGGGCATGGTTCTTTTGGGCTGCTAAAGTGAGAGAGTTTAACCTCTTGTATACTCACTCACAGAGCAGTTATGGGAGGATTTGCATAACATAATACTATAATGTTATAATTGTAATTATAATTTTATATTCTATCCCAATGAAAGGATATCCAATTACAATGCATTTCTTGCCCCTCTAGCAGTGAAGAGGCTAAATGCATTATTGTTATTTAACTAATTATAGAGAATTTAATTAATGAATAGGCTAATCTATAGATCTTTCAAATTGATGAACAATTATTGACTATATAATAAATGTTCTCTAACAGTATAGGTAAACACCCATATATCATGTGTATTGTCTATCAATGATTTTTCCTTTTTCCGACAAACAGCTTTAAATGGCCTATTTGACACATCCCTTCATTTCAAGCGTTAAAAAAAAAACGTCTCCTTAGAAGTGAGGGTTACTATTTGAGCTAAAATAACAATTTGCGCAGTTGCAATGGAAAATTATATACATATCCTCATTTATTTTAACACTTCCCTCTGCTGACCTATTGCTGACCCAAGACATAATTAGTGTTACGATGCTGGCCTCTACATTTAGTGAGATTGACTGCTGGAGTCTCTCTTAGTAATAAAAGCTGGCGTCCCTTCAAGTACCAAATACTGTAGCATTAATATTACTATGGGTTCAATCCCTTCTACTCTACAATATATGTTGTATAAAGCAGAGAAAGACCACACCTTGAGTATGGAGTACAGTTTTAGCACCACTTCATAAAAAAAGACATTATAATAATAATAAATAATAACTGTATTTATATAACACTTTTCTCCCAATGGGTGAAGTAAGGGACGCGAAATGATTGTGTCCCGAATGAAATCCACTTAAATGCACACCACTTTAATAAAATGTAACCTTTATTGTTTTACTTAAAACATATATTACCGAGTGTTCATGTAATAGTAATAAAAAGAAATTAAACGTAAACTAGACAAGACAGCGGCAATCCCTAATGTATATATAACCACTCGTAAACATAAATAGTAGTGAGATGGTGGGGATTGATTCTGCAGATCAGCAAGGTGGATTGAACCCCCAATATCAGCGATTTAACACAGTCAGTGATAATACAGTTATGATGAGGGAGAAATGAATAAATCAGTCAGTGTTAGTTGAGTGCCAACTCCCAAAGATACCACTATACTAAAGTACTAATGTGTGGTCCAGTATTATCCAGAGGCAATGCTAATAATATCATCCAGATTGTCAAAATGTTGTAACATTAGCCACACCTCACTGTGTATAGATAGTGAATGTATATATATTTAAAATATATCCTCCTAATGAGATACCACAGCATATAATGCAACACAGATCCACAGCAGTGGCCCCCCACTGCTATAAGGTGTTAAACACTGTGATGACTACTTGCTATATCCTAAATGTAACGCAGACTGTGCTGAGTATAGCAACACAGGGATAACAAGGATACAATACTGAACAATACTGAACAATACTGAACAATAGTGGTGCCTATTCTGGGAGAGATATATAAACCCTCACTTGTAATTCATATATAGACTGTGTAGCTGATATCACTGATCTCACAATAAACTTAAAAATGCTCCATAACGGAGACTGATGACATCATCACGTGCCCAACGCACGCTTCCCTCCAGCTACGGAGCTTCTTCAGGGACAATTTTGCACTAAGCAGGGAGCAAAGCTTGTTTATGGCCAACCGTCACCATGGAAATGCAATGCATAGGTCCCATTGCGCATGTCTAAATATCGTAGTATAACCATTGCGCATGCGCGATTATATGCGTGTATGTATCATATGTTATTAAAGTATTCAGTTGAGTGACTGCACCTTTTTCACTCAAAATGACATTGTTGTTACCTTAAAATCGATACAGCATCAGCCATTGCCACTCGTATCCAATCGCAGCACGCATCCCCTGAACTCTAAGTCAAAAGCGCCACTGCGCATGCGTGACTACATAAAGTCAGGAACTATTACAGCTCATTGCAAACAAAATTACGAAGTTTGAGCCACCTAAGAAAGCACTAGCCAAACCTACAGCTGCCCAACAGGCAACAAACAGAGGTAGGAGTGCAGAATCAAAGCCAGAAGAATCCTTAGCTGAGGAAGCTGAGAAAATAGGACATTCTCTGGAAAAGGAGGTGGAGGTGCAACTCAGTCCCAAAGAAGCTGAACTGGCGACTCCGTGGTGTGGAGAAACTGCAGAAAGACCACTTCAAGAGCAGAAAACTCTAAGGGCTAGTCCTAACTGCTCTACAACTGTTGCCATACACTTTGTCTACAAAAAGAGGAGTGCCCGACACAACAGAAATCTCATGACCGCGCACGCGATAAAAAGACTTTACGTGGAAAAAGTCCTCCTCGAGCGACTGAGGAGTGCTGATCTCAAGCACCGTCGGGAGGAGACAAAAATAAACTGGAGAAAGGGCTCCAATCCCAGCGGGACAGAGGGTTCTCTTCCTCCATCCACTCTCATTCAAGTCACAGAAAGATCTCGAATGAGAGTGGAAGGATGGGCTTTGGCCATGGTAAGCCCGAGCTTCCCACAAACAGGGGAGATATGTAACAGGGGACTTATCCCTGTTCACAAATGTGCCTCTAATCCAGCAGTGTGGTGGTTAACTGCTGGTAGCAAATTAACTAACACCACCTGCTTGATTAGAGGTGGTAGAAAAAGCCTGCCTTTGAGACAGGAAGTGACTCCTTAGCTCTGACTGAGAGCTGACCTTTGGAGAGACAGAGGAGTGTTCTTGAGACTCCCTGGAGAGACTGACCTAGAGAACACACATCTCTGGAGCTGACCAGTCTTGAGCTCTGCCCAGCATAGCTGATTGCAAGACACCAAATAAGACTTCTAAACCTGGATGCTGATATTTTCTGTGCACGCACGGGTGCGGTTCCAGGAGAGCAGAGAAGCTTACTCTACAGCAAGAAACAGATAAGACTTTCATAATTAAGAGACTGCTTATATCTGCTTATTTCATGCTATATGTTTTGGGGCTGCGAGACATGCTTGACTTAGGGAGTTGTGAATTAATTGCATGGTATTTTCACTAGAGATACTCCCAAGTGAATAGAAGCTTTGTTCCCCCCCTTGTGTTTGGATGATTTCCTGATGAAAAGGAAAAGGCACAATAAAGCCTATTATAATTTCACCTTATAAAAGCCTCCAATTGTGTACCTCTGTGAACGTCCGTCTACAGGCACGTGATGATGTCATCAGTCTCCGTTATGGAGCTGTTTTAGTTTAGTGTGAGATCAGTGATATCAGCTACACAGTCTATATATGAATTACAAGTGAGGGGGTATATATATCTCTCCCAGAATAGGCACCACTATTGTTCAGTATTGTTCAATATTGTATCCTTGTTATCCCTGTGTTGCTATACTCAGCACAGTCTGCGTTACATTTAGGATATAGCAAGTATTCATCACAGTGTTTAACACCTTATAGCAGTGGGGGGCCACTGCTGTGGATCTGTGTTGCATTATACAGTATGCTGTGGTATCTCATTAGGAGGATATATTTTAAATATATATACATTCACTATCTATACACAGTGAGGTGTGGCTAATGTTACAACATTTTGACAATCTGGATGATATTATTAGCATTGCCTCTGGATAATACTGGACCACACATTAGTACTTTAGTATAGTGGTATCTTTGGGAGTTGGCAATCAACTAACACTGACTGATTTATTAATTTCTCCCTCATCATAACTGTATTATCACTGACTGTGTTAAATCGCTGATATTGGGGGTTCAATCCACCTTGCTGATCTGCAGAATCAATCCCCACCATCTCACTACTATTTATGTTTACGAGTGGTTATATATACATTAGGGATTGCCACTGTCTTGTCTAGTTTACGTTTAATTTCTTTTTATTACTATTACATGAACACTCGGTAATATATGTTTTAAGTAAAACAATAAAGGTTACATTTTATTAAAGTAGTGTGCATTTAAGTGAATTTCCTTCGGGACACAATCATTTTGCGTCCCCTACTTCACTGATTCACTTTCAGTTCACAGTTTGCACCCACCTATAATTATCGTATGGACTTTTTGTTAATTAGTAAGGTTTAAGTTGATCACTCCCTTTCCCTATCGTTTTGTTTTTCTCCCAATGGGACTCAAAGCGCTTCCCAGTTACAAGGGAAAAATAAGGAAACATTTAAGGTTGTAAATGAGACCAAACACAAGGAAAGATACAATACAGGATGGGACGGGACTGTAGCTATTAAATGTAGGACAGATTGTGGGTTATTTAGCTTACAGGGAGGCCATGATGCAGTGAGAACCCACTGGGTGGACTGGTTCTATGTGAATACTGGCCTTATTTGCAATCCTAAGAGAAAAATGGTGGTCAGGCTGTGGTAGGGGCAACCCTATAACACCAGGACAAGTGGCATCCTTCTCCCACAACTGAAGGTCCCCATTCCTCTGACAGGCGCTATTTTAAAGGGCCAAGTTACTAACTGAAAACAACAAATAGTGACAGGACACATCTTAATACACATAAACCTATTTACAGGACTCACAGTGAGGACCCCCGTCAGAACTCTGAAGAACCTGCTTTAAGAACAAAGGGTGGAGCTATATATACCCTCTATGCTCCCTACGGTGACATCAATGGTCACAGGGTAGAAAAGAGGAAGGGCGAAACCTGAGTGATCCCATACAGTTAACCACCTAAAAAATTAACCCCTTTACAGAACTAGTAATCCCCAAAGAGACGGCTTCACATATACAAATATATTTGGGGACAATACAAAGAGCTTTCAAAATAACTATTCATCCCAAGGGCAGTACAAACTACACGGGGTCATCCCTTAAGGTTGGAGGAAAGGAGATTTCACCAGCAACAAAGGAAAGTGTCCTTTACAGTAAGGGCAGTTACAATGTGGAATTCATTAAACATGGAAATTGTGGTGGCAGATACAATAGATTTGTTCAAAAAAAGGGTGGACATCTTTTTAGATGGGAAAGGTATACAGGGATATACCAAATAAGTAAACATGGGAAGGATGTTGATCCAAGGTGAAATTATTATTCCATTATTTGGAGTCAGGAAGGGATTTATGTTTCCCCTATGAGATATCATTAGATAAAGTGTCACTGGGGTTTTTTGTTTGCCTTCCTCTGGATCAATACAGTATACTGTAAGCAAGGATATAGGATAAAGTATCTGTCTAAATTTAAAAAACGTTGATCTGGATGGGCATATGTCTGTTTTCAACCTTATCTATATAATTATGTTACGTTCCCCTTTCAATGTTTCCAAGTCCACATCCCTGAACCCACTTGCTAGCCTTCCCTGACCAGTGGGAGAAAGTCCCTCTGAATATGAAGCTTCCATTCCAGTTTTATGATGTCACTGCCCTCACTTGGCAGGGAGGAGCCAATAAACAGTGAGGACGAGACACGCAGAGGATTCTAGGGGAGGAAAATGCAACCCTGGGGTCTCCCTGACCCAGCGGCCGCTCCTCATATTTACAGCTGGCTCGAAGTCAGTGTGACTGAAAGGGGCCCAGGGAGCAGTATAATGAAGGTTAGGCCTGGTTCCTGGCCCCAGCATATCCTTTCCTGGGGATCATCTGGCCACCAGACCCCGGAGCTCCCGTTTTACATGCCAGATGCCCCTTGTATCCAATGGAAAAGGTCGTTTTTATTCCCGATGTGCGTAACTATACTGAGGGTAAAAATGGGATTGTGCACCATATAAAGCATGGCCGAGATCTCTGGACAGGGCTGAGAAACCCTGTGTGCAGCCATGTGGCCGGTGCTGGCGCTAGAGGGGGAGGGGAGAGGTGCAGGGGACAAAGGAGAGAGTGTCTGGGGTGGAAACCTGGCCAAAAAGTGGAGTATTTGACTGTTTCCCCAGCCAGAGCGGTGCTGTCCCAGCGGTGGATATCCTACCGGCCAGGGGGAGCTGTTGCTGAGCTCCCGCTGGTAGGCGCTGCTCCCGTTGGCTCGTTCATATTTCCCTCCAAAGCCTTTAGCTCTCTCTGCCCCACCCCCAGCCCTGATTGGCTATGCAGACAAGCCCTCGCATCCCGATTGGTTCCTGAGCAGCATCCGCACTGGCTGAAAACGAGGCTGGGAGCCGATCCGAGCGGGAGATGTGAAAGTGCTTCTGTGCCGCGGGGATATGCGTTGCCGGAGAAGCGGAGAGCAGCAGTTTTAAGCGGGAGATTCGAATGTGCTCAGCTGCGAATGGCACCTGAGAGGTCTGGATGGTCTCTACCCCTACGGAGTGTGGCAGCCAGCCCTGGGTAAGCCTTCAATGTGGCGCTCAGCACCTAGTCAGCGAGGGTTCCCCCTGTGTGCCTCTGTGTTAGCGAGTATAGCTCTGATTTGTGTGGTGCTGGCTCCGGCTGGAATAATAACTCTTCATTGAACTGCTTTGTCCTGTTTGGACAATAGGTTTCCCTGGATAGGGGAGGGCTGGGGCTCAAAGAAATATAGGGTATGGGATTCACTATAAAGAAAGAACCCACTGGTGTAAATCCGGAATCCTTTCTATGATTCAAAATGGTAATTAGTAGGAAAAAGGAAAAAACCCTTATGCAAGCCTTGACAATATTAGTCGTTATGATGTACTTATAGAGGATTTAGCATTGAATTGCGGTCATTAGACCATATATATATTCAAATGCATAAACCTCGCACCTCTAGTACAGTATATGAGTCCAGCAATAAATGGAATGATACTCACAGCTAGATGAACAATAGTTTGTCACTCCCTAGTGGAAACCACAACCGCAGGAGTTTCTTCACTTGCAGGGTAAAGGATCCTTTTAACTTGGTAGTCTGTGTGCAAAAACGTTGAAGATACAGTGTTAACCAGTAGAGTAGACGAGGCAAAAAAGCCCAGAAAAAACGCTGCACCACCAATTCAGAAAGCGAAAAGGGAGATAATAAAAAATGATTTCATGTGCCAAAAATAGAAGAGGATTACACTGACATGTTTCGCCAACAAATGGCTTTATCAAAGTGCAGTTTGGTGCCTTGATCCCGAGGTTAAGTTCTGGTCTCCCGCGACAGTCAGGGGATGTGATTTTGGATGGGTTTATACATTTAAATGTGGAAGAGGCTATTATGGTTTGGTCACCCAGTTTAAACAGATATTGTAATTTAATTGGGTTCTATGCCCTATAACTGTACCTATTTACACACTCGGCGTACCACTAATATTTATTTACAAAGCTCTCATATTTTTCCCTCTTATTAACGCAGCCAGATCAGCACTACTGCAATCTTTCATCATAAACAATGTGGAAGAGTTTGTACTATTACGTGGCGTCACAGGACCCCGCAACGTAATTTGATGTCGGAGCCGTGCAGTGGGGGGGGGGGGAGGGGGACTGTGGTAAGGCGCGAGCCGGAGGGGAGAGGAGAAAGGGGGGCGCGTGAAGGTATGTTTGCGCACCCCTGATATAGGGTATTACACTCCGGGATTATCTAACGCTGATATAGTGTATTACACACACGGTCAGACACTGACCTGCACAGGCACAGGCACTGACCTGCACAGGCACAGGCACTGACCTGCACAGACACTGACCTGCACAGGCACAGACACTGACCTGCACAGACAAAGACACTGACCTGCACAGGCACAGACACTGACCTGCACAGGCACAGACACTGACCTGCACAGGCACAGACACTGACCTGCACAGGCACAGACACTGACCTGCACAGACAAAGACACTGACCTGCACAGGCACAGACACTGACCTGCACAGGCACAGACACTGACCTGCACAGACACTGACCTGCACAGACACTGACCTGCACAGGCACAGACACTGACCTGCACAGACACTGACCTGCACAGGCACAGACACTGACCTGCACAGACAAAGACACTGACCTGCACAGGCACAGACACTGACCTGCACAGGCACAGACACTGGCCTGCACAGACACTGACCTGCACAGGCACAGACACTGACCTGCACAGACAAAGACACTGACCTGCACAGGCACAGACACTGACCTGCACAGGCACAGACACTGACCTGCACAGACACTGACCTGCACAGACACTGACCTGCACAGGCACAGACACTGACCTGCACAGACAAAGACACTGACCTGCACAGGCACAGACACTGATCTGCACAGGCACAGACACTGACCTGCACAGGCACAGAAACTGACCTGCACAGACACTGACCTGCACAGGCACAGACACTGACCTGCACAGACATTGGCCTGCACAGACACTGACCTGCACAGACACTGACCTGCACAGGCACAGACACTGACCTGCACAGACACTGGCCTGCACAGACACTGACCTGCACAGACACTGACCTACACAGACACTGACCTGCACAGGCACAGACACTGACCTGCACAGGCACAGACACTGACCTGCACAGACACTGACCTGCACAGGCACAGACCTGCACAGACACTGACCTGCACAGGCACAGATACTGACCTGCACAGGCACAGACACTGACCTGCACTGGCACAGACACTGACCTGCACAGGCACAGACACTGACCTGCACAGGCACATACACTGACCTGCACAGGCACATACACTGACCTGCACAGGCACAGACACTGACCTGCACAGGCACAGACACTGACCTGCACAGGCACATACACTGACCTGCACAGACACTGACCTGCACAGGCACAGACACTGACCTGCACAGGCACAGACACTGACCTGCACAGGCACAGACACTGACCTGCACAGACACTGACCTGCACAGACACAGACACTGACCTGCACAGGCACAGACACTGACCTGCACAGGCACAGACACTGACCTGCACTGGCACAGACACTGACCTGCACTGGCACAGACACTGACCTGCACTGGCACTGACACTGACCTGCATAGGCACAGACACTGACCTGCACAGGCACAGACACTGACCTGCACAGGCACAGACACTGACCTGCACAGGCACTGACCTGCACAGGCACATACACTGACCTGCACAGACACTGACCTGCACAGGCACTGACCTGCACAGGCACAGACACTGACCTGCACAGGCACAGACACTGACCTGCACAGGCACAGGCACAGACACTGACCTGCACAGGCACAGACACTGACCTGCACAGGCACTGACCTGTACAGGCACAGACACTGACCTTCACAGGCACAGACACTGACCTGCACAGGCACAGACACTGACCTGCACAGGCACAGACACTGACCTGCACAGGCACAGACACTGACCTGCACAGGCACTGACCTGCACAGACACTGACCTGCACAGGCACAGACACTGAACTGCACAGGCACAGACACTGACCTGCACAGACACTGACCGGCACAGACACAGACACTGACCTGCACAGACACTGACCTGCACAGGCACAGACACTGACCTGCACAGGCACTGACCTGCACAGGCACTGACCTGCACAGGCACAGACACTGACCTGCACAGGCACTGACCTGCACAGGCACTGACCTGCACAGACACTGACCTGCACAGGCACTGACCTGCACAGGCACAGACACTGACCTGCACAGGCACAGACACTGACCTGCACAGACACTGACCTGCACAGACACTGACCTGCACAGACACTGACCTGCACAGGCACAGACACTGACATGCACAGACACTGACCTGCACAGACACTGACCTGCACAGACACTGACCTGCACAGACACTGACCTGCACAGGCACAGACACTGACCTGCACAGGCACAGACACTGATCTGCACAGACACTGACCTGCACAGGCACAGACACTGACCTGCACAGGCACAGACACTGATCTGCACAGGCACAGACACTGACCTGCACAGGCACAGACACTGACCTGCACAGACACTGAACTGCACAGACACTGCCGCACTGACATTGCCACACTGCCACACTGCCACTGCCACACTGCCACACTGCCACACAGCCACAATACCACTGCCACACAGCCACTCTGACACACTGCCACTGCCACACAGCCACTCTGACACACTGCCACTGACACATGGCCACTAGCTCTGAGGAGCAGCTGCAGGGGGGGGGGTCCTACCTTTCACTGTGGAGCATGGCAGGAGGGAGAGTGGGGCCATCTTGGTCCCTGGCAGCAGGCACCTCACTTCCGGTTCTCACTGCTGAGGCTCCGCTGTCACTAACCCCCACCCTCTGCAGTCAGACCCCGCCCCCACCCTCTGCAGTCAGACCCCGCCCCCACCCTCTGCAGTCAGACCCTGCCCCCACCCTCTGCAGTCAGACCCCGCCCCCACACTCTGGAGCTAACCCCGCCCCCACACTCTGCAGCTAACCCTGCCCCCCACACTCTGCAGCTAACCCCGCCCCCACACTCTGCAGCTAACCCCGCCCCCACACTATGCAGCTAACCCCGCCCCCACACTCTGCAGCTAACCCCGCCCCCACCCTCTGCAGCTAACCCCACCCCACCCTCTGCAGTCAGACCGGCCTCAGCTCTGTCCCTTCTCTCCCCTGCTGGGGGGGCGGGGGGGGGGAGCGTGTCAAAATGCTGGCGCTCCTTCCCTCCTGTGTCTGCAGAGCGGGCTGGGGGGGGGGGGAGGAGGGCATCGCGGGCCGGCCGTATGTTGTGCAGGCCTGATATAGGGTATTACACACCGGGATTATCTAACGCCGATATACGGTATTACACACCGGGATTATCTAACGCTGATATAGGGTATTACACACCGGGATTATCTAACGCTGATATAGGGTATTACACACCGGGATTATCTAACGCCGATATACGGTATTACACACCGGGATTATCTAACGCTGATATAGGGTATTACACACCGGGATTATCTAACGCCGATATACGGTATTACACACCGTGATTATCTAACGCCGATATACGGTATTACACACCGGGATTATCTAACGCTGATATAGGGTATTACACACCGGGATTATCTAACGCCGATATACGGTATTACACACCGGGATTATCTAACGCTGATATAGGGTATTACACACCGGGATTATCTAACGCCGATATACGGTATTACACACCGGGATTATCTAACGCCGACATACGGTATTACACACCGTGATTATCTAACGCTGATATAGGGTATTACACACCGGGATTATCTAACGCTGATATAGGGTATTACACACCGGGATTATCTAACGCTGATATAGGGTATTACACACCGGGATTATCTAACGCCGATATACGGTATTATACACAAGGATTATCTAACGCCGATATACGGTATTATACACCAGGATTATCTAACGCCGATATACGGTATTATACACCAGGATTATCTAACGCCGATATAGGGTATTATACACCAGGATTATCTAACGCCGATATAGGGTATTATACACCAGGATTATCTAACGCTGATATAGGGTATTACACACCGGGATTATCTAACGCCGATATACGGTATTATACACAAGGATTATCTAACGCCGATATACGGTATTACACACCGTGATTATCTAACGCTGATATAGGGTATTACACACCGGGATTATCTAACGCTGATATAGGGTATTACACACCGGGATTATCTAACGCTGATATAGGGTATTACACACCGGGATTATCTAACGCCGATATACGGTATTATACACAAGGATTATCTAACGCCGATATACGGTATTATACACCAGGATTATCTAACGCCGATATACGGTATTATACACCAGGATTATCTAACGCCGATATACGGTATTATACACCAGGGTTATCTAAAGCCGATATACGGTATTATACATCAGGATTATCTAACGCCGATATACGGTATTATACACCCGGATTATCTAACGCCGATATACGGTATTATACACCAGGATTATCTAACGCCGATATAGGGTATTATACACCAGGATTATCTAACGCCGATATAGGGTATTATACACCAGGATTATCTAACGCCGATATAGGGTATTATACACCAGGATTATCTAAAGCCGATATACGGTATTATACACCAGGATTATCTAACGCCGATATAGGGTATTATACACCAGGATTATCTAACGCCGATATAGGGTATTATACACCAGGATTATCTAAAGCCGATATACGGTATTATACACCAGGATTATCTAACACTGATATACGGTATTATACACCAGGATTATTGTCCTGGAACTAGATTCCATATTCCTCTGTCTCTCCTTTAGTTTATGGGATCCATTTCTCCCTTGTTTAATTGCCTGTCAGTTCCCCCTGTCCCAGCAGCCACGCTACATGTAAAATGCAACATTATTGATACATGTTGTAGTTCCCTCAGACATTCTGTGAGTTGCCATAGCAACCCCAGCCTTTCTCTCCAGAATGGGCTAGTCTGTCCCCCTTCTGTTTGTTTTAAGATAGTCTGTCCCAATGCTATTCCCTTTACCCACACTGCTCCTCACTTCCTTTCCACCCTAGATCACAGTGAGTACAGTCCTGTCTGCATCCACCCCTGGTAAGGCCTTTCTCTCTTACCATAGTCTAACCTCATAGAAGCATCCCACATAGAGAAGCACTCTCTGCCTACACTACACCCACAAGTTCCTGTGTTTTCTACTCCTGCAATAAAGTTAAGAAAGACATTAAGAACTTGTCATGCTTTGGAAGAGGGAAGACATGAGTTAAAGCTAACTGAAGCTATTCATACCTCAACACGTGACCCTAGCTTCAGGATAGTAAGAGAGAGACCGTGTACTAGAGGTCTACGCAGCAGCTATCACTCACAGCCTTCATGCTACAAAAGTGCAGCTCTACACAGCTATACAGCAAACAGCTACAGCTTTCTGCAAAATAAGCAGCAGTTTAAACAACACAGTAAAACAAAGACCTGTGTTAGGGAATCACACAGGAGCTACTACTCAAAGACTTTATGCTATACAGAATAGTCTCTGGACCAGCAGCAGCTTTACTCTGCCAGACAGGGCAGCAAGCTTTATACAGCAAACTGCACACAGCCTGCAACCTTACAGATAAGCAAGCAGATTTACACTGGACACAGCCAGCACCTACCCTGCACCTAAGGCAGCAGCTTTGCAGACTGATAGTGCACTTTACACACAGAGCCTTGATCGCCTTCTCTGTCCTTTTGAGTCCACCCCCTGCACAGCCCCATAGTGAGGAGCCACCATCTCACCTACCCCTGCGCACGTCCCCATGGCAAGCGCCATCAAGGGCCACGCCACCGGACACCCGCCAGGACACGGGTCAGAGCCACCGGACACCTGTGAGTACAGCTACCCCTACGCTGCACGCTGCAGGACACCGCTCGGCATCATCTGAGACAGTTGCCCATCGCTGACACAGGTAACAGACCGCACGCCACACGCACTGGCTAAAGGCCTACACACACCTACAGCATGGCAGAACTCAGAGCCTCACCAGACATCACGCAGGAAAGCGATCACTCAGACACAGAGACCGCTGCGCAACTGCAACAGGCGCAGGCAGACCCAAGGCCCAAACGGACAGTCACACTGACACAAAAGGCCCGTGAAAAATACGAGACTGACATTGAAGCGCACCGCGCTAAATTAGAGTTGGCCTGGAACACCACCACACTTGGGATACGCAATGTCGCCGGCGCTGGCAATTCTGTAAAAAAGCTCGAGCAAGCAATAACTCAATTAAAAATAGACCACTCATGCTACCAAGGGCTGTCAGTGGCATACGCCACTTACTTGACCAGGGCTAATACCTGTGAAAGCCTGCAAGAAAGGGACTTACAGCACAATATTGACTTGACACGTGACAGCCGCGTGCGAACCGCCATCGCAGACGGCCAAAGCGAGAGAAAAGAGCTCCTATTGGAGACCGCATCGCAGCGTTCAAACACATCCAGGCACTCATCAAGGTCAGCAAGATCAGCGCAATCCAATGCGTCCAGCGCAAGCGCAAGCGCTACCAAGGCGCGAGCCACCGCAGAGGCCGCACGTGCCAGGGCCGAATATGGTTGGAGAGAGGCAGCCGTACGGGCAGAAAGAGCGCGCATAGAAGAGGAAGAGCGGAACGCCGTCGCCGCTGCTACCGCCGCCGCTGCCAATGCCGCCGCGCGTAGAAAGGCCGAATTGGACGCAGATCTAGAGGCCCTAAATCAAGAGAAGGAAGCCGCCGCCGCCATAGCCCAAGCTGAAGTCCTAGAAGCAGCCGCGAGACAGGACGGCGGGGAGCAACCATACAGACGGATAGCCTCAGAGGATCCAGCCCGACGCACTGAAGACTACGTAAGGAGCCTCTTCAGTGTAAACACCAGCGCACCATCTCAACACGGAGGGAGTGACACCACAGACACCGAAGACTTGCTAGGTCCACGAGGAGAAGACGCCGCTCCGTCAATGGTACGTGCTGCCTGGGATAGCCACTTCCGCAACAGTGATCCACACGCCAGCGCGCACACGGATGCACTGCAACGGGCTCGCCATCCAGGTGCACCCACACGGGAAAACACAGCCCCTCGCACCGACCAGCAGTCATCACGCATCCACACCAAGGAAGAGGCGACCGCACGGACCCTCCCAGCAACTACCTCAGAACGGGACAAACACGCCGATGCCTCAGGCCTGACGGACATAGCCAAGTACATGATCCGGCGTGACCTGGTGCAAGCAGGACTCATCAGCTTCGACGACCGCCCTGAGAACTACCGGACGTGGAAGTTCACGTTCAAAGACGCAATCAACAGCTTGGACTTCTCAGCGAGGGAAAAGCTCAACCTGCTATTCAAGTTTCTGGGGAACGAATCCAGGGAGCAAGCGAAGAGACTTCAGGCGGCAAACGCGCACCAACCCCAAGTAGCTCTTGACCTAGTGTGGGAAAGGCTGGAAGAGTCCTACGGCAGCCCCGAAGCGGTCGAGGATTCGCTCTTCAAAAGAATCGACAGCTTCCCCAAGATCACAACTAAAGACTACTCGAAGTTACGAGAGCTCGGGGACCTGCTGCAAGAACTGGAGTTCGCGAGGAAAGACCATTCCTTAATAGGTCTCAACGCCCTAGGCTCAGCTCGTGGAGTGAGACCCATCCTGGAGAAGCTACCCTTCAACCTCCAAGAAAAATGGATCTCACAAGGCTCCAGATACAAAAGGGAGAAGGAAGTCGTCTACCCCCCATTCTCAGTCTTCGTGAGCTTCATCCGCGAAGCGGCAAGGACAAGGAACGACCCCAGTTTCATCTTGGGTGCGCAAACCACATACAGTGCAAGCAGCCTGAGGAACGAGAAACCAGCGACGATATATGGTAACACCCAAACACCCATCTCGGCCCGCAGGACGGACGTGCCTCCCACGACCCAAACTACTCCCGATCAGTCGGTCGCCGGAGGCAAGGAACCAAGGGACCCAAACAGGAAATGTCCCATACACAAGAAGCCACACCCACTCAACAAGTGCTTTGGGTTCAGGATGAAGTCCCTAGAGGAACGCAAGAGGTTACTTGGAGAATTCAGAGTTTGCTTCAGGTGCTGCAGTTCCACGACTCACCTAGCCAGGGACTGTAAAGAAGAGATCAAATGCACAGTGTGTGAAAGTGACAAGCACGTGACATCGTTAAACCCAGAGGCGCTGACACTCCACCAACTTAAGAACCCATCCTCCGTAGCGGAGCATGGCGGGGAGGAAGGAGAAGGAGAGCCAACATCCGTCACATCTCAGCACACTGAGGTTTGCGAAAAAGAAGGTGACAAAATGTCCTGCTCCAAAATATGCCTTGTCGCAGTGCACCCCGAGGGACAACCTGAGAAGGCTATTCGGATGTATGCAATCCTCGACGACTAAAGCAACAGATCATTGGCGAAGACGGAGTTCTTCAACCTATTCAACTTACGGGACAATGCCTCACCCTACACCCTCAGAACCTGTGCAGGGTCAACTGAGTCAACAGGGAGAAGAGCAAGCGGTTACGTCATACGTTCGGTGGATAACAGAGTGAAGATAGCTCTCCCCACACTCATTGAGTGCAGCCACATGGCCACAAACAGGGACGAGATTCCCACACCGGACATGGCACACCATTACCCGCACCTCAGAGGAATAGCCAACTACATCCTGCCGGTAGAACAAGGCGCCAAGATCTTGCTGCTGCTCGGTAGGGACATCATGAGGGTACATAAAGTCCGTAAACAGCTTAACGGACCCCACAACGTGCCATACGCCCAAAGACTTGACCTAGGATGGGTGATAGTGGGCAACGCGTGCACCGACAAAGAGCACGGACGAGACTATGTTGACGCCCGCAGAACGGTGGTAACAGAATGTGGACACACTTCCCTCTCTGAATCATGTCTTGGCCATCTCCAAGTGACCGAAGGGCCAAGTGAAAACCAAAGACAAGGTCATAGCCCTGAGGTCAACAAAAACATCCTTGCATCGGGGGGTTGTGACAATGGCCTAGGATGCTTAGCGGTTCAGATAACCAAGGATGACGAGTTGACTCCACTGAAGGAAGAGAGTAACCTCCCAAAGGTGACCGACAAAGGGGTCATCCAAAAGACAATAAACAATCGGACGATCCTCTCGCGACCAATGGCATGGCTAGGACGTACAGTCGTTCCTCTCCACAGAGTATCCAGTGATAAAGCAGTTAGCTGTCACGGCTGGCATAACCACAAAAGATTGTGCCCTACAGGTGAAGCCACAGTGTCAAAAGGACTGTTCGTTCACACACGTAAGAGGAGACAGTTGCAGAGACATTTCCCAAAAGGATTTACAAGGACAAAAGAGACTGTTGTTCGTCATGTCCAGGGAGAGAACAACCTCCTGAGGGCAGTCAACAAAGATACACAAAAGCGTTTCACCAAATTACGTGGAGATGTTCTCGTGCAAGAGAAAAGCACCGATGACCTACGGTGCACAGCGTTCCAGACAACAAAGGACAACGACAAGCAAACGCCATCGAGGGAAGATAGAGGATTCCCGAGGTTAACAACCAAGGAGCTCTCCAAAGACGGACCAGGCAGTTGGGTGAACCCGCTACCAGTCCATTCACCAAGAAGGCGCTTCCCAAACAATGGAGAACATGCCATCTCTAGGTTCACTTCGCACCCCTGCGACCTACAAAGGGAACCAGAGACCAAAAACAACTTTGTGGCCTTCGTCCAGAAGATATTCTTTACCGGCCACGCAAAGCCAACACCTCTAATGAAGGAAGGTGAAGAATGCTGGTACCTCCAATCATCTGGGGCCTACCACCTTCAGGAACCCGATCAAATCCGGGTAGTGTTCAGCCCCAGCGCTCAGCTTCAGGGAGTCTCCCTGAACGACGCCCTCTTTACTGGACTAGATTCGACAACCAGTCTTCCAGGAGTGTTGTTCCGCAAGAAGCCAAAAGCCATCTCCTTCTGCCAAACGCCAGGTGATAGAGTGACAGGCTACCACGACTGGCATACCTACAAGGGGATGCATTCTATGGGTAAAACTACAGAGAGAAAAAGACTGTTCTCTCACAAGGCTAAAAGGAAACAGTGCCAGAGACTTTAACACAAAGACATTGTGGTGCAACCAGCAAACCTGGAGCTGTGCATCCACCCTGCATCCTTTGCCAAAGAACCTTGACCAAGGGACCTTGATACCAGTGATACTGGCTGGTGTTACATCGCTATGTGGACATGGACTCTTGTATGTTTGAGAATGTGATGATATCTTTGTTATGCATTGCACATATGTTCCACATAGTCCGTTATATAGTGGTATCTACAGATACCAGACGGGGAGTGTCCTGGAACTAGATTCCATATTCCTCTGTCTCTCCTTTAGTTTATGGGATCCATTTCTCCCTTGTTTAATTGCCTGTCAGTTTCCCTTGTCCCAGCAGCCACGCTACATGTAAAATGCAACATTATTGCTACATGTTGTAGTTCCCTCAGACATTCTGTGAATTGCCATAGCAGCCCCAGCCTTTCTCTCCAGAATGGGCTAGTCTGCCCCCCTTCTGTTTGTTTTAAGATAGTCTGTCCCAAGGCTATTCCCTTTACCCACACTGCTCCTCACTTCCTTTCCACCCTAGATCACAGTGAGTACAGTCCTGTCTGCATCCACCCCTAGTAAGGCCTTTCTCTCTTACCATAGTCTAACCTCCTAGAAGCATTCCACATAGAGAAGCACTCTCTGCCTACACTACACCTACAAGTTCCTGTGTTTTCTACTCCTGCAATAAAGTTAAGAAAGACATTAAGGACTTGTCATGCTTTGGAAGAGGGAAGACATGAGTTAAAGCTAACTGAAGCTATTCATACCTCAACATGTGACCCTAGCTTCAGGATAATTATTTAACGCCGATATACGGTATTATACACCAGGATTATCTAACGCCGATACACGGTATTATACACCAGGATTATCTAACGCCGATATACGGTATTATACACCAGGATTATCTAACGCCGATATACGGTATTATACACCAGGATTATCTAACGCCGATATACGGTATTATACACCAGGATTATCTAACGCCGATATACGGTAGTATACACCAGGATTATCTAACGCCGATATACGGTAGTATACACCAGGATTATCTAACGCCGATATAGGGTATTGCACACCGGGATTATGTAACACTGATATAGTGTATTACACACCGGGATTATGTAACACTGATATAGGGCATTACACACCGGGATTATGTAACACTGATATAGGGAATTACACACCGGGATTATCTAATGCTGACATCGGATATTACACACCAGGATTATCTAACGCTGAGCTGGATATTACACACTGGGATTATCTAATGCTGATATAAGGAACTACACACAAGGATTATCTAATGCAGACATATGGTATTACACAGAGATTCTTTAACGCTGATATAGGGTAGTACACACCGGGATTATCTAAAGCTGATATAGGGTACTACACACCAGGATTATCTAATGCTGATATAGGGTACTACCCACCGGGATTATCTAATGCTGATATAGGGTATTACACAGAGATTCTTTAACGATGATATAGGGTATTACACACCGGGATTATCTAACGCTGATATAGCGTACTACACACCGGGATTATCTAATGCTGATATAGCGTACTACACACCAGGATTATCTAATGCTGATATAGCGTACTACACACCGGGATTATCTAATGCTGATACAGGGTATTACACAGAGATTCTCTAACACTGATATAGGGTATTACACACCGGGATTATCTAACACTGTCTCCTGTGACAGCCATCACTTGATTGTAAAATCTTGTATTCTACAACTAAAGTTGACCTATTTTCATGTGCCTGATGTTGGATGGTCTGTATATACAGTTTGAATGGGACTGCCAGGGACCCCGCTGTGTTAATCCGATGGGCCATTAGTCTGTCTGCAGAAATGTTGCAGCATTACTGGGGTATTGCCCCAGATTATCCCAGGCAAGTGTTCGGATATTCGTGGCTGCATCAGGACATACAGTATACTATTTGAAAGTAAAATGTTATGTATGTGTAAATCCATTTATATAAAATATGCATGCATATAGAAATGTTATGTATGTGGAAATCTATTTATATATAAAATATGCATGCATATAGAAATGTTATGTATGTGTAAATCCATTTATATAAAATATGCATGCATATAGAAATGTTATGTATGTGTAAATGCATTTATATATAAAATATTTATGCATATAGAAATGTTATGTATGTGGAAATCTATTTATATATAAAATATGTATGCATATAGAAATGTTATGTATGTAACGTAATAAAATGATACTAAAAAAAACAGCATTTTCTATGTCTAATCTCTGATATCTATTTCTCCTGCAGAAATAGAATTGATGTGTTCATATTTTATATTCAGGTGTGTATTTTAAGTACACAGACGCAACAGTGAAGATGCCGTTTGTATAAGTATTGTGACGGTAGGGGGAAGCCAGTCTTCATAATAAAGGTGAAGCCCGACTAGTTACCCCTGAAAACCGTGGGTCACTGGCAGCAAAGTAGCACCTTAAACCAGGGACAATGTAATGCAGGGGTGCACAAAGTTGTCAGTGCCACTCCCTTTTGAAACAAGAGTGGTGTAATCACTTTCACTCTTGGAGGAACCTGCTGTATATTCTTGATCTGAAAGAAGTGCTAGGACCAACTCCAGCTATTACAAGCAGACGCTCAAGAAATCTGCAAGACCATCTAGTGCACAGTCACTGTCAAAGAGAGTGACCAAGTAACGGGCTTGCTTCTCCAGTTAAAGTACTTTGTAGGACTAGCTGTTACATCAGTGTGTCTGAGCGGAGAGGTTCGTGTGCCTTTAACCCCACGGGTACACGCACGCGGGCGCGCGTTGGATGCCGGGCAGAGAGGTGGAGCAGTGAGAGAAGGGGATTAGCCACACACGGTGTCGGCGTGAGCAACCCAGCGAGTCTGCTTCCCCCTACCCCCCGGCGCTTCCCCGTGAGCGACAACAGGGAGATTTTGGCGACGGCATCAGCGTCACAGAGTGGTAGCTCTGCCGGACCATCACCCTGATACCTTTGGACACCAACCTCAATTTATCACCGCCTGTTGTCACCCTGCTTCTTGTAAGTAGGGTTTTCATTTTACCATCTCCGGATCAACAGCTCTCTTTCATTGTACTTCGGTCCCTTGTTTATTATGTTTTAATAAATTATTTTAGTCTGTTACTTTAAGTCTGTATGTAGTGTCTTTAGCATAGGCTGACATCACCCAGCAGTTATATGCTATGATCTGTCTTCTGTTTGTTTTCTCTCGTTACATGACCTGAAAGCACTTGTGCGGATTCTTGAGGATCACAGGACTTATTTTATTGGACAATATAGTGATCCGGGATCGAGTGACACGCTGATGAACCCTCTCTGATCTCCTTTCCTGGAGGCGATGATCCACCTTGATGCAGACGGCGATAAGTTTTTCCAAGTCGGTAGGCGGTCGTAAGTTGCCAGCTCATCCTTCAAAGCTTCGGATAGCCCTTGCCAAAAAGCCGCGGACAGAGCTTCGTCGTTCCAGTCAGTCTCTGCAGCTATAGTCCTAAACTCGAGTGCGTATCTAGCAACGGGACGATTGCGTTGGGAGACATGAAATAGTGCAGAGGCAGCAGATACCTTACGTCCGGGTGTATCAAACAGCTTCCAGAACTCCCTGGTGAAGGCTTCGAAATCCTGAGTGAGGTCGGATCTTCGTTCCCAGATGGGAGAGGCCCAGGCAAGAGCGTTATCTATAAGAGAAACAATATATGCCACTTTGGCGCGGGGCGAAGTGATGCGTGAGGGATTCATTTCGAATTGTATAAAGCATTGATTAAGAAACTCCCGGCATTCATGAGGGTCACCCCCAAAGCGGTTAGGGGCAGGTAATCGAGGTTCCTGGGAGAAGTGTGAAGAGGGCATAGTGGCAGACTCAGGAACAGCAGGAGCAAGAGAGGAATGAGGTTCTTGAAGAGAACGAATGAGAGACCTGAAGTTCTCCTGAAGGGAGCGCATGCTTGGATCATTAGCCACTCATTTTTCCTCAATACTGGACAGGTAGCTTGTGTGTGTGCTCAGGACTCTTCCTACCTCAGCGGGATCGAAGTTTGTGTGGCTGAGCATACTGTAACGTGTAGCTCACCACAAACGAAGCACGACCGCGGTGCTGAGGTAGGGAATTGAGTAACACCAACCCACAGCCACGCGGGCGTGCCTAGGAGATAGATTGGTCATGCAAGCCAGATCAGGATTGGAGATGTAAGAGTAGTGAGGGTACTCGCCAAATCAGGGGAGGAGAGTTGCGGATCGTCGGGGTGCGTAGCCAAGTTCAGGATTGGAGAGTAGCGGATTTCGGGGTACGTAGCCAGGTTCAGGATAGGAGAGTAACGGATCGTAGGAGTACTTAGCCAAGGTCAGGACTGGAGACAGGAGAATGGTCGTTCGTAGCCGGATCAGGAGAGGAGAGGTACGGAGTCCAATGAGAGAAGCAGGGTCAGGCAACAACAGGTTAACAGGCAAGACAAGGTCAAAGGAACTAGAATGCAGCAAGGCACGGTGTCACACTAGACTATTCTCAGCAATGAGAGTCAGGAATAAGAGGGTATATAAAGGAAGATCCTCCAATGGTAAGCTAGGGCGGAACCAGGAAACAGAATCCTATAGGCTGCTGGTGCACACAGGTGTGCCTTATGATGCAGTCTGATCAGGAAGGGAGGCGGGACTGAGGGCGCGCTGACCTGCACGCAACACGGAGGTCAGGGGGCGGAGCCTGGTGCGCAAGACACTTCCACGCCGGTCCTGTCTGTCAGCGGGGCAGGGGCGGAGACCAGGGCGTGCCACAGAGGGGAGGCTGGACGAGTGCAAGCACCAAAGCAGGAGGCGGGGCCAGGGCCTGCGAACGGACAGACAGGACACACAAGATCCGCGTGGGCGCGTAGCGGGACCGCGCGACTGCGCTTCCAGAGAGTGTGACACCGCAGCAGGTTTGAGGTGAGGAAACAGTCTTCGGTCCGCCAGGATGGCGAATCCTCACACATACATTGCTGGCAACACAGCAAAATGAGCCCTTAGTAACAAAATTATTGACCTGTTTGTTGACCTTCGAAATATCACTGGGAGAAACATATCCCGCTATTGTTTTGGCCTTCTGAAAAACACATTTGGGGCCTGACTTTACATATTCTTTCAGACCGGGGTCCATCTGCAAGAGGTTCCAGTGCTTTACTAGAATTGCTTTTACCTGATTACTCCTCTTATTGTATTGGGATATAAAGAGTGGTACGTCAGGGTTATCTACATTTCTCCCCCTCCTCTTTCTCACGGCAATCTTCCCTGTCCCAGACTCCTTGGGACCTACAAGGACTTCTCTGTCTATGCTTGGACTTCGTCTATGGCAATTTGCAATAAATCAGATGTGTAACCCCTCTCAATAAATGGTTTTTTAGCTCCCTAGACTGAGCAAGGAACAATTCCTCCTATGACCTTTCAGAATCCCAGAAATTAATGACCGTGGGTGACAGCTGTCTGCCCTCAGGAACGAATTTCTCGCATTTTCCTTCCTGAAGGTATCTGTTTGAATTTGCTGATTAAGGTCTATACAAAGTAGAAGGTCCAGAATTTTTATTTGTTGTATATTGAAATTATAAGTGAATTCCTAGTCATATGTGTTAATATTAATATACTCAAAAAAAGCGTTTAAGATGTTAATATCCCGCTTCCAAATCAAAATCAAGTCATCAATAAAACGTTTGTAAAAAATAATATTATCTCTAAAGTGATTAGTGCTACTGTAAATAAACTGTGATTCCCACCACCCCATGAATAAATTTGCGTAAGAGGGGGCGAAACTCGTCCCCATCGCCGTGCATTTTAATTGTAAATAAAATTTGTGGTCAAATAGAAAATAATTGTGTGTTAGAAGAAATGTGATTGCTTCCATAATGAAGGTCATGTTAAACAGTGAGTTTTCTGGACCCACTATGAAATGCTGTACAGCCGCTAACCCCAGGTCATGTCTGATTACTGTTGTGGCGGGGAAGGGGTTAACCAGGCTTATAATAAAGGTCAAGCCCACTTGGTTACCCCTGACCCTTTTTTGGGGGTCCTAGAGTATCAGCTCTTGGGCCCGGGCATTGTGTATGCATTACTGTGACTGTGCAAAATATGAGACAATTGCCGTTTTTTGTGTTTTACCGTTTCCAGAGGTGCTGGGACCAGGAGATGTTCCGGAGGTAAGTTTCAGGGTGGGTTTGACGGAGAGACTGGTTGCAGAATGTTGCTATGTATCGGGGTGCCGGAGTTACAGGATTCCCCAAGGGTGTACCAAGGAATCAGGTAGATTCTTGGATACACTAGAGCACATTGCTCCGGTCAAACTCCCATCCTGAAAACATTCCTGCGACGCACCACTGGGACGCCCTGCTTCAGCACAGAGCAGGAACAGGTAAAAATGAGGCACAGGGTTTCCTGGTATAGAGGAAGTTTGTTTTATTAACATGGGGACACAAGGGGTTAATGTATATCCCCACACACCAGTCAGGTATAAGACTGAGGTTTGTTTTATTAAAATAAGAGGTTTAGGTTTGTAGTGGTTTGAAATATGATTAAAGATCCAGTTCCTGTCTGTAAGAGATGAAGGCGAGTGTAAGGGTGTACACTCTATTTCCTGCATCAAAAAACTGTAACACATTGTAGCAGCAGAATGTGTATATTTTACAACACATAAGACGGGCCATAATATATTATATTACATGGGTATAGTACATGTTAATACAGAATTGTAGAAAAGTATAGGTTATTGAAACCAGTATAGTTTTAAGCAAGTGTTTTAAAATATGGTTAACCTTTATGCATTAAATTAGACAGGATCTTTAGTCTGCAAAGATCCAGCGGGGGCTTATGGCTAATAGATGAAAGAGACATTTGTCCCAGAGGTGCGATCTGTTGTGTTAGTAGGAAAGGCTGTGGGGGTCATGCACTAAGCTCCCTTAAGTCACTTTTAGAGCGGAAAGTGCTCTTAGAACGTGATGTTGCGCTGAACACGATGCACTAAGCAACGCAGGCACTTTGCGCTCTAAAACTGACTTTTTTCAGGAATTTTTTCTAAGTCCAACTTTGCTCGTTCGTTACCCTGTTTGCGTTAAATTCTGCCCTTAAGCGGGATGCACTAAGCAACACAACCTTAGCGTACGCGAAAGTTGCGTTGATCAGAACACGTCAGCTCAAGGTAGACGCAAAAAAAGCTGGACTTAGAAAAAATTATTGCTTTACATTTTTGCATGCGCAAAACCCATACAACAGGCCGGCGGGTGTCCCCAGCTGACCCCGCGGGGGTCCCCGAGGGAGCCCGGGGGTCGCGCGGTCTTCCCCGGCTGACCCCGCGGGGGTCCTCGGCTCACCAAGCGGGGGTCCCCGCGGGATGCTCCACTCACCTCCCCCCCCATGGTCCACTCACCTCCCCCCTCCCGATGCTCCACTCACCCCCCCCGATGCTCCACTCACCTCCCCCCCCGATGCTCCACTCACCTCCCCCCCGATGCTACACTCACCTCCCCCCCGATGCTCCACTCACCCCCCGCCCCCTGATGCTCCACTCACCTCCCCCCCCGATGCTCCTCTCAGCTCCCCCCCCCGATGCTCCACTCACCTCCCCCCCCGATGCTCCACTCACCTCCCCCCCCCGATGCTCCACTCACCTCCCCCCCCCCCCGGCAGGGGGACAGGCAGCTGACACGCGGCACCTAAGATGGCGGCGGCCGGAAGGACCCCCTTCCTCCCTCGCGGAGTAACTAAGATGGCGGCGGCCGGAACGAGAGGTGACGTGTGTGTGTCACTGTGTGTGTGTGTGTCACTGTGTGTGTGTGTGTGACACTGTGTGTGTGTGTGTGTGTCACTGTGTGTGTGTGTGTGTGTGTGTGTGTGTGTGTGTGTGTGTCAATGTGTGTGTGTGTGTGTGTGTGTGTGTGTGTGTGTGTGTGTGTGTGTGTGTGTGTGTGTGTGTGTGTGTGTGTGTGTGTGTGTGTGTGTGTGTGTGTGTGTGTGTGTGTGTGTGTGTGTGTGTGTGACACTGTGTGTGTGTGTGTGTGTGTGTGTGTGTGTGTGTGTGTGTGTGTGTGTGTGTGTGTGTGTGTGTGTGTGTGTGTGTGTGTGTGTGTGTGTCACTGTGTGTGTGTGTGTCACTGTGTGTGTGTGACACTGTGTGGGACACTGTGTGTGTGTGACACTGTGTGGGACACTGTGTGTTTGTGACACTGTGTGGGACACTGTGTGTGTGTCAGGCACTGTAGGGTTGGGACCGGAGCTACGGGGCGGGGGGGGGTCAGGAGCGTAGAGAGAAGGAGGAGCCGAGAAACATACAGGGGGAGTAGAGAGGAGGGACCCGGAAATTTTAAGCAACCCACCCCCCCTCCTGTCCACTGCCCCCCCTCCTGTCCACTGTCCCCCCTCCTGTCCACTGTCCCCCCCCCTCCTGTTCACTTTCACCCCCCCTCCTGTCCACTTTCACCCCCCCTCCTGTCCACTGTCCCCTCCCCCTCCTGTCCACTGTCACCCCCCCTCCTGCCCACTGTCACCCCCCTCCTGCCCACTGTCACCCCCCTCCTGTCCACTGTCACCCCCCCTCCTGTCCACTGTCACCCCCCCTCCTGTCCACTGTCACCACCCCCTCCTGTCCACTGTCCCGTCCCCCTCCTGTCCACTGTCCACTCCTGTCCACTGTCGTCCCTTCCACTCCTGTCCACTGTCCCGTCCACTCCTGTCCACTGTCCCGTCCCTCTCCTGTCCACTGTCGTTCCGTCCCCTCCTGTCCAGTGTCATCCCCTCCCCTCCTGTTCATTGTCGTCCTCTCCCCCTCCTGTCCATTGTCGTCCCCTCCCCCTCCTGTCCACTGTCGTCCTGTCCCCTCCTGTCCACTGTCCCGTCCCCCTCCTGTCCACTGTCCCGTCCCCCTCCTGTACACTGTCCCGTCCCCCTCCTGTCCACTGTCCCGTCCCCCTCCTGTCCACTGTCCCGTCCCCCTCCTGTCCACTGTCCCGTTCCCCTCCTGTCCACTGTCGTCCCGTCCCCTCCTGTCCACTGTACCTGTCCCCTCCTGTCCACTGTCCCCGTCCCCTCCTGTCCACTGTACCTGTCCCCTCCTGTCCACTGTCCCCGTCCCCTCCTGTCCACTGCCCCCCCTCCAGTCCCCCCTCCTGTCCACTGTCCCCCCCTCCTGTCCACTGTCCCGTCCCCCTCCTGTCCACTGTCCCGTCCCCTCCTCTCCACTGTCCCGTCCCCTCCTGTCCACTGTCCCGTCCCCTCCTGTCCACTGTCCCATCCCCTCCTGTCCACTGTCCCCATCCCCTCCTGTCCACTGTCCCGTCCCCTCCTGTCCCCTGTCCCCGTCCCCTCCTGTCCACTGTCCCCTGTCCCCGTCCCCTCCTGTCCACTGTCCCCGTCCCCTCCTGTCCACTGTCCCTGTCCCCTCCTGTCCACTGTCCCGTCCCCTCCTGTCCACTGTCCCGTCCCCTCCTGTCCACTGTCCCCTCCTGTCCACTGTCCCTGTCCCCTCCTGTCCACTGTCCCGTCCCCCTCCTGTCCACTGTCCCGTTCCCCTCCTGTCCACTGTCGTCCCGTCCCCTCCTGTCCACTGTACCTGTCCCCTCCTGTCCACTGTCCCCGTCCCCTCCTGTCCACTGCCCCCCCTACAGTCCCCCCTCCTGTCCACTGTCCCCCCCTCCTGTCCACTGTCCCGTCCCCCTCCTGTCCACTGTCCCGTCCCCCACCTGTACACTGTCCCGTCCCCCTCCTGTCCACTGTCCCGTCCCCTCCTCTCCACTGTCCCGTCCTCTCCTGTCCACTGTCCCGTCCCCTCCTGTCCACTGTCCCGTCCCCTCCTGTCCACTGTCCCCATCCCCTCCTGTCCACTGTCCCGTCCCCTCCTGTCCCCTGTCCCCGTCCCCTCCTGTCCACTGTCCCCTGTCCCCGTCCCCTCCTGTCCACTGTCCCCGTCCCCTCCTGTCCACTGTCCCTGTCCCCTCCTGTCCACTGTCCCGTCCCCTCCTGTCCACTGTCCCATCCCCTCCTGTCCACTGTCCCCTCCTGTCCACTGTCCCGCCTCCTGTCCACTGTCCCGTACCCTCCTGACCACTGTCTCCCCCCCCCATCTGTCCACTGTCTCCCCCCCCCCTGTCCACTGTCTCCCCCCCTCCTGTGTGTGACACTGTGTGTGTGTGTGTGTGTGTGTCACTGTGTGTGTGTGTGTGTGTGTGTGTGTGTGTGTGTGTGTGTGTGTGTGTGTGTGTGTGTGTGTGTGTCAATGTGTGTGTGTGTGTGTGTGTGTGTGTGTGTGTGTGTGTGTGTGTGTGTGTGTGTGTGTGTGTGTGTGTGTGTGTGTGTGTGTGTGTGTGTGTGTGTGTGTGTGTGTGTGTGTGACACTGTGTGTGTGTGTGTGTGTGTGTGTGTGTGTGTGTGTGTGTGTGTGTGTGTGTGTGTGTGTGTGTGTGTGTGTGTGTGTGTGTGTCACTGTGTGTGTGTGTGTCACTGTGTGTGTGTGACACTGTGTGGGACACTGTGTGTGTGTGACACTGTGTGGGACACTGTGTGTTTGTGACACTGTGTGGGACACTGTGTGTGTGTCAGGCACTGTAGGGTTGGGACCGGAGCTACGGGGCGGGGGGGGGGGTCAGGAGCGTAGAGAGAAGGAGGAGCCGAGAAACATACAGGGGGAGTAGAGAGGAGGGACCCGGAAATTTTAAGCAACCCACCCCCCCTCCTGTCCACTGCCCCCCCTCCTGTCCACTGTCCCCCCTCCTGTCCACTGTCCCCCCCCCTCCTGTTCACTTTCACCCCCCCTCCTGTCCACTTTCACCCCCCCTCCTGTCCACTGTCCCCTCCCCCTCCTGTCCACTGTCACCCCCCCTCCTGCCCACTGTCACCCCCCTCCTGCCCACTGTCACCCCCCTCCTGTCCACTGTCACCCCCCCTCCTGTCCACTGTCACCCCCCCTCCTGTCCACTGTCACCACCCCCTCCTGTCCACTGTCCCGTCCCCCTCCTGTCCACTGTCCACTCCTGTCCACTGTCGTCCCTTCCACTCCTGTCCACTGTCCCGTCCACTCCTGTCCACTGTCCCGTCCCCCTCCTGTCCACTGTCGTTCCGTCCCCTCCTGTCCAGTGTCATCCCCTCCCCTCCTGTTCATTGTCGTCCTCTCCCCCTCCTGTCCATTGTCGTCCCCTCCCCCTCCTGTCCACTGTCGTCCTGTCCCCTCCTGTCCACTGTCCCGTCCCCCTCCTGTCCACTGTCCCGTCCCCCTCCTGTACACTGTCCCGTCCCCCTCCTGTCCACTGTCCCGTCCCCCTCCTGTCCACTGTCCCGTCCCCCTCCTGTCCACTGTCCCGTTCCCCTCCTGTCCACTGTCGTCCCGTCCCCTCCTGTCCACTGTACCTGTCCCCTCCTGTCCACTGTCCCCGTCCCCTCCTGTCCACTGTACCTGTCCCCTCCTGTCCACTGTCCCCGTCCCCTCCTGTCCACTGCCCCCCCTCCAGTCCCCCCTCCTGTCCACTGTCCCCCCCTCCTGTCCACTGTCCCGTCCCCCTCCTGTCCACTGTCCCGTCCCCTCCTCTCCACTGTCCCGTCCCCTCCTGTCCACTGTCCCGTCCCCTCCTGTCCACTGTCCCATCCCCTCCTGTCCACTGTCCCCATCCCCTCCTGTCCACTGTCCCGTCCCCTCCTGTCCCCTGTCCCCGTCCCCTCCTGTCCACTGTCCCCTGTCCCCGTCCCCTCCTGTCCACTGTCCCCGTCCCCTCCTGTCCACTGTCCCTGTCCCCTCCTGTCCACTGTCCCGTCCCCTCCTGTCCACTGTCCCGTCCCCTCCTGTCCACTGTCCCCTCCTGTCCACTGTCCCTGTCCCCTCCTGTCCACTGTCCCGTCCCCCTCCTGTCCACTGTCCCGTTCCCCTCCTGTCCACTGTCGTCCCGTCCCCTCCTGTCCACTGTACCTGTCCCCTCCTGTCCACTGTCCCCGTCCCCTCCTGTCCACTGCCCCCCCTACAGTCCCCCCTCCTGTCCACTGTCCCCCCCTCCTGTCCACTGTCCCGTCCCCCTCCTGTCCACTGTCCCGTCCCCCACCTGTCCACTGTCCCGTCCCCCTCCTGTCCACTGTCCCGTCCCCTCCTCTCCACTGTCCCGTCCTCTCCTGTCCACTGTCCCGTCCCCTCCTGTCCACTGTCCCGTCCCCTCCTGTCCACTGTCCCCATCCCCTCCTGTCCACTGTCCCGTCCCCTCCTGTCCCCTGTCCCCGTCCCCTCCTGTCCACTGTCCCCTGTCCCCTGTCCCCGTCCCCTCCTGTCCACTGTCCCCGTCCCCTCCTGTCCACTGTCCCTGTCCCCTCCTGTCCACTGTCCCGTCCCCTCCTGTCCACTGTCCCATCCCCTCCTGTCCACTGTCCCCTCCTGTCCACTGTCCCGCCTCCTGTCCACTGTCCCGTACCCTCCTGACCACTGTCTCCCCCCCCCATCTGTCCACTGTCTCCCCCCCCCCTGTCCACTGTCTCCCCCCCTCCTGTCCACTATCTCCCCCCCCTCCTGTCCACTGCCCCCCCACCCTCCTGTCCACTGTCCCCCCCCCTCCACTGTTCCCACCTCCTGTCCACTGTCCCCCCCTCCCCTCCTCCTGTCCACTGTCCCCCACC
This sequence comes from Ascaphus truei, assembly GCF_040206685.1. NCBI lineage: Eukaryota > Metazoa > Chordata > Amphibia > Anura > Ascaphidae > Ascaphus > Ascaphus truei. The sequence goes on from NC_134500.1 coordinate 31,824,630, forward strand.
CTTTTCCCCCCCTCCCCCCCCTTTCCTAGCGGGAAATTTAACTCACGGGCAACGCCGGGTCTCTCAGCTAGTAATACAATAAATGCAGTAAAAACCTATTACACTTACCTTTTACAGGCACCCACGATGAAGGCCATCTTCATCCTCATCTTCATCCTGCCCATGCCCCCTCCGATGCTGCAAAACATACACAAGAATAAAAACAGCCAATGTAATGTCCCCTAACCCCTTAATCACCTTAGCGGTTATTAACCGCTACAGTCATTAAGGGGTTAACCCACCCTCACCCACATCTGTGGGGGCACCGCGGACCCGTAGGGACCACCCGTGGGTCCCCAGACCCCGTGGGAACCACCTGAGGCCCCTCAGACACCTGTGGGTCTGACCCGGGGCCCCCCAGACATCCTCAGGCCTACCCGTGGGGACCCCATTGTGGCCCACGGTGACCCGCGGAGACCACCTGGTGGACCATGGCGCCTGGCGGGAACCACCCGCAGGGCTCCAGACCCTGTGTGAAACATGATGCTGGTCACCTGTAGGTCTGTGAGGTGACCCGTCAGTCCCACCGGGGACTCCCGTGGGCCTGGGGTATTAACCCTGTATGTAAAAGAATAAATCATGTATTTATGGGGGGGCACAGGGGGTGGGTTATGTATTTAATAAATAGAATTATGTTTATTGTGGGGCTGTGTATTGTTTTTATTGTGGGTACTGGGGGTGGGGGAAGGGGGTATTGGCCCCAAGGGTATGTGGGTAGGCCTCCCGGCTGGATAGTGGATGAAGGTGGTTAGTGGGGGAGGGTATGTAGGCCTCCCGAGTGGTGGGTGAGGGTGGGTTAACCCCTTAATACCTGTAGCGGTTAATAACCGCTATGGTGATTAAGGAGTTAGGGAACATTACATTGGCTGTTTTTATTCTTGTGTATGTTTTGCAGCATCGGAGGGGGCATGGGCAGGATGAAGATGAGGATGAAGACGGCCTTCATCGTGGGTGCCTGTAAAAGGTAAGTGTAATATATATTGACTGTATTTATTGTAATTTATATGTATTTAAAATGGGCAAATGCATTATTATCCATATGTGGATAATAGTTTTTTTGACCATTACAGTACTGTATGTGTTAGGGGGCGGGGGGGGATGTGTGTTGTATATTGCTATGTTTATTGGGGGCAATTGTCCCCAATAAACATGCTAATGTGCCTTAACCCCTTCATTGCCTTAGCGGATAACCACTAAGGTAATGAAGCTGCTTTAATGTATTTTTAATAATAGTGTGCGGGAGCAGGGGGTCCCCTGAGCTGAACCGCATTGATTTCTGCCTCAGGGACCCCCTGCTTCCCGAGTTACAGGCCCCGGTTTGGGGTATCGGTGCCAGTGTCGCCGCCATCTTAATAGAGCCCACGTCGCATCTTGGACGCTATATAGATGGCGGCGACACTGGCACTCGATGCCCCATACCGGGGCCTGTAACTCGGGAAGCAGGGGGTCTCTGAGGCAGAAATTAATGCAGTTCAGCTCAGGGGACCCCCTGCTCCCGCACACTATTATTAAAATGTACATTAATGCAGCTTCATTACCATAGCGGATAGCCACTACGGTAATGAATTATTGTTTATTGTTATGTGTGTTTTAATACTAGTGTAGATGTGCAGGGGGTATCCTGAGCTGAACCACATTGGCCCACTATTTACAAAAGTTACCTTTGAGACCGAAGAGACGAGTCTCTGCCTTGTGCTCTCAAAAGATCTGCGGCGCATGCGCAGTCCACAGCAATCGCTGCAGGGCAGCCATCTTTAATTTGGGCAAATAGCCCACAACCTTGCCTTTAAAAAAGGTATTTAGGCAGTATAAATCATTGGGTATTTAACTTTTCTGCGTCAGCCATAATGATTTTTACTACCTTTTATAAAAAGACAATCTGAAAAGAGGTTCTGCAAATCCTATATAATAAAAATGAAAGCACTGTATGCCTGTCTGCATCTTCCTGTGTCCTAGGGGAAATCTCATTGGTCCCTTGGTCCGCCCGCCCCCGCACCTCTGATTGGCCTGAGGCGGAGTGACGACACACACACACAACACACACACACAGTGACACACACACACACACCTCTCTCTCTGTCCTCTCCCACCCCCATCACACTCACCTCCCCCCCTCAGCTCCCCCCCGGTGCTCCGCTCAGCTCCCCGCTCAGCTCCCCCCCGGTGCTCCGCTCAGCTCCCCGCTCAGCTCCCCCCCGGTGCTCCGCTCAGCTCCCCGCTCAGCTCCCCCCCGGTGCTCCGCTCACCTCCCCCCGATGCTCCACTCACCTCCCCCCCACCCCCCGATGCTCCACTCACCTCCCCCCCCGATGCTCCACTCACCTCCCCCCCCCTTGATCCACTCTCCTCCCCCCCCCTTGATCCACTCTCCTCCCCCCCCGATGCTCCACTCACCCCCCCCGATGCTCCACTCACCTCCCCCCCGATGCTCCACTCACCTCCCCTTTCCCCCGATGCTCCACTCACCTCCCCCCCCGATGCTCCACTCACCTCCCCCCCCCCGATGCTCCACCTACCTCCCCCCCTGATGCTCCACTCACCTCCCCCCCGATGCTCCTCTCACCTCCCCCCCCGATGCTCCACTCACCTCCCCCCCCGATGCTCCACTCACCTCCCCCCCCTCGATGCTCCACTCACCTCCCCCCCCCCGATGCTCCACTCACCTCCCCCCCCCCTGGCGGGGGGACAGGCAGCTGACACGCGGCACCTAAGATGGCGGCGGCCGGAAGGACCCCCTTCCTCCCTCGTGGAGTAACTAAGATGGCGGTGGCCGGAACGAGAGGTGACGTGTGTGTGTGTGTGTCACTGTGTGTGTGTGTGTGTCACTGTGTGTGTGTGTGTGTGTGTGTCACTGCGTGTGTGACACTGTGTGTGTGTGTGTGTGTGTCACTGTGTGTGTGTGTGTCACTGTGTGTGTGACACTGTGTGTGTGTGTGTGTGTGTGTGTGTGTGTGTGTGTGTGTGTGTGTGTGTGTGTGTGTGTGTGTGTGTGTGTGTGTGTGTGTGTGTGTGTGTGTGTGTGTGTGTGTGTGTGTGACACTGTGTGTGTGTGGGACACTGTGTGTGTGGGGGACACTGTGTGTGTGACACTGTGTGTGTGTCAGGCACTGTAGGGTGGGGACCGGAGCTACAGGGGGGGGGTCAGGAGCGTAGAGAGAGGGGGGAGCCGAGAAACATACAGGGGGAGTGGAGAGGAGGGACCCGGAAATTTTAAGCAACCCACCCCCCCTCCTGTCCTGACCCCTTTCCTCCCTCGCGGAGTGTGTGTGTGACACTGTGTGTGTGTGTGTGTGTGTGTGTGTGTGTGTGTGTGTGTGTGTGTGTGTGTGTGTGTGTGTGTGTGTGTGTGTGTGTGTGTGACACTGTGTGTGGGACACTGTGTGTGTGTGTGTGTGTGTGTGTGACACTGTGTGTGTGTGTGACACTGTGTGACACTGTGTGTGTGTGTGTGTGTGTGTGTGTGTGTGTGTGTGTGTGTGTGTGTGTGTGTGTGTGTGTGTGTGTGTGTGTGTGTGTGTGTGTGTGTGTGTGTGTGTGTGTGTGTGTGTGACTGTGTGTGTGTGTGTGACTGTGTGTGTGTGTGAGACTGTGTGTGTGTGTGGGGGGGGGGACACTGTGTGTGTGTGGGACACTGTGTGTGTGTGGGACACTGTGTGTGTGGGGGACACTGTGTGTGTGACACTGTGTGTGTGTGACACTGTGTGTGTGACACTGTGTGTGTGTCAGGCACTGTAGGGTGGGGACCGGAGCTACAGGGGGGGGGGTCAGGAGCGTAGAGAGAGGGGGGGGCCGAGAAACATACAGGGGGAGTGGAGAGGAGGGACCCGGAAATTTTAAGCAACCCACCCCCCTCCTGTCCACTGTCCCCCCTCCTGTCCACTGTCCCCCCCCCTCCTGTCCACTGTCACCCCCCCTCCTGTCCACTTTCACCCCCCCTCCTGTCCACTGTCCCCTCCCCCTCCTGTCCTCTGTCACCCCCCCTCCTGTCCTCTGTCACCCCCCCTCCTGTCCACTGTCACCCCCCTCCTGTCCACTGTCACCCCCCCTCCTGTCCACTGTCACCACCCCCTCCTGTCCACTGTCCCGTCCCCCTCCTGTGAACTGTCAACTCCTGTCCACTGTTGTCCCTTCCACTCCTGTCCACTGTCCCGTCCACTCCTGTCCAGTCCCGTCCCCCTCCTGTCCACTGTCGTCCCGTCCCCTCCTGTCCAGTGTCATCCCCTCCCCTCCTGTCCATTGTCGTCCCCTCCCCCTCCTGTCCACTGTCGTCCCGTCCCCTCCTGTCCACTGTCCCGTCCCCTCCTGTCCACTGTCCCGTCCCCCTCCTGTCCACTGTCCCATCCCCCTCCTGTCCACTGTCCCGTCCCCCTCCTGTCCACTGTCCCGTCCCCCTCCTGTCCACTGTCCCGTCCCCCTCCTGTCCACTGTCCCATCCCCCTCCTGTCCACTGTCCCGTCCCCCTCCTGTCCACTGTCGTCCCGTCCCCCTCCTGTTCACTGTCGTCCCGTCCCCTCCTGTCCACTGTACCCGTCCCCTCCTGTCCACTGTCCCCGTCCCCTCCTGTCCACTGCCCCCCCTCCTGTACCCCCCTCCTGTCCACTGTCGTCCCCCTCCTGTCCACTGTCCCGTCCCCCTCCTGTCCACTGTCCCATCCCCCTCCTGTCCACTGTCCCGTCCCCCTCCTGTCCACTGTCCCATCCCCCTCCTGTCCACTGTCCCATCCCCCTCCTGTCCACTGTCCCGTCCCCCACCTGTCCACTGTCCCGTCCCCCTCCTGTCCACTGTCCCGTCCCCTCCTGTCCACTGTCCCGTCCCCTCCTGTCCACTGTCCCGTCCCCTCCTGTCCACTGTCCCGTCCCCTCCTGTCCACTGTCCCCGTCCCCTCCTGTCCACTGTCCCGTCCCCTCCTGTCCACTGTCCCGTCCCCTCCTGTCCACTGTCCCCTCCTGTCCACTGTCCCATCGCCTCCTGTCCACTGTCCCGTCCCCTCCTGTCCACTGTCTCCCCCCCTCCTGTCCACTGTCTCCCCCCCTCCTGTCCACTGTCCCCACCCTCCTGTCCACTGTCTCCCCCCCCTCCTGTCCACTGTCTCCCCCCCCCTCTTGTCCACTTTCTCCCCCCCTCCTGTCCACTGCCCCCCCACCCTCCTGTCCACTGTCCCCCCCTCCACTGTTCCCCCCTCATGTCCACTGTCTCCCCCCCCCCTCCCCTCCTCCTGTCCACTGTCCCCCACCCTTTCCCTCCCCCTCCCCCCCCCTTTCCTAGCGGGAAATTTAACTCACGGGCAACGCCGGGTCTCTCAGCTAGTGTTATATAAATTATCCTTGTATAAAGGTCAATGTATATTAGATGCTCTCAGTTATTGTTCAGTCTCAATGCTGCTATCACCAAAAAAACAATAAAAATATTTGTAATAAAAAAAAAATTATCCTGCTACACCGAGCACCCGATTAAGGTGGAGGAGGGGCCCAGCGTTGCCATCCCACTGCCGCCCAACGCGGGTAAGTGTGTCATTGATATATACTCGTACAAACCCCCTGTGTCACACACACTCACCCTGTGTCACACACACACACGCTCACTCAGACACACACTGTCACACGCACACACCCTGTGTCACACACAGACACACACACACACGTGCACTCACAGACACACACACACACACTATCACACACGCACGCACAGGCACACAGTCACACGCACACTCACACGCACACTCAGTCACACGCACACACAAGGAATTCACACTTAGTGCAAATAGCTAATACAGGGGATGTGTGCCGAGCACGCGTATTCTAAGTCAAATTTATTTGCGTTTTGTCAATGAAATTGTATTTTGATTTTTAATTAAAACATCACCAACACAAATACAATTTCTGTGACAAAAGTCAAAGAAGTTTCACTTACTATGTGTGTGCACAGCACACACAGCTTTTTTTTTTTCTATCAGCTACCGTACGTAAAGGTTAAGAACGCTAGCGGGGGGGGAAAAGCAACACGTACGCTGTGGGTGTTTTGAGATATTTTGAGCATGTACAGTACGTTAAAAATGGGTTCAATCCTTATATCAGTATAATTACCCGGCTCTGTTTGACAAAATCAAGAGAGACCTGGATACATGGGAAGGTTACCAGATTTCCTGGATCGGAAGAATGATCTCGATAAAGATGAACATACTCCCTAGATTATTATATTTTTTTCAAACTCTCCCGGTCCATGTTCCTGGTTCTGAACTAAAAAACATCCAAAATAGATTGTTCAATTTTATATGGCAGGGCAAAAGACCCAGAGTAGCCAGATCGGTACTGTTGGCATCAAGAGCGAGGGGAGGTGTCCCAGACATCTCCAAATATTATCAGGCAGCCCAACTTAAACAAGAGGCCATATGGAACGCTGACCCTGAACAACGATGTTGGCTCAAAATAGAGTCGCACTATGCCAAAATGCTCTCTCTGCAAGCATGACTTTGGAGCCTGGATAGAGGAGATATGCACCTGAACAAATTCAAACTGGGAGCGATGAGCCATACCTGGGAGGTCTGGCTGAAAGCCAAGATTAAGTACAGACTTCCGTCCCCCAGCTCACAACTTACAGCAATTTTTAATAACCCCAAATTCCCCCCCCCCCCGGATGCGCTTCTAAATTATATGATCAATTTAAATCGAAAGGGATCAGGGCGAACGGAGACATTCTGAGCCTAGGGAAACTCTTGAGCTACCAAAATTTACGTACTAAATACGATATACCACAATTGGATACATTCAAATATCTCCAAATTAGACATTTTGCCCAGACAATATCCCCAAATCCAGAATTTCCCCCTCTCACTAAGTTCGAGAGACTATGTAGAGATAGCTCTCACCAAAAAGGGCTAATATCAAAGATTTATACAGAATTGGAAATATCAGCGGACCCTCCAACTCATGACTATATGCAAAAATGGGCCGCGGACCTGAATATAAATATCAATAGAGAGGACTGGGAAGATATTTGGGAAGTAGCCTCAGGAACTTCCATATGCACCACAACCAAAGAAAATATTTACAAAATAATGTTCTACTGGTACCTCACTCCAGTGAGGCTAAAACAAATCTACCCTCTGGCATCTGATCTATGTTGGAGAGGCTGTGGACAAAAGGGTGACATGGCCCACATCTGGTGGTCATGTCCGGAAATTAAGAAGTATTGGGATATGGTCCAAATTTTATTAAAAGAGGTTACTAGCCTCGACTTACCTATTGACCCACTGACCTTCCTACTGGCCAGGCCAATAAAAGAAATTGACCGCCCAGTGAGCAAATTAATCTCCTTTATCCTTACAGCGGCGAGATGTGAGGTGGCGGCCTCCTGGAAGAAAGTGCCCCCCCCCCTCAATGAGTAAGCTAAAAAACAGAATAAATGAAGTAATGCTTATGGAGAAGCTAACCGCGCACCTTAAGCAAAACACGACAGCTTTCTATAAAATTTGGGAACCATGGATAACCTTATAGATCGAGTCAAGCTCACCAAGGTATAGCCAAGGAGATAATACAATGCGGATGAGGAGAAGCGGGTGACAACCAGTACTTCATAAGAGTTCGTCCAAAATAGATATCAGCAACCACGGTAGACACACCCCATCACCATGCCCTCCCCCTCTCCCCCCCCCTTTTCCCCCTCTTTCTCCCTGTAGACGGACGTTCACAGAGGTACACAATTGGAGACTTTATAAGGTGAAATTATAACGAGGCTTTATTGTGCCTTTTCCTTAACATCAGGAAACCATCCAAACAAGGGGGAAACACAGCTTCTATTCACTTGGGAGTGGTTCTAGTGAAATACTATGCAATTCACAACTCCCTTAGTTAAGCATGTCTCCCAGCCCCAAACACATAGCATGAAATGAACAGATATAAAAATTCTTGTAATAAAAGTCTTATCTGTTCCTTGTAGTTTGGAGGGAAAATCTTCTCTGTCCCTGGTTGCTACCTTTTCTTCAGGGTTTGTCAGCATTCAGGTTTAGAAGTTTCCCCTGTGTCTTGGAAGCAGCTCTGCTGTGTCTTCTGGCAGAGCTCAAGACATGGTCAGCTCCAGAGATCTGTGTTCTTTTGGTCAGTCTCTCCTGGGAGACTCAAGAACCTCTGCTCTGTCTCCAAAGTTCAGCTCACACGTGAGCTAAGGAGTCACTTCCTGTCTCAAAGGCAGGCTTTTTCTAAGCCATCTAAATCAGGCAGGTGGTGTTAGTTAATTGCCTACCAGCAGTTAACCACCACACTGCTGGATTAGAGGCACATTTGTGAACAGGGATAAGTCCCCTGTTAATTACCTCCCCTGTCTGTGGGAAGCTCGGGCTTGCCACGGCCAAAGCCCATCCTTCCACTCTCATTCTAGATATCTCTGTGACTTGAATGAGAGTGGATGGAGGAAGAGAACCCTCAGTCCTGCTGGGATTGGAGCCCTTTCTGCAGTTTATTCGTGTCTCCTCCCAAAGGTGCTTGAGATCAGCACCCCTCAGTCGCTCGAGGAGGACTTTTTCTAAGTATAGTCTTTTTGCTACGTGCGCGGTCATGAGATTTCCCTCGTGTCGGGTGCTCGTCTTATTGTAGGCAGACTGTATAGCAGCAGTTGCAGAGCGTTTAAAAACAGCCCTTTGAGTTTTCTGCTCTTGAAGCTGTCTCTCTGCCCTTTTCCCACTCAATGGGGTTGCTAGTTCAGCCTCTTTGAGATTAAGTTGCAATTCCACACCCACTTCCAGAGAATGTCCCATCTTTTCAGCTTCATCAGCTAAGGATTCTTCTGGTTTTGATTCAGCACGTGTACCTTCTTTTGTTGCCTGTTGGGTGGCTGAAGGTTTTGCTAGTGCTTGTTTAGGTGGTTCAAATTTTGCAACCTTGTCTTTCAGATGAGCGGTATTCCCAGCTCTCACTGTACCCTTGTCTTCATGGGTTTTTGAGGCTGTGGGATACTGACGCTTAGTCAGGGTCAATACTTGTCCTTGTAGTACTGTAATCTCATCCGCGAGAGATCCCTGTTTTTTGAGTGCGTCTTGCAAGTCTCTTCTCAGGGAATTTATCTGCACACTTTGCTTTCTCTGAGCTTGCTTCCACATTTTTATTGCATTGTGAAGCACTATGAATTTCTTTGCTCGGGCCACAGTTACTTGTTTCAGTTTCTGGACCTTCTTGTGCTCCCTTTTGTGCCGGGTCACCTGGGTTCTAAGCTTGGCCTCTAGCGATGCTTTGGTGACGCTCAGGGTAGCCTTCAGTTTCTCATGCTGTTTTGCGGGGACATACTGGGTCATCAGACGTTCCTGCAGCACTTGAATTTCTTTAACAGCCTGCAGATTGTCTTCCTGCAGAGTTCGCTGCTTCTCCTCTGCCTTCTCGAGGTGCGTACGCAGACCTTGCAGTTGGTTCTGCAGTCGGTGCTCTGCTTCAAACTTCTCACCTTCCAAAAGTCTATTTATTTCTTTAAGCTCGTGCAGCTTTTCATTTTTTCCCTTGACGTCGTTTGTCAAATTAAAATTTTCTTCTTTGAGTTATAAGTTTTTTCTTTGTAATCTTAAATGTTCTCCTTTTTCAGTCTCTGTACTATTCAGGGCCTCTTTGCAGTCCTCCTGCCATTTACGCACATCTGCTTTGAGAATGACAGTCTCCTGGTGTGAGACATCCTTCTCTAGGTTGAGGGTCTGAAGCTCCTTCTGGGAGACTTGGAGATTTGTATTAAGATTGACAATCGTTTCTTTAGAAATGTCCAGCTCCTCAGTGAGACTGTGTAGTTCCTTTCTGGAAACTTCCAGGTCTGTGCGGCAGCTGTTGGTCTCATGATGTGAGTCATCCAGTGCTCTGCGGAGTGTCTGAACCTCTTTCTGAGATACGTCCACCTCTATCCGGACACTGTTGACCTCCTGTTGTGAGGCATTCAGCTCTATGCGAAGAGTGTGAACCTCTTGCTGGAAGACTGTCATCTGCTTCAGTGCCTCTTCATACTTCCGCTTTAGCGTAGCCACCATTTTATCAGATTGGCTCTGCTTTTCATCCATGGCGGAAATAGTAGCATTTGCAGTATCTAGCTCAGTCTTGAGATCGTCCAATTCTGTCCTGGCTAAAGAGTACATTGCGAGCACATATTCCTGTAGCTTCACGTTATTTTTCTGTAGCTCTGTGTAACCATCTTTCTTTTGTTTCAATTGTTCACGGAGCATATCACAGTCATGCCTGGCATTTTTCAGGGCATCTTCAGGGCTGGTCAAGGGATCGTCACTCACTGGTTTCGGCTCCACTTCCCTGGGATGGTTGTTTGAGGGTTCCTCACTGTTGGCACCGGACAGACACTTCTTTGGGGTACACGACTTCTGCCTTGGGCCCTCTGGATATTTGGTTAACCGCGAGACGAATTCTCCATTTTCTCTAGGCTGCAGGGCAACTCGTCCCCCTTTTCCTCCACAGGATCTGCGGACGTGTCTGTTCCTTCAACGGTAAGTGAAGAACCGCTTTTCTTTTTCCGCTTTTTTGTTTTGGATGACTCCGTCCCATCCGGAATACTGGGGTCTCCTTCTTTATTTGATACTTTAGCAGCTTCATTATATACGCCAGGCTTTTCTTGCAGTTGCTTTAGCTGACAGAAATATTGGGTGATCTGCTGCTCCCGCTCTTTCTCTTGTCGATCATAATCGTCATCATAGAGGGCGGTCTTTTCTGTTCGTGCCGAGTTCAGGCACCCCCACCATTCTTGGGGTATTTTGTGGGTGTGACTCGGTTCGGGTTCCTCATAAGAGATGTCTTCCTCTTTATTGGACTGGAAGGGCCACTCTTCCGTGGGGTAGGGTTCATTACAGGAACGCTGCATCTTGTCCTCCATTTTTAGGCTATCAGGTGTAATTTTCTTCCTGACCTCAGGAGGTGCTATTGTAGCTGTTGCCACTGTATTTGCTAGAACCCCCAATTGTGGTAGTCCTACAGGTGGGCATATTTTGCTTGTAGAGGTCGTAGCTCTCACAGGCATCTCTGTAGACTTTTCTTTCTTGGGTAATTTTTTACAATATCAGCAGTACTGTGCATGCATTTTCTCTTATCAGGTATACAAGATGTGCAGTTGCTAGGTAAAAACGTCTATTTGCTTTACACCATTTACTTGCTAGGTTTAATCTCTCATTAGGTATGCTGAATGTGTAGTTGCTCGGTAAAAACTTCTGTTTGCTTTACACCATTTACTTGCTAGGTGAAATCCCTCCGCTTCAGCAACAGAATTTGGTTTTCTGCTTGAGTTCAGTCATTTTCAGTTTCATCCTTGGGTATTATGGCATTCACACTTCACACTTTGGGTGTCTTGTTTTGCTCCCAAGATATATAGGCACACTTTTTTTTACTTGCAGAAAAAAAAACATTCTTTGCAGTGGAATATTTCTTTCACCCCCGGCAGGGTGACTCAACACTCAGCAATTGGCTTTGGAATACCTTTTACACAGTTCAGCAATCCCTTTTTCCCCTCTAGGGCAATTTTACACTCAGCATTTGTTTGCTAAAAATTCCCCTGCTTCAGCACAGTCTTACATCAATTTTTCACACTTTTCTGCATATACTCCATTCACAGCTGGTAGTCCTATGCGGTGTGGCAACCTTTATTTGCAAAATCAGTACCGCTCGTGGGTCACCATCTGTATTCACTGCTTCAGCGAAACTTTTGAAAACAACAAACACCTATCCCTTTTTAAGGGCTGACTCACTTCTTGAACCCTGACTATGACTGGAAGGCAAAACCCCTATTTCAATGACCATATTACAGTTTGTGATAGGCAAATAAGGTTTAGCTGCTTCAGCAGTCTCTCTCCTCTTGGGATTGGGGAAAAGAGTCCATCTGTGGTTTCAGTGCAGTGGTGTGTATCACTTTAACTCTGGTCTCTGCTGCCTGAGAGTTTTTTTTTTTTTTTTTTTTAAGTTGCTCAGACTGTTTGTAGGCAAAAAGCATAAAAAAAAATTCACAGAAAAAATCTCCGGTCCTTTCTAACTTCAAAGACGACCTCTCATTCCACTTCTGACACCATATGTAGACGGATGTTCACAGAGGTACACAATTGGAGACTTTATAAGGTGAAATTATAACGAGGCTTTATTGTGCCTTTTCCTTAACATCAGGAAACCATCCAAACAAGGGGGAAACACAGCTTCCATTCACTTGGGAGTGGTTCTAGTGAAATACTATGCAATTCACAACTCCCTTAGTTAAGCATGTCTCCCAGCCCCAAACACATAGCATGAAATTAACAGATATAAAAATTCTTGTAATAAAAGTCTTATCTGTTCCTTGTAGTTTGGAGGGAAAATCTTCTCTGTCCCTGGTTGCTACCTTTTCTTCAGGGTTTGTCAGCATTCAGGTTTAGAAGTTTCCCCTGTGTCTTGGAAGCAGCTCTGCTGTGTCTTCTGGCAGAGCTCAAGACATGGTCAGCTCCAGAGATCTGTGTTCTCTTGGTCAGTCTCTCCTGGGAGACTCAAGAACCTCTGCTCTGTCTCCAAAGTTCAGCTCACACGTGAGCTAAGGAGTCACTTCCTGTCTCAAAGGCAGGCTTTTTCTAAGCCATCTAAATCAGGCAGGTGGTGTTAGTTAATTGCCTACCAGCAGTTAACCACCACACTGCTGGATTAGAGGCACATTTGTGAACAGGGATAAGTCCCCTGTTACACTCCCCCCCCCCCTCTTTTTCTTGGCCTCTCCGTTTTCGGTAGGTCATCTGCCTCTGGCAACAGGTTTTGCCATCTTTCCCCTCCAAAAAATACAAAAATGTTTCTGTATTAGGCTATGTATATTGTCCCCTGTATGTACATTTTATATCTGCCTAATAAAAAAGATTGAAAAAAAAAATGGGTTCAAGACATTAGTGAATCGCGTCCCTGGCCTCACTTTTTAATGAACCTGCTTTTTTGGAACATCAGAACGCAAAGCCATTGAGCTTAGTGCATAGCCCCCTGTGTCCTCTGTTCAAAGGGACATTTGTTCTAGAGGTGTTAAAACTTTTATTCACAGGCAGGAGTGAGGCAGACTGATCGGCATTCATTAAGAAAGCAGGATGCCATATGTCCAGTGACAGGTGGGGGGGAAGTTTCGAATAGTGAGTGAGCAAAATGGTGGTTCGTGCACGCTCTGTCACTTTTCTGAAGCCAGGGATGCCAGGAGTTATCCACCTGCCAAAGCGTGTGAGTGGCCAGGGATAAAATTCCCACGCCAGAGATTGGCTGTACATTATGGAAATAGGACCTGTGAAGTTTTTGAAAAGTTCCGCCAGTCAGTGAGGAAGTCAGTTCCATCTAAGTTCCATCTAAGAATTCCATCAGTTCTATCATGAAAAGAGATTCATCAGTTCCATCTTGTGTGATTCACCTGAGATTCAGTCCCATTTGAGGAGTTCCAGCTCTGAGTAAATCGTCTAAATTTCTCAGAGGATAAGTGACCAGAATCCAACATCAAGAGGCCACAGGAATGAAAAGTGGCCTGGATTATTTTGCTGTGTGTTTGCAACTAAGAAAGATTAGTTTTGTTATCCCCATTTCCAAAGTAAGTGAGTTTTTTTCCTGTAATTTGTGTAACATAGTTGTGTACGTTCTTTATGCGAATAAATGCAATTTATTTTATCTCTTGGCTTTTTTCAATCAATGATCCCGGTAATTAAAGTGTTAATAAGCTTGGTCTACCGTGACAACTGTATAGGAGAGGTTACATCCATCGTGACCCAAATGTAACACTAGTTCCACTTGATCTCCCGAATCTGTCTCAATAGGTTCCCAGAGCCTAGGATGAAGGATGGTGATTCTCTGACAAATGGTTGTAAATACCTATCTATATAGCGTGAGAGTCCACCTCCCAAAGATTCAATGCTGGAGACTATTGGCCGGCCAGATGGGTCAACCAATGTCTTGTGTATCTTTGGGAGATGGTGGAAGATGAGGATGACTGGGGTTGGGTTGAGAATGAATCCCACTTCATATTTTGAAAGAACATTGGTTATTATTCCCAAATCCAAATGGTCCAATAAAGAACTCATAAACAAACTGGTTGGGTCCTGTGTAAGTACAGAGAAGGAGGAAACATCCCCAAGTTGGTGATAAGCCTCCCAGAGATATTTCGTCCTACTCTGCACCACCACAGCTCCCCCCTTGTCTACATTTTTAATTACCAATGTATGATTGTTTTGTAGGGATTTCGTTGCCAACCTTTCCTCCTTGCTGAGATTATCCTGACTACCAAACCCTGAGGAAAAAGAGAAACCCTGTGATAATAAACGAAGGTCTCGAATCACTAAATTTTAAAACATTGTAATATAAGGACCATTTGCATGCATGGGATAGAAAATGGAACCTTTCTTTAGATAAGAACTCCACTCACTAAAAGATTGAGTGGTTGAAATGTCGATCTGTCCACCCTGTTCTCCCCATAGATCGTCCATGTCCCTCAGGGCACAAAAGTCCCTGAAAGAAGACAGATGAGCCACGGGGAGAGAGTGATGGGCAGAATGACACAATGGAACTAAATCAGAAACAGGATCTCCTTCTAGAGATGGGTCAGAACTGTCTAAAAGCGGCAGAGAAAGGTCAAGGTAATTTCCATGATGGAAAAATCCTTGACTCTTTTTCCACTGTCACAGAGGAGGATGTGGCACTGCTGCTCTCCTCTTCTCCCTCTACCACTTACCCTCTTGACCCCATTCCCTCCCATCTCCTAAAACCTCTTGCTCCTACTATAATCCCGACGCTCACACATTTTTAAAACCTCCCTCTAATCTGGTACCTTTTCCTCCTTCAAACATGCAACAGTTATACCATTACTCAAAAACAGCAAGCTTGACCCTACCTGTCTTCCTAACGATTGACCTCCTCCCTCCTGCCTCTAAACTCCTTGAACATCTTGTGTTCTTTCGCTTGCTCCACTTTCTGAACATCTATTCTCTCCTAGACCCTCTACAATATAGCTTCCGCACTGTTAACTCGACTGAAACAGTCCTCACTAAAATAACTAATGACCTCCATGCTGCCAAAGCCAGAGGTCCTTACACTCTGCTCATATTACTTGACCTCTCTGCAGCATTTGACACCGTGGACCACCTTCTTCTCCTTCACATTCTCGATACTCTTGGTATTCGGAACAAAGCTCTATCCTGCATCTCCTCTTACCTCTCCCATCGTACTTTCAGTGTCTCTTCTGCTAACACCTCCTCTTTCAATCTCTCTGTGGGGGTACCCCAGGGCTCTGTCCTGGGACCTCTTCTCTTTTCTCTGTACACACTTTCTCTAGGTGACCTAATCACATCTCTTGGGTTCAAATATCACCTCTATGCTGACGACACACAAATTTACTTTTCTATCCCTGACCTTACACTTGCTGTACAGACTAAAGTTTCTGAATGTCTCTCTGCGATATCCTCCTGGATGGCCCTCCACCGACATAAATATAACATGTCAAAAACAGAGCTCCTCATACTTCTTCCCAAACCTGGCCCTACAACTCCTTTCATATTACTGTTGGAAGCACAATCATTCACCCAGTAGCCCAAGCACGCTGCCTAGGGGTCACACTCGACTCCTCTCTCACATTCGCCCCTCGCATTCAAGACATATCTAAAACCTATACAGCTAGGTATGTGTTACCTCGCCCAAACCCCCCCAAAAAATGGATGTTTAAGGTCACATGCTGCCAGGGAGTAGGTAGAGTAAATAGAATGGAGTGTACAGAGCACACAAAAGATCCCTAATGATAGCGCACCGCAGACCTGAGTAGTATTAAATCATGGTCCTGATGTGCGTCAAAAACAAACAAATACAATAGTTTTATTACAAATAAATGGTTAAAAACGTGAATCTTCCTATTCCTCTCTGTAAGAGAAATGCTGTCTACTACCTGTGAAGTGTATATAGGGCCTGTGAAATTGACATAGCAGAAGTGTGTCTGCTATAGTTGCTTAATAGCAGAACCAGTCCAGACCTTGAAGCAAACTTCTCTTGTGGTAATCGTGGGGGGAGGTATTAATATACCGATTTATGAGCCCAGGAATAGTAAGAGGAGATGTTCAATTATACAGGTTCTGGTATTTGTGTCAGGTACCTAGTGAGTAGCTGCTGAGTGATAGCTGCTATATTTATTCTCCTACGTGGATACGAATATGTCTATAGTGAGAATAGGTACCAGCTGGTCTCTATGATGCATTCAAGGTGTATGAGTGTGCACGTGCATTATATCCTGTACCTGTGCCAGTGTAGGTGCATAACCAGGGTTATGCCTACACGTTCACGTGTGGATGGTAAGCTAATAGAGCTGTATTGTGTGAATAGCCAGTGGTGAAGACTAATAATGTCTATCCTGGCTGCTGTGGTGTAGGATGATGATAATACTCATATACACTCGGTTATGGCATACAGGAGTCCTCGTGCGTCAGCCTGGTGGTAGGCTAATTGAAGAGAGTACAGGGAAAACGGCGGTGCATCTGCTGCTGCTGCTGCGGAAGATTGGAAACCACAAACTGCAATCCACAAAATATCCTAGGTGCAAAAATTTATTTTAGGGCATAGTAACAGCCAAAAAGAACACTCTGACGCGTTTCCCGTGGTATCCCACACTTTACTATGCTTTACTATGCCCTAAAATAAAAATTTTACTATGCCCTAAAATAAATTTTTGCACCTAGGATATTTTGTGGTTTGCAGTTTGTGGTTTCCAATCTTCAGCAGCAGCAGCAGCAGCAGATGCACCGCCGTTTTCCCTGTACTCTCTTCAATTGTTCCTTGGTAGGAGCACGCAGGACAGGACCAGGATATCCCCAAGGTCAGCAGTGAGTAATCCATTTACTTCATGTATGTGATCAGTCCCACACACGGTTACCTAGACCACCACATAAGACTTACCTATATGGCTAGTGGCATAATCTATGGGAGTGTGTTTAACATTGGACTATCTGGAATCCTGAGTCTTATGAACTGTCCTATGCTATGAAGATGTTTATATTTTTATATCATGATCAAACATTGCCTACTCCTGGTTAGCATCACAAGTGGGAATTAACCCTCCCCTTCCCTTCCATGGTAGGCTAATTGGAAAAGTGGCTATTAATACAGTGTATATCGCACAGTGAGCACGTTTTGTAATCAAAATACCATAGATAACCTAACTGGAGTAACAGCTGATTAATTGTGCTCTTCAGTTGTAGTGCTAGAGCCATAAACAAGTTGTTGCCTAGACAGCAGTAATCAATTGGAAAGGAGCACTTCCCATCCGTACTGATAGAGCAGTTGATTGGTATGCTGCATCTGGTAGACTCTGTGCTAGTGATACTGTGTGTATTCTGCAAGTTATATGCTGGTGTACAAGTTGGCTTTAGAAGTATCACTGTAGTTCTCGCGAGAGTACGTGGTGGCTCAGTACATCAATCGGCTGTAACTGTATGTTAGTATATACACGTTGAGCAGACAGGTCCCTGTTGTATAATATTATTTATTTTTTATTATTATTATTATTTATAACAGGAGCCTTGAGAGTAGCGATGCCGCTCTCGTGGGAACACGTGGAGATCCCGTGTATCGTTTGGAGTCGGCCGTCAGATGCAGCTCCCCGCGGTTCACCAAGGTGAACAGCACGGTGAGTATATCCAGAAATAGTAATGGTATCTATGGTGATACATGGTGCAATCAGGTATGCACGGACATGGAGAGCACACTAATGCGGAAGTTACTGTAGACTGTCAATCGTGCAGACAGTTACTCTCCTAGAATGCATAAACTCCTCAGGTAGAGGCATGAAGTTAAAACATCAAAGTAGCACCATAACGGCTAGAAACCCGATGTACGTTTCGTCACCTTGAGCGACTTCTTCGCTTTTTCCTCTGCAATATTACAAAGATACGCCCTTTTCTCTGTTGCTAAAACTCTGACTCAGGCCCTCATTCTCTCCCGTCTCGATTACTGTAACCTCCTGCTGTCCAGCCTTCCTGGCTCTCACCTGTCTCCCCTACAATCTATCCTAAATGCTGCTGCCAGAATCACTCTACTCTTTCCTAAATCTGTCTCAGCGTCTCCCTTGCTGAAATCACTCTCCTGGCTTCCTATCCAATCCCGCATCTCGCACTCAATTCTCCTCCTCACTTTTAAAGCTTTACACTCTTCTGCCCCTCCTTACATCTCAGCCCTAATTTCTCGCTATGCACAATCCCGACTCTTGCGTTCTGCTCAAGGAAGTCTTCTCTCTACCCTCTTTGTATCTAAAGCCCTATCCCGCCTTAAACCTGTCTCACTGACTCACTCAACACATCTGGAATGTCTTTTCCCTCAATACCCGACTATCACTCTCTCTATCCACCTTTAAGACCCACCTTAAAACACACCTGCTTAATGAAGTATATGAGTAGCACCGTGGCTAATACTATACACCTGATACCTAAAGCTTGGCCCCTGCAGACGAACTTACCAGAATGCCCTCCTACTGTCTTTGTACTTTCTTCCTACCTACCAATTAAGAGATAGTGAGAAATGCTACTACATAAGCACTTTAAACGGAGAGAACGACAAAGATGCACTGGTTTACATGAAGAACCAGTGTCCACACAAGATCAGGAACATCTGCATAACCTGGTGGGCCTATTAGAGGACGCCGAAAAAAATCCAGGAGATGGCCCACATACATCTTTGAAGCCACAAAGTCGTTTTACCCCACATCAAGACTCATGCTCGAACGTAGCAACTTTCGTTAAACTGGTAACAAAAGATCTGGAAGAACTGAACATCAGAAAGGGCAAAAACAACCTAACATCAAAAGAACAGAAGGCACTCAAGGAACTTGAAGATCATGAGAACATCACTATTAAACCGGCGGACAAAGGTGGAAATCTTGTACTTCTGGATACAGAACAATATGTGGCAGAAAAGCTAAGACTTCTGGGGGACAAACGCTGTTACAAGGTTCTCGAACGGGACCCGACCGAAGTCTTTCAAAGGAAACTGGAAACCATTCTAACTCATGGTTTGGACATGAAGGTCATTTCAAAACAAGAAAAACACTTCATGATGCAAAATAACCCAGTTACAGCAACCTTCTATAGTATACCAAAAATACACAAGAACAGTACAAAACCACCAGGCCGCCCCATAGTATCGGGAATTGGGTCTTTGTCAGAGAATTCTAGCAAATATGTTGATAAAGTCCTACGAAACTTTGTAACTAGTCTTCCGTCGTACGTCCAAGACACCAAGGACGTACTTAAGCATCTGGAAGGCATACAAGTAGGCAAAGAAACACTTCTAGTCAGCTTCGATGTTGAATCACTCTACACGAGTATTCAACACGACATAGGCCTATGGGCTGTGAAACATTTTCTGTCAACAAGAAATTTGCTGTATACAGAACACAATGACTTTGTGTTATCACTCCTTCAATTTATCCTGGGAAACAATTATTTTCTTTTTAATTGCAAATATTATCTGCAAATACAGGGGACAGCCATGGGCACGACATGTGCTCCTACATACGCTAACCTCTACTGTCAAAGCTTAGAAATAAGATCAATGAGTCAAATACAGGGTTCAAAACGTAACACATGAGTTTATCTGTACCAAGGCACAATTTGGGAGACGAGTTCAAAGAAAGAACTCAGGCCTCTGAAAACATATTGCTTAGTATCACATTTTTATACATTTCAAAATGAGTAATACACCCCTTAAGAGGGCTGGCTTATAGATAAATGATGATATGATGACATGCAAAAATATATTAGTTGATACATATATATGCTTTACATTGCTATATTCTTATCGATAATTTACCATAATGTGGGCCTCTTAACCATGTGACATAAGGGAGTTACTCTGTTCAGCCCTGTATGTGACTGTATCTGTGAGATAACAACTACACTATGGTCAGCAGAATTATCTAAGACACGAGAAACCGCTTACGAATGCTATTTCAATTCTTGCCTGCCTTGTAGGAATTAAAAAGGGTTAGTTATATCTAGGAGCGATACTCTGCAGATTCAAACATTCACAGTTCATTCATTCATTCATTCACGAATGAGACAAATATACATTCATATAGCAAACACTCAGAAAATGGTGGTTTAGGCCAAAATGGAGGTGATGATAGCCACTCACATTATCTCAATATTCACAGTCCTCTCTTTTTATTCTTGAAAACATAGTCTTTTAAGGATAATTCAGATAAAACTCAGAAGCGTTGCACTGGCCTGGAGGGCCCCAATTTGCATGGCTTCGATAGTTCTGGAAACTCACAGAGCTGCTGGCTATCATCTCAGCCAGGTTGGTCTTTCTGCCATCATCTTCATCTGTATTCCATTGAGGAGGACTGACTTTTCCTTCTGAGATTGCATCTTCCGTAGTGTCGTCTGTGATCAGTGGCATGGCCTGGGTAGAGGGTGTTACACACCTTTGCAGTATAGATTTACTGCACATGGCACAGACATACAAAACAATCAGAACAGCAAACACACAGACAAATCCATCCATCAGTTTCGCTTCTAGAAAACCAACCAACATGGTAATTCCTAACGAAACTCACCTCTTATCTCCACCTTTCCTTAATCTCTCCTGTATCTCTGCGATCTTCTCTACCTCATGCTCAATCTTACCACTTTGATCTCTAAATAACATAACATTGCTCTTTAACTCGGGCACACACGCTAAAATATAGTCCAGAGCCATTCTATTCTGTAGGGCCATTAATCTAATCTGTACCTGCTCTTGATTAAGTAAATTAATGAATGTAGTTGTATGATTGAGAACATCATCCAGTACATCCGTAAGTACATTGAGCCTGTCATATAGCAACTCAACTCCTACATTAGGAAATAAGCTAGCCCAAAATTATTCTTTCCATAGACTACTTTTCAACCCCTGTGCGTTGGAAGTGGCTCTGCTATTCCTGATCCTGCCAGTGGGTCATTGTAAAGGCAGGTACAATTGTACCTAGATAGCAGGACCCTGTCCAACCACATGGTAATACTCTGTAGGCCCATTTTCCACAAAGCCAATACACTCCCCTAGGTAAACTAGAATTTGTGTAAGCACTTTTTACTATATTAATTAAACTGAAAAATTAAGGCTACATCCTCCCTGTAAATTTTTAGTTCAGGGCTGTAAATACATTTTCATACAAGTTTCATTAGTTGGTGGAGACACCTGACCCATAAATTGATTGTTGTTCCCAGTGTAATTTCCACCTACAGGAACCTCATTTACCAGTGGAATTCGGTTTAGAAAAGTTCCCTGTAAACAAATTCAAATTAACATTTCATCATTTTAAATTCGGCATTAAGGTATCCCTACTCAAGAGGTTAAATGTAATTCTCTCTTACGTCATTGGGGGCCACTAGAGTATGGCAGGGATTCATTGTATATATTCCCTTGTGACCCATTAACCTGTGCAGCATTGTGCAAGATTGTATGATTGTCTGCAAACTGATGTGACCATAAAACAATAAACATTACAAATATTTCAAAACTGATCATCCCTTATCATCATCTGGATGGTGTAGGCTGATCTTGCCTAGCGGGGCATACATCTTAAAACACACTCTAAAGCATAAAAAAATAATATTGAGTCCTGAAAAAACAAATTGTTCATTTAAGTCCGGGCCTTGATAATATTGAGTTCAGAAAAGCAAATTGTTCGTTTAAGACCGGGCCTTGCCTGAAGTCTTAATACCTCGGTGGTTAAATGTTGTAGGATTATTGTGCCTAGATACACTAACAGTTGGTAAAAAACGCTGGCTTGATGATTCTTTGTCTTTGTTAACTGTTTACGGTGGTGCCGGCACTTTTTTCTTGCGATGATGCTGCTTTGTATTCTCCTTGGTAGACTGTATAAGCTGCACCTAAGTTTGGAGAGACTTAAACATTTCATTAATAAAAGCACAAGGAGAGCGCTTTTAACCACTATAATTTAGTATCAGCTCAAAATTTTTTTTGTTTTTCACCACTATCTTGGCATCCGCGTATAAAATAAACAAAAAAATACCTTGCTCACCAATTACAAAAGAAAGAAATCAACGGTGCATAAGGAAAGTATCGTAAGAGAACACTGATAAGTGACAAGAGGTTGTCACTAAAAGTCCCTAAAGCTTGCACTCATTGTAAACTGTAAAATATACATAAAGTACCAGTTAAATAACTAATACCACTAATATCAAATTTATTACAGACCAAATGGGAAATATCCACATAAACTTAACTTTAACACAACTAAAACGTATACAACTTTTTTACAAGCTAAAAACTTATAAAATGACAACTAATAAATCATAAATAAAAGAGTCCCCATGTGAACGAAACGGACAGTATACGGTAAACAAAAATGCTAGTATGAACACGAGTGTAAAGCCCTATCAGAACATGAGGGGCCAGTGACCATAATATACTAACAATGCTAATTAGCTTCACCACAAAACACTGCATAGTAGCAGCTTATCACATTAATACTTGGTTCCCAAACAGGCTCAAAATAAAGCTATCCAATAGTTATGCTGGAAAATGTAAAGAGGAGGGGTATATCCCTCTCTACATGAATATTCATGAAATAACATGTTGCTATGTGTAGCAATGAGTAGACAGCACCAAAACACAACACAATATGAATGGAGTCATATCGGCAAGGAATATTCAAGGATAAATAACAAAACAACACACATAAGGTAATGTTGCAATGAACAAAATAGGCAGAGTCCGCATATAGACAGGTGTGTTATGGAAAATCATATAAATTATCCTCTTTTGTTCATATGCAAATCCTATGACATGTGAACAACATACGACATAAAGGATGATGGAATTTAAAACATCAGCAGCTTGAGATTTAAATATATATTTATCATGAATTTGACAATAGCTACTGCTTTAAAAAATAAAATCTAGATTGCCTACAGTTGCATTCTTTAAAATGAGAGGCTATAGATCAGGGTTCAAATTAAGACATCTTTTGGAGGGAAAGGAGAGGTAATGGTTAAAAGTTATAAAAATACATCACATATGCAGTTAACTTTATAGGAAAAATTATTTCATATCTGATTTTATGCTTACTCGTTTATATTGTACGCTTTGTGAAGTACTGAGTATACTTTTGACACTATTCAAATACGGAAATACATATTAAATATTATTGTATTGTTAATGAAACAATTATAACAAATAGCGTTAAAAAACATCTCCTAATTAGAACAAATAGAATTGAAATGTGTTTACTGGTTTCTGCGTAGAGGTAATTTGGATACTGCATGTGGGGATTATAACCCCTTCTTGTAATAATTCCTACATAATGGGAGCTATGCCATCTAAAGCATTTCATAAACTATGAGGTATTTATCCTAAAATAGATACAAAAAACAAAAAGCATAATTTCACATTTCTCTGATACAGAGCAAAATGAACTTTACAAAAAATAAGATAAAAACCCAAAACAGACCTGTTTGACCCTGCAAACTCAGTCCCAAAAATAAATAAATTACAATATCATTCTCTTTCCCTATACTATAACTAAGCTGCTTTTAAACATTTCTTTTTTTTTTTTTTTTTTCTCTCAGCTTCTAGTTAACTTTTCATGTCTGGAACGTGGTTTTTGTACATTCCTTAAGCTGGAGGAGGGGGGCCAGCCCACTTGGCTGCTTTTAACCTTCCCTCTTTTAAATGACTACTGTTCAAAAATCAGACGAGCAGTGTATTTAAGAAAACAAACCGTTAGTTTCCTATTATAAGTTTGAACAGAAAAACCTTGATAACACAAAAACAAACACAAAACCATCTTTGCAACCCTTCTTATAAAACATAAATCTTATTGTTTTATTTACTATATATTTATAATTCCTTATCTTTCTTACACACACCCACACAGACACATACACACGTTCTCTGAGTTTATCTTCCATCAACATTCATTCTTCTTTCTACAAAACTCCAACACGATCTTAATCTTGTGGGCCAGAGTAAAACTTAATAAAGCTTCCTTACTCCATAAGATCAGACTCTTTCTTTTTGTTTAAATAAAAAATAAACATTTACTTTTTAAAACTTTGCATTATACTGTAGATATACCTTGCTTTTAGTCCTGACTCCTCTAAATCAGCACATGCAATTTAAATTTAGAACTTCATTTAAATATTGTAACACAGTATCTCCTACGCCCAGGAAAAAATGTGCTTCAGTGAAAAAATACAAATTCATATTTGAGTCAGGGTGAAATGACTTCTTTTTACAACTGCCAAATTTTCATTCTCTTTTAAAATATTACACTAACAGACTTTAACATACAATACTTCCTAGGTTTATTTTAAATGCTACTGTCATGCCTTGTAAATGGCAGCAGGCTTAATACACTTTGACAAAAGGGTTTAAACTTAAATGACCCTTTTACAAGAGATTATTTGTTATTTTTATGATTAGTACAACAAGTGACAATGTGAAGCGCTATGTACACTAATGGTGCTAAATGAATAAAGACATTCATACATGCATACATACATTAACTATCAGAGTGACACACAAACACTTCACTCCATGACATGTATATTATTATGCCATCAAACTAGTTTCTATGAGCTTTCTTAGATAAAAACAAACAAAAAACATTTAAAGAGGATGTCCTCTTTTTCTTCCATGCAGTATTAATGCATTCATTCCTAAAAAACTACTTTAACATTCTTAAATTCAAGCCATTTCTTCCTAGATTACTAATTAACTTCCATGTCTCACAGACATGCAACTCCTGTGCCTCACAGACATGCAACTCCTGTGACCTTTCAGTGAAAAAGGGTGAGGGAAGGGAGATGAGGAAAAGGGGATTAGAAAAAAGGGGGGTCCAATAATGCTGCAGTTATTTTTAAAACAGAGCCTGATACTGTATGTTTCACTTTCCTTCTTATTCAATATATTCTGCGTCACTAAATATCCATTTTTAAAACATTTTATTGCCATAAAGTCCACACATAATTTCAAGGGACGTACCCTGCGCCGGCGACTGAGAATGTAGGTTCCCCATAATTCTCCTCTATTACACGATCAACGCCAGTCGATCGTGTACCAATAAGGTGCCCACTACTTGGTAGAATATAAAGCTAAGGAGCAGTGGTCTTAAAAAATAAAATAGTCACCTGTTGCTCCTTAACAAAATCTTCTCTTTACAAGTTTTTTGAGACTTACCACCTTATTATCTGATCCATCCCCGATCAACGCCAGTCGATCGGGTTCCAATAAGGTGCCCCAACCCTTGGTATAATATAAGTAGAATATAGAGTTAAGGAACAGTGGCCTTAAAAACAGTTTCCTGCTGTTCCTTAACAATAGTTCTCTCCCCAAGTTCTAGGAGACTTAACACCTTATTAATTATTATACCTTCCGGGCCCTCACTTGGCCCTGCCGTTTAGCGGCACACGGTATAACCTGAGTTTATGGCAATAATACAAAAACAACAATAACAATACCTGATCAGTATAATATTGATAAACTCACGTGATACAGGGTGTCCCGTCACTCAGGTAGGTTGCCCATAAAGAACAAACTGTCTACAGATTACTCAAACTTTAATCTAACGGCTTTTTTTGTTAAAAAGGATAAAGCCATACCTTATTCCAAGTGTGCACGTTTGAGTAATGTAGGCAGCTGCTCCGTCTGGGGTCTCCTGGTCCCGAGGTATTGGGTCCCTATTCGGGCGCCATCTGTCAAAGCTTAGAAATAAGATCAATGAGTCAAATACAGGGTTCAAAACGTAACACATGAGTTTATCTGTACCAAGGCACAATTTGGGAGACGAGTTCAAAGAAAGAACTCAGGCCTCTGAAAACATATTGCTTAGTATCACATTTTTATACATTTCAAAATGAGTAATACACCCCTTAAGAGGGCTGGCTTATAGATAAATGATGATATGATGACATGCAAAAATATATTAGTTGATACATATATATGCTTTACATTGCTATATTCTTATCGATAATTTACCATAATGTGGGCCTCTTAACCATGTGACATAAGGGAGTTACTCTGTTCAGCCCTGTATGTGACTGTATCTGTGAGATAACAACTACACTATGGTCAGCAGAATTATCTAAGACACGAGAAACCGCTTACGAATGCTATTTCAATTCTTGCCTGCCTTGTAGGAATTAAAAAGGGTTAGTTATATCTAGGAGCGATACTCTGCAGATTCAAACATTCACAGTTCATTCATTCATTCATTCACGAATGAGACAAATATACATTCATATAGCAAACACTCAGAAAATGGTGGTTTAGGCCAAAATGGAGGTGATGATAGCCACTCACATTATCTCAATATTCACACTACCTAGGATGGTGGGAAGATGTTAGCGTATTTTCAGAGGCCATGGAACAATATACAAACCACATTGACATCTGGCTTCGGTATATAGATGACATCATGCTGCTCTGGAGGGGGAGTAGACAGGAACTTGACACCTTCTTAGGTCTCCTAAACTCCAACAATCATAACCTGAGACTGACCTCCGAGATCAGCAGTTCAAGCATTTCATTCTTGGACCTTACCATCACAAAAACCGAAGAAGAGTACTTGTCCACCTGTAACTACAAAGAAGAAACATCAACAAACAGTTACCTCCTGGCGGACAGCCACCACCCACAATCCCTTATCTGAGGTATCCCGACGGGGCAATACCTACGGATAAAAAGAAACTGCTCTGATGTGGAAACGTTTAAAAAACAAGCAAAAGAAATGAAAAGTAATTTTATGGCACGTGGATATTCTAATAACCAACTCAAAAAGGCCTATCATAGAGCCTTAAATACCCCGAGAGAAAACCTTCTCATGGACAAAGCCAAAAATGAAGACACCAAAGAAATACGGTGCATCAGCACGTACAGTGGCCAGTGGTATGACATTAACCGGATACTCCAAAAACATTGGTCTATACTCACCGGTGACGAGGATTTAAAAAAAGTCCTGAAATCACATCCGTCAGTGGTGTGGAGACGGTCCAGGAACACCAGGGACCATCTGGTGCACAGTCACTTTGCAAGAAATAAAAAACAAAAAACGTGGCTATCTATGAAAGGTTGTTTCAAATGCCATCACTGCAAGGCCTGTGGGTCCATGAGAGAGGGCCCAACATTTACCAACACACAGAAAACGAAGACATACTCTATTAAAACCTTCATTAACTGCAAAAGCACAGGAGTTATTTACTTAATCACCTGCTCTTGTGGCCTGAAATATGTGGGGAAAACGAAGCGGGAATTGAGAAAGAGTCCTTGAACATCTGGGCTCCATCCGCAATGCAACAGATACTCCAGTTTCCAGACATGTACGCAATGTACACGATGGAGACAGCAGTACCCTCACTTTTCAGGGAATTTACCATATTGCGACACATATTAGAAAAGGCAATTGGGACAAAAAATTGTTACAATGTGAGGCGAGGTGGATTTATTTATTAAACACACATTATCCAGTGGGCCTCAATGAAGGTTTTGTCTATACACCTTTTCTGTAAACATCATTGCAGATATAATCGTACCAAGGTGTATAGCTACTGTCTTGGATCTCTCTCATAAGAAACATCTGCAGAAACTATGAGAACTACAATATTTCTATGTGGATCCACCAAAGAGCAGAAAGCTATGGCTTCTTCTTATCAACATCATCATCATTATCAACATCAGTATTAACATTACTGTTATCAATGTCCAAACTGTGTAGACTCTACAGATGGACTAGATGATATACATACCTCCCTTTACTGCATCACTATATATTTTTGCGAGTATGAAGGGATCTCTGGTAATTTCAAACTTTACCTTGGAAGACAACACTGTCAGCTTATAACTTTGGTCCTTTATTTGCGCATTCCATTTATTAGTACTGCAAGCTGCAGTACATCCGCATCACCACTACCATAGCAGCTCTAAAACAGCATCTCATGGTTGCTAAGGCAACGAACATGCATAAAGGGGCCGACAGAGACGCGGCTACGCCCACCCCAGATGAAGTCGCAGTAGGCGACGAAACGGACGTCACGTCGGGTTTTTAAGCTATGGTGCAATTAAGAGGTTGAATATGAAGCTATCCTAATGCCATATATTTTCAGCTGAGGCAATATACGTGCATTGTGCAATCGCGCCGGTCTCCCGACTGATCATAGT
Source organism: Ascaphus truei (assembly GCF_040206685.1). Taxonomy (NCBI): domain Eukaryota; kingdom Metazoa; phylum Chordata; class Amphibia; order Anura; family Ascaphidae; genus Ascaphus; species Ascaphus truei. The sequence continues at coordinate 31,852,796 of NC_134500.1, forward strand.
ATTCTCCAGACGGCAACACCCACGTGACAGCATAGTGTCGCGCATTTGAACTGATGGTGTACCGCCTGGATATACTCGGAAATAACCTTTAATTCAGTCGTTTATAAGTATATGAGTGACCAAAAAGATCATGGATGCGAGCACAAAAGCTGCTCTAATGCTACAAAAGTGAAATCGTGATAAATCTATGAACACCTTACATATGCTGATATCGTAGTTGGCTATATTTAATTATCAATCAATAGCTGACATAGTCCCAAACTATACTGTTTATCAGGGACCTACTGAGAAATACATTATCTCGACACACAACGCCATAATACCGGATCCAGCATTACGTACAAGAGAATCTCCAAGTGCACAGGATACAGACATCTGCCATGTGAAGCACTTATATGTACATTTATAAATAAATAAAATACTGATACTATAGTATGATGAGTTAGTCACTGTCAATTGACAAGGACATACAAGTACTACCCTACATATACTTACCAGCGTACATCTGTGGAGCCTGACAGCGAGTGACCGCATAGAGTCTCCTTTCAGGAGTATCTGTGGCTGCACTGGTCAAGTTTTGTGGGTGAAGCCACAATACATCTTTACCCTGCACAACAAACAGTGTAAATACTAATAGGGTAACCTCAGTACTCCAGATACACGGAATGACTAGATGTAACCTACAGTGATTGGATATACAGACTTACCTAGTATCACTTTACCTTTTTGGGACTACGGTCCGAATGAATGTACAACCACACGGGGTATTATAGCCTTGGGACGCAGCGTGTGTATACCTGACAATCATCGTTACATCTATCACAGTTAGGTGTTCAGCAGTATTTATATGTACACTTAAGGACATTAATGTACTCTACGACTGTATGTCTCGTCACCACATCAGTTATGAGTTCCCCTTGCTATTGATCCGGCATATCCATTATAAACAATAAGTGGAGATATGCAGTGGATATCTATATACTAAGTACTAACCGTAGATTTATCTCCTCTTATTAACTTACGGGTTTACAAGTATATTAATACTCTACCCAAGGAATCTTCTAAGAGGAGGTTATCTGAATAGGGTGAAACCAACAGAGTTACAGTCACACTATCCTCGTATATATGGCCTTCTCTTAAACAGAGCCATTAGGCTGGTACTGGCACTTTAGTGGCACTAGGAGCTTCATGATTTTAAAGTTTTTATGTAATGAATAAACTTGTATATGTTGTTTGTTTTGCGTACTGAAGGACCATGATTTAATACTACTCAGGTCTGCGGTGCACCCTAGTGGGGATCTTTTTGTGTGCTCTTTACACACGTATCCCTTTTGTCTACCTACCAATTAGATTGTAAGCTCCTTGGAGCAGCGATGCCTCTTCGGAAACGTTACTTTTATGTCTGAAGCACTTATTCCCATGATCTGTTATTTGTGTCATGTGTATTACTGCTGTGAAGCGCTATGTACATTAATGGCTCAATATAAATACATACATACATACAGTACCATATGGGATTAAAGGAGGAAAGCACCTCTATAACCAGACATCCCGGTGATGATGCCTAAGTATGAGATCCCGATGGGGCCTATACCGAAATACTCTGCATTGGCGTAATAAGAAAGCCTGTAACCAGGGATAAGCAGGGTCCTGGGAGTAGGTGCTATGTCTGGGTTAAGTCGGGTCCAGATATAGCCTTCTACCAATGGGAGACCGTAAGACGGTGAGAAAGAGTGTGCTATAACCTGTTCTGTGGAAGATGATGCTGATGCTGCAAAATAAAGAAACCAATTCTATTTTTATCCTATCACTCCTCAATCACAGCCCAGGCCCCTGAACCCTCGGAGAGATGCCCTGAGAAAGAAGGTAACCCACTGAGCTAACACTCACTTCTTGGAGCAGGTGTCAGAGGTGTCATAGACCAGGGGGTAGAGGGGTGTTACGTATGGTATAGAAGTGTTATGTATATAGAGATAATAGGGAATGTCTGCTACATTATTCCTAAAGATATGTATTATATCTCTATATACATATAAGGCTGCGTCCATACTGTCGAAGACCCACTGTGGAGTGCGCGTCAGTGACGTCACCCACATTCAGCGGGAGAGTTGTCTGGCCAAGGTAGACGCGACGTGGTGGGGGAGGGTGTCTAGGGGCGTGTCTGTGACGTCACGGAGCTGGTTCACCCTCATTGGGCTAACCGCTAACGTGTCTTGCCCGTCGTGCCGAGGAATCATTTTGTGTGCACGCCTCCACGCGGTCTTCGGCAGCATGGACGACGCCTAAGGCTGGTTTTATAGTTACCGCTGGTGCGCGTGTGGCTGAGCGCACGGCTTTGCGCATGCACGTGATGCGTGCGTAGCAAGGGGGCGTGGCCAAGACGTCACAGCATTAGGCCGCACTGTGATTGGCTGTGTCACATGGAGCGTCAACAGCGCGAAAAGACAAATTTGATGTCTTTCCTACGATCTGCCGCGACAACACTCACGGCCGTCCGTGCGCACGCCCGTCTCAACTATATCAACGTCAGGCTCACACATGCAATTATCATTGGCATGCGCACGGTAGCACACGCGTGCTCACTATATCACAGGCCGACGAGTGGGAAGTTGCAGTAGGTGACACATGGCTAAGTGCTTTCTCTCTGTCACGTTAATTATTGTTGCTAATGGTAGACGTCCCCGCGGAGTGAAGGGGTTAATGACACACACGGCAGGAAAGGGGTTAGTGGCAGGTCAACCGATGCTAAGGCGTCTGCGCGTGCGCAGTGTAACCAGGCGCGACCTGACATTCCTGCGAAGCCGCCACTAGTTTGCGCATGCGCAACATAGCAGTGTGGAATGTGCACGCTGCGCATGCGCCGTGCCGTAACAGCGAGAAGGCAGGGGGAGATAAAGTGGTGCGCATGCGCGCTCAGGCAGCGGCGTCTTAACATGATCGCGCATGCGTAACACGTCTCGGTGACGCCGTGTGACGTCACGGCGCCGGAAGCCTCCCGATCGGTGTCTCTCGGTCTCCGCTGGTGGCGCCGCTCCGCGTACAAAGGGAGGCCGCCATCTTCCGTGCGGACCGGGCTGAGAGCTCGGGCCCCTCCTCGCAGGGGCGCTCCCGTCATTCCCCGGGCGGAAATGAGGCGGAGATGTCGGTGTCTGGGCTGAAGGCCGAGCTGCGGCTCCTCGAGTCCATCTTCGGGAAGGAGCACGAGAGGTTCCGGATCCTCAGCTGGAGGCTGGACGAGCTGCACTGTGTGTTTATCCAGAGCATGCAGTGCAAGATCAGCATCCACTGCAACATCACGGTGTGTGTATACACTGCTACACAACATCTACACCACGTATACACAACCACACCATGTATACACTGCATGAGCTGCACTGTGTGTTTATCCAGAGCATGCAGTGCAAGATCAGCATCCACTGCAACATCACGGTGTGTGTATACACTGCTACACAACATCTACACCACGTATACACAACCACACCATGTATACACTGCATGAGCTGCACTGTGTGTTTATCCAGAGCATGCAGTGCAAGATCAGCATCCACTGCAACATCACGGTGTGTGTATACACTGCTACACAACATCTACACCACGTATACACAACCACACCATGTATACACTGCATGAGCTGCACTGTGTGTTTATCCAGAGCATGCAGTGCAAGATCAGCATCCACTGCAACATCACGGTGTGTGTATACACTGCTACACAACATCTACACCACGTATACACAACCACACCATGTATACACTGCATGAGCTGCACTGTGTGTTTATCCAGAGCATGCAGTGCAAGATCAGCATCCACTGCAACATCACGGTGTGTGTATACACTGCTACCCAACATCTACACCACGTATACACAACCACACCATGTATACACTGCATGAGCAGCACTGTGTTTATCCAGAGCATGCAGTGCAAGATCAGCATCCACTGCAACATCACGGTGTGTGTATACACTGCTACACAACATCTACACCACGTATACACAACCACACCATGTATACACTGCATGAGCAGCACTGTGTTTATCCAGAGCATGCAGTGCAAGATCAGCATCCACTGCAACATCACGGTGTGTGTATACACTGCTACCCAACATCTACACCACGTATACACAACCACACCATGTATACACTGCATGAGCAGCACTGTGTTTATCCAGAGCATGCAGTGCAAGATCAGCATCCACTGCAACATCACGGTGTGTGTATACACTGCTACACAACATCTACACCACGTATACACAACCACACCATGTATACACTGCATGAGCTGCACTGTGTGTTTATCCAGAGCATGCAGTGCAAGATCAGCATCCACTACAACATCACGGTGTGTATACACTGCTACACAACATCTACACCACGTATACACAACCACACCATGTATACACTGCATGAGCAGCACTGTGTGTTTATCCAGAGCATGCAGTGCAAGATCAGCATACACTACAACATCACGGTGTGTGTATACACTGCTACACAACATCTACACCACGTATACACAACCACACCATGTATACACTGCATGAGCTGCACTGTGTTTATCCAGAGCATGCAGTGCAAGATCAGCATCCACTACAACATCACGGTGTGTGTATACACTGCTACACAACATCTACACCACGTATACATAGCATGAGCTGCACTGTGTGTTTATCCAGAGGAACCAGAGGATGCAATGCAAGATCAGCATTCACTACAACATCACGGTGTGTGTGTTTACACTACTACACAACATCTACAGCACGTATACACAGCATGAGCTGCACTGTGTGTTTATCCAGAGGATGCAGTGCAAGATCAGCATTCACTACAACATCACGGTGTGTGTGTTTACACTACTACACAACATCTACACCACGTATACACAACCACACCATGTATACACCGCATGAGCAGCACTGTGTTTATCCAGAGCATGCAGTGCAAGATCAGCATCCACTACAACATCACGGTGTGTGTGTATACACTACTACACAACATCTACACCACGTATACACAACCACACCATGTATACACTGCATGAGCTGCACTGTGTGTTTATCCAGAGCATGCAGTGCAAGATCAGCATCCACTACAATATCACGGTGTGTGTATACACTGCTACACAACATCTACACCACGTATACACAACCACACCATGTATACACCGCATGAGCAGCACTGTGTTTATCCAGAGCATGCAGTGCAAGATCAGCATCCACTACAACATCACGGTGTGTGTGTATACACTACTACACAACATCTACACCACGTATACACAACCACACCATGTATACACTGCATGAGCTGCACTGTGTGTTTATCCAGAGCATGCAGTGCAAGATCAGCATCCACTACAACATCACGGTGTGTGTGTATACACTACTACACAACATCTACACCACGTATACACAACCACACCATGTATACACTGCATGAGCTGCACTGTGTGTTTATCCAGAGCATGCAGTGCAAGATCAGCATCCACTACAATATCACGGTGTGTGTATACACTGCTACACAACATCTACACCATGTATACACAACCACACCATGTATACACCGCATGAGCAGCACTGTGTTTATCCAGAGCATGCAGTGCAAGATCAGCATCCACTACAACATCACGGTGTGTGTGTATACACTACTACACAACATCTACACCACGTATACACAACCACACCATGTATACACTGCATGAGCTGCACTGTGTGTTTATCCAGAGCATGCAGTGCAAGATCAGCATCCACTACAACATCACGGTGTGTGTATACACTGCTACACAACATCTACACCACGTATACACAACCACACCATGTATACACTGCATGAGCAGCACTGTGTGTTTATCCAGAGCATGCAGTGCAAGATCAGCATCCACTGCAACATCACGGTGTGTGTATACACTGCTACACAACATCTACACCACGTATACACAACCACACCATGTATACACTGCATGAGCTGCACTGTGTGTTTATCCAGAGCATGCAGTGCAAGATCAGCATCCACTACAACATCACGGTGTGTGTATACACTGCTACACAACATCTACACCACGTATACACAGCATCAGCTGCACTGTGTGTTTATCCAGAGCATGCAGTGCAAGATCAGCATCCACTACAACATCACGGTGTGTGTATACACTACTACACAACATCTACACCACGTATACACAACATCTACACCACGTATACACAACCACACCATGTATACACCGCATGAGCTGCACTGTGTGTTTATCCAGAGCATGCAGTGCAAGATAAGCATCCACTCAACATCACGGTGTGTGTATACACTACTACACATATACACAACCACACCATGTATACACCGCATGAGCTGCACTGTGTGTTTATCCAGAGCATGCAGTGCAAGATAAGCATCCACTGCAACATCACGGTGTGTGTATACACTGCTACATAACATCTACACTAGGTATACACAACCACACCGTGTATACACCGCATGAGCAGCACTGTGTGTTTATCCAGAAGATGCAGTGCAAGATAAGCATCCACTCAAACATCACGGTGTGTATGCACATCGACACAACGTATACACAACCACACCATGTATACACAGCATGAGCTGCACTGTGTTTATCCAGAGCATGCAGTGCAAGATCAGCCTCCACTGCAACATCACGGTGTGTATATACACTACTACACATATACACAACCACACCATGTATACACCGCATGAGCTGCACTGTGTGTTTATCCAGAGCATGCAGTGCAAGATCAGCATCCACTGCGACATCACGGTGTGTGTGTGTACACTGCTACACAACATCTACACCACATATACACAACCACACCATTTATACACAACCACACCATTTATACAACGCATGAGCTGCACTGTGTGTTTATCCAGAGCATGCAGTGCAAGATCAGCATCCACTGCAACAGCACGGTGTGTATATACTACTACACAACATCTACACACCGTATACACAACCACACCATGTATACACAACATGAGCTGCACTGTGTTTTATCCAGAGCATGCAGTGCAAGATAAGCATCCACTGCAACATCACGGTGTGTGTGTGTGCACCGCTACACAACGTCTACACAATTACACCATGTATACACATCTACACAACCACACCATGTATGCATGGCATGAACTGCACTGTTAATCCAGAGCATGCAGTGCAAGATCAGCATCCACTGCAACCACACAGTGTGTATATGCACCGCTACACAACCACACCATGTATACACATATGCTGCACTGTGTGTTTATCCAGAGCATGCAGTGCAAGATCAGCCTCCACTACAACATCATGGTGTGTGTACACTGCTACACATCTACACCATGTATACACTTCATCAACACAACCACACAATGAACACAGCATGACCTGCACTGTTTATCTAGAGCATGCAGTGCAAGATCAGCATCCACTGCGACATCACGGTGTGTGTACACTGCTACACAACATCTACACCACGTATACACAACCACACCATGTATACACTGCATCAACACAACCACACAATGAACACAGCATGACCTGCACTGTTTATCCAGAGCATGCAGTGCAAGATCAGCATCCACTGCAACATCACGGTGTGTGTGTGTGTACCGATACACAACATCTACACAATGTATAAACTGCAACAACATGGTGAGAAACTATGTAAACACAGTTACACAACATGTACACAATTCACTATGTATGTGCTTCCTGCTCTCTAGCTACTGCAACCTCACTAACACCCTCTGTGTATACACGCACTCGCAACCGTAATGCACACCCTGACGTACAGAGATCTTAACACGCACCTACACATAGTGATGTGTGCAACCCTCGCACACGTCTATACGGTGACACCTCCCTCTCTCGTCTATACCGTATGCAACCTTCACACTCGTTTGTATACGGTGACACCCCTCCCGCCCGCGTCTATACAGTATGCAACCCTTGCCCGCTTCTGTATATGGGGATGTCCCCCCTCGCCCGCGTCTGTATGAGATGTAGCCCCTAGAATGCTCACACGTATACCGTGACGTATGCGGAGGACCCTCGCACGCACCTATTGGCTGTATATCTATACAGGAGATTTCTGTATCTATCTCAGTGGCAGGAAGTTACTAGCAGGGTCTGTAGCGTGCTGAGCATGGGGTTACAGGGCAGCTCCAGTTAGGTCCCCTGTAGCCTGCTGAACGTGGAGCTCCGTGTAATGTCACTGCCTCTGAAGTGGGTGAAACTAGTTGAAATCCCAGTGTGCGCTGCTTGGGACCCTTGTACAAGTCACTATCTCCTTGTCTTCCAGTACTAAAATTAGACTGTATACTCTTCATGGCAGGAGCTTATTGTGCAAAATTGTATGTGTAGCGCTGTGTACACGGTCAGGGACAACATTTGTTTTTCTCTCCTGTCTCTCTTTGTCTGCTCATGACACGAGGGATATGCTTCTACCAGCTGAGGTAGACCACAGAGCTCCTGACTCTGAGACCTATCTAAGCCCTCCTCCTTTGGTCTCTGAAACATGTCTACCTCTAGCGTAGGACAACTGACCAGAGACCAAAGAAGGCATAGAAAGGTCAGTCAGGTGTTCTGTGTCCTACTCTAGAGGGATGATGATACTTCCACTTATTTTTTTTCTTTTGCTTACCGTATGGGGAAGATGTCCTCTGGTGATGGAGCTCACACATGGGCTGCTCACACCCAAAAACCGCTGGCCATCAATCTGGCGACATGGACAGTCTCCGTCACATAGAGGGCCCCTCTTCCATCTTGCAGGGCAGCCTCCGTAGGCTTCTATCATGGACGTGTCAACCAGGGGCAGATGCGCGGCTGAATTCCACCCTTCTCTGACGTTATATCGCCTATTGTAAGCAGTGGCACAAGCGATGGCATGGTACCGCTCCAGGTGGAGGGCCCGGGGCGACTGGAAGTGCATGCCGATGAGGACCATATAAGGAAGCATGGCTCCTTATGGTTGGGGGTACAGGGTCTTTTTGAGGAGGAAAATAAAGAAGCTGGTCTCTACAACCCTTTATAGATCTTTGTAGTGCTTCTCTCTCTGGTGCTATTGTTTTTTCTCCAATTGCTAGAACTCTGGGGATTGTTTTCATCATGTGTAACCTTCATCCCCTTCTGGCAATCTGCCTGTACCTTTACCTGAGGGCTTGGAAGTAAGGCCTAAGGGATGTACAATAAATCCAAACATCTCTGCTGCTTGGGTTGTAGGGGAAGGCTTCCTGGGGGGAGTCACATGGGCACGATATGTCAGCTATGCATTAGGAAGGCAGCTTTCGAAGATGCACCAGAGCCAATGTCAGTACTTCACACGGTTCCAAGCATCCATGGTTAAATCCTGTTAAAGGGGCAAAGGAAGAAGTTTTTTTTCAGAGTGCAGGCAAGCAGCCAATACAAATTACATCTCCGGAGGCAGTCTGCGTTTTCGTGAGCAGTCTGGCATTGAATTTACATTGGATATGTACTTGCAGTAAATCAGATCATGGTTTAGAAAGACTCCTCAAAGATGACGGCAACACTAGGTCTCCCTGAAGAGAAGGAAGTCTTGAATACACAGGATCTAATCTTTTATGGGGCAAGAAGAGGCATAGAACCTTTCCAGTACACAAGGTGTTAAAGGCTCTCATTCTAAATGAGTGGCAACAAACTGACCGGAAGAGGGGCACTTCTAATAAATTAGACGGAGGATTCGGAAGACTGGGAAACCCCAATTAGAGTTGACGCTGAGGTAGCCAGATTCACCAGATTAACAAGCATTCTGTTGGAAGGTGCTGCGTCTTTCAGAGATCCAACGGATAAAAGGATTACTAAACAGAAACACCAGATGAAATGGATTCTTTTTACCACAGGCTGGAAGGCAGGGGCCATCATCCGTTAGGAGCCAAAGATGGGAATTTCGAGAGACTAGAATCTCAAGAGGACCGATGTGATGTCTAGCAAGCTCCTGTGCCACCTCAAAATATTGAAATATCGGGGAGATGCCCATTTTGGAACTGGCCAGTCCTTCCCCCTACAACTCGCCTTTCTGAGAGTTGGTGGGTCTCGTTCCTAAATCCTCTGGCAGTAGTGGGCGTACTCGGGTGTTTCAGGAAGGAATGGATCCAAAATAAAATACAGTTTATTGAACGGTTATACCATAGAATTTTCAGACCAAACCCCAAGCTCAGGATTCCTGCCATCCACCATTCCTTGAAACCAGAAAAAAATCCAAGCATGAAAACCGTGTATTTGATCTGACAAGAAGTAGACAGAGGCAAGGGGTTTAACCCCATCCTGTTCATTGCCCCCCAAAAAGAAGGTTCTTCCCAACCCTCAAAGATCTGAACAACTAAATCCTAAAAAGATACTTAAATGATCAACATGACACAGGGATTTTTTGGCTGCGGTGAATATCAACGATGCTTACCTGCATATTCCCATTCATCAGGCATCACTAAAAATCTCAGGAATTTCTGGTGTGAATCAGCATCTTCAGTTCCGAGCACTTCCATTCGGCCACTCCACAGCGCCTCTGGTGTTTACCAGGGTGCTAGCGGTCACAATGGCAGAGCATCGGGCAACAGCAGATCTTTGTAGTCCCTTATTTTGACGTCCATCAAAGAGCAAGCTCCAGGGAAGAGTACATCTAGTACAACAATTCGTTAGGAGGCACGGTTGGCTGATCAATTACAAGAGCAGGCTGAATCCCTAAATGCCTCGGGTTTTTAGAGGAGTTCAACACGGATTCCGCCACAATGTTGTTGTCATCAGACAAGATGCAGGACATTATACAGGGGGTAGAGCGTGAGACACCAGATCTTCTGTCATAAGGGCCAATCCTCAATCGACGCTTGACCTGACCTGTTGGTGGCCATTGAGAACTGGTGTTGGCCACCCCTGGTCTAGAGACTGAGGGTGATCCTAGCATGCCAGGGTCTTTCGACTCGAGTGGCAGATACACTAATCAGGGCCAACAAGCTAGTAACTAACAGACTATATTAGGTTGGAGAATCTTTGTCATGGTGCACAAGATGCCAGGTCATTCCATAATCTGCCTCCACATTTGATAGCCTGGATTTTCTTCAGAAAGCTTTCGAAAAGAGCCCCAACTAGTCATCTTTAAAGATTAGTGTCGGCATTGGGAAGGTTCTTTCAAGAACTAGTTGCAAATCGGATACATTCAGGAATTCATAAGCGCTAATAGGAAGAGTAGACCCAGATTCAGAGATCCAGTACCACCTGGGGATCTAAATGTGCTACTTTCGGCTCTACAAAAGCCTCAATTTGAACCATTGCATTCAATATCCTTGAAGTGGCTAACTCTCTAAAGATCTTTCTGATAATATTTCTAATTCCTACTGAGGGAGAACTGTATATATGTAAATAGCAAGCATTGGTCAACGTACAAAAGACCAGTGGACGAGGGCTTTATATTGGTCTGTCAGGTTTTATGTCCTACCTCAGCTGGGAGGAGCATATCTCTCATGTCATGTTCAGACATGGTGGGACAGGAGGAAAGAAATGAATGTGAATGTTTTTTCCAGCCCAGAGATAATCTGGTCTAGTTTTGAGAGCAGAAGTGTAATTTTAAGATCCTTTTTATAGAGGTCAGTCCCACCTAGAACCAAAATAAACCATTGGCAGTGACAAGTTTGGTAAATTTAATACAGATTAACACCTTAAATATTTTTTGCCAGTCTGGTTGTATATTTAAATCTTCCCCTCATTTCTTTTAGAGACTAGACTATTTCCGTCATCAAATACACTTTTGTGTGTGTGTGTGTTGCCATCAGTCAAACAATTCAGCGGACCCAGAGAAAAGAAAACACTAAATAGACATGGGATGTTCATTTAAAAAAATAAGTCCTGTTTACTATGGCAAATCTGAAATCTGCATGGTTTTAATGCAGTCTTGCACATTTGCATAACATTTCAAGGGCTATGTGTGTTTTTAATAACTATCCAAACTGCAAATTTAGTCTCTTTAATCTGTCCATCAGTTTATTTGCAATTTGACTTCGAAAGCACCAGATTCAAAGTAACATGCTCTGTAGATTCCTGTGCGGGAAGTGGGGAGGTCCGAGAGATCCGAGCATTAGCGTATCCTGGTAGCTTTCACACTTGGCGTTGCGTTAAGGGTATAAGCTGCCCTCTCTATTATAGTGCAAAGGGTATGAGGCATGACCTAAATTGCAATCTGGAAGCAAAGGTTGACACCGGGGTTGGGTATCCTCCCGCTCCTGTGTGACCTGCGCTCTTCTCCTGATTCCTCCTCCTGACAGGAAGGAGGGTGGTTCAGCAAACTCATTATCCTAAATTTCTGATGATCGGAGGGATCGTGTTTCAAAGGGATTAATGAAGTGAAATGGGGTGTGTATTTAATATATGTATTGTTTGTCTTTCCCAGGAGTCCTACCCCTCCTCGGCACCGATTTGGTTTGTGGAATCCGATGACCCGAATCTGACTTCTGTGTTAGAGCGTTTAGAGGACATTAAAAAAAGCAACACGTTGGTGAGTGATGTGTGAATTATTCAGGAGCCTCGCGTGGAAATAAACTCCTTCCTAATCCTACAGACAGTGGGATCTTTACTCCTCGACAGGCGGTGGGAGCTTGCCCCCGCTGCGGACCCCCTCGTCAGGCAGTGGGACCTCCTGACCCTTTGCTAGGCAGAATGGAGGCCAATGTCTTATCTGTACATGAACCGGTTTTCAGCGTATTGCGTCGGTGCCCAGAGTAACGGGTGCGGCTTGTGCCGTGCCTGCAGAAACCGGCGCACTCGGCAATGAATCTCAACGCGTTGCAACCTCCCACCACAAATTTAGGATGCCCAAAGTCAAGTCTCTGTAAATCCTGCGCATTTCTTGCTTTCCTATTCAATCCACATAGCTGACATCGCTAGATAGGGATGCGGCTGGGCTCAGTGGGATTTGGAGTTGCGCTGTTGGGCCGAGCTTTGAAGTTAAGTATGTGAAACCCTTTAGAGAATGGGAGACGAGGTGTGTGTGTGTGTGTGTGTGTGTGTGTGTGTGTGTGTGTGTGTGTGTACACACACTGCTGAGTGGGAATGTCCTTTTGTAATTTGGGAATCCCGTTCAATCCCAGTGACTGCTCCTTCTGACTTGGGACAAGTCGCTTTTAGCTCCCTGTGCCTCAGTCACCGGAATGAGATTGTAAACTCGTCAGGTACTAATGCTGCTTACAGAATTCTAGGTGCAGACCTGGGGGCGCTGTTGGCGTTCTACAAGTAAAATGTATAAACCCAGAATATCGTGGTGGGGTGTGTTGTTTTTTTTTGGGGGGGGGGGTCGGATTCCAAAACAGTCAATCAAGCCGTCCAATTTATTCATTTCCCTTATTTGGAAAATGGGCTTTGTTTTGGACGACCCTGTGCCTGTGGGTTTTAGAGTATAAATTCTGTGGATATTTGTAAGATTGTTTTATTCACACTTTAAAACCAGAGACATAACATAAAACACAGACAGAGCTCAGTTTTTAGCACATCTAGTGAGACTCATACACGGTACAGTGCCTAAATATATATGGAATAACTAATAAGTAGATGGTCTTTTAGTTTGACATTTTTGGCCAAAATTGTTGTAAGCCCCTGAGCCAGCGCCAAGGCAGACCACATATCAGGGGTCCCTAACGCTAATATAAATTCTTAATAACCTGTTTAATAACAGGAAGAATGATTTATAGTAAATCTGTCAATATTAGCTGTAAAGTTCTGTCTGACTGAAGCTTTTATTAACCTGTACATTACCAGGAAAAGCACTCTGTATTAGAGATGTCTCAGCCAAACTGCAAGCCAAAGTTCTGTCTGACTGAAGCTTTTATTAACCTGTACATTACCAGGAAAAGCACTCTGTATTAGAGATGTCACAGCCAAACTGCAAGCAGGCAAGTTCCCCTGAGTGGAAGATGCTATGGAGTGAGCCCATAACCATTTAAATGTGGGAGGGGGTTTAATTGGAGCTTGTTAGGTGTCCAGTATGTTTTACAATTCTTGTCCAGCTAGTCATAGCTGATTGGAGGTTGGCAACCTCCTACTTAATTTAAGCTCACCCCCTCCCACATTTAAATGGTTATGGGCTCACTCCATAGCATCTTCCACTCAGGGGAACTTCAGTCAGACAGAACTTTGGCTTGCAGTTTGGCTGAGACATCTCTAGTACAGAGTGCTTTTCCTGGTAATGTACAGGTTAATAAAAGCTTCAGTCAGACAGAACTTTACAGCTAATATTGACAGATTTACTATAAATCATTCTTCCTGTTATTAAACAGGTTATTAAGAATTTATATTAGCGTTAGGGACCCCTGATATGTGGTCTGCCTTGGCGCTGGCTCAGGGGCTTACAACAATTTTGGCCAAAAATGTCAAACTAAAAGACCATCTACTTATTAGTTATTCCATATATATTTAGGCACTGTACCGTGTATGAGTCTCACTAGATGTGCTAAAAACTGAGCTCTGTCTGTGTTTTATGTTATGTCTCTGGTTTTAATGCAATTGCCAGCTCAGTAGCACTCTTCTGACACTCATATGCTTATATATATGTTGTGGGTATTTTGGGGGTTTAATTGGAGCTTGTTAGGTGTCCAGTATGTTTTTATTCACACTTTGCAATGAACTGTCTCTGTTCCTATAAAGCGCTATACGAGCTGCGCTCTGCTGAACCCGCAGAGCAGCCGGTCGGGAACCAGGGAATTCATATATTTTATTTTTTCTTTGTAGCTTCTGCAGCAGCTGAAACGTCTCATTTGTGACCTGTGCAGATTGTACAACCTTCCTCAGCATCCAGATGTGGAGATGCTGGATCAGCCTCTGCCCACAGGACAGGTACTCAACTTCCCTGCTATATATCCGGGTCTCTGGGTCTCTGGGCCCCGCTCCCTTCTCCCCTCTTTGGGTCTCTTGGCCCTTCTCCCCTCTTTGGGTCTCTGGGCCCTTCTCCCCTCTTTGGGTCTCTCTCTGCGTCTCTCTGGGCCCTTCTCCCTCCCCCCCCCCCATCTCCCCTCTTTGGGCCCCTGGGGCAAAGTGTTTGAAACCCTTACATCTTTATTTGTACAGAATGGAACTACAGAGGAAGTCACATCTGAGGAGGAGGAAGAGGAAGACATGGGCGAGGTAAGAAGTTCTCTCATCCATGAGGCCGAGTTTGGGAGTCGGCATCAGCGACTCAATCAGGGAGATATCCCAGGGCTATTCATCTCCTTGCCTGTTCTTTCCCACATTCTACCAATATTTTGTGCCCTTGCTCCTTATTGTAATTTTTTTGGTTAAACAATTTCTTCCGCCTGAAATGTTTTTTTTGTTTTTTTTAAGTACAGCTGAACCCCGTTATAACGCGGTCCTCGGGGGCCACCCGATCAGACCGCGTTATAATCGTGGTTGTTCTAAAAAAAAAAAAAATGGACACCGCGCCCCCAATCGGAACAATGGAGGAGGCAGGAGTGAGGCGCCGGCAGCCCCAGCATGTTCCCCCAGAAGCCCCAGCACTTCCACCACGATCCCCCCCCCCCAGCACCTCTCCCACCACGATGCGCCTCTTCCCCCCCCGCCCCCATCCCCCAGCGCCTCTCTCCCCCCCCATCCCCCAGCGCCTCTCTCCCCCCCCATCGCCTCTCTCCCCCCGATCCCCCAGCGCCTCTCCCACCCCGATCCCCAGGCATACAGGGAAGAGGCAGGAGTGAGGTGCCGGCAGGCCCAGCATGTTCCCCAGCAGCCCAATCACCACGGGAGGTGTGTGTGGTGTCCACGCTCGCACCGCGTTATAAGCGGATCGCGCTATAAGGGGGTTGAGCTGTATTAGTTTTACTAAATGATTTTAAATCAGAAACTAAAATGGCTGCCAGGCTTGTCAAAGAAGCTCAGGATAGCAGCAGATACGCTGCCCTGTGCAGTAAGGACATTGTGCCTCTGGGCCTGTGATAATGATAATAATATCATAATGATGTTGGGAAATGAAAGGCGCCCCGCTGCAGTCCGAAGACAACCCACCCCAGGGGCTCCCCTTTATCAGTCTTTCTTTCTTTTCAGGATATTGAAGACCTGGATCATTACGACATGAAGGAGGAAGAGCCAGTAGATGGCAAGAAATCGGAGGATGAAGGCATCGAGAAAGAGAATCTAGCCATTTTGGAAAAGATCAGGAAGAATCAAAGGCAGGATCACCTTAATGTAAGTGAGACTCACGGCCCAGCATACCATGGGGTCAGTCCCACGTAGGGGCAAAGTGACCTAATGACCGTGGCGTGTATAATGGGTTAACGTGCCAGTCCCACGTAGGAGGCAAGTCAGTGACGTGTTTATTGGATTAAAGGGTCTGTGTTTGGCTTCGTGGGGGGGGGGGGTGTGTTTTATTCTTCCATCACAAGGCTTTTTTGATGACCAGTGTGTCTGCAGGAAAAAATGTTAATCCCTTATTTCTTGAAATAATTACGCCATCATTCGCTAAAACCTCTTCGCAGAAGGTTTCCACCGACTATTGATTTCTTTTTATTCGGTGTGTAATATATACAGTTTATTTTTTATTATTACAACAAAGCATGAAGTTGCAGAAAAGATCTTGACGACCAAATGGCTTAAACAAAACAAGCTGTTATCCCCCTGTTCAGTGTACGTTATGAATGTATGGCCGTGCATATACTGTATACACACTTACTGCACATTGTGTCTCCAAATTTAATACCATTTTGAAGGCCAACTTTTTTTTTTTTTTTTTTTTAAAGAAAATGAGCCATTCGGTGGGATAAGGGTTAATTCTCGCAGTCCTGGGGAGTCACGTCTGTTAACATTTTTATTTAAAACTAGTTATGAACCGTGCTAGTACATTTATTCCAATTTCATAACCTCCCAGACCTGTTCCCTCCACTCCTCTAGGGAGGGGGGAAAAGGTCTCTGCCATGCTGCAGCTATACAACACCCAGCGGCTCGGAGAAGGTAAGTCATCAACTTCTTCTTCTTCTTCTGGAATAATCCCCCCCCCCCCCTCCTTCCCTCTTAATGGCACGACCCAGTAGGAATTCTCCAAGGGTTAAGTGGAAGATCTCTAGACGTGATATCCAGAAAGGTGCCATTTGTTTTCCCAAGGCAACCCTGGCACAGAGAGCAAAGTCTCCATATTTGCTGATGACACTAAATTGTGTACGGTGGTGGAATCGGAGCAGGGTGTCCTTTCTCTCCAAAAGCACTGGGATAGACTATAAATACAGATAAATGTAAGTGTATGCATTTGGGAAACAAGAATAAACAGGCAAACTGCAAATTAAATGGAGATAAATTGGGGGAATCCTTGATGGAGAAGGATTTAGGAGTGCCTTTAGACAGCAGGCTTGGCAATAGTGCCCAATGTCAGGCAGTAGCTGCAAAGGCAAACAAGATCTTATCTTGCCTTAAACGGGCAATGGATGGAAGGGAAGTAAACATAATTATGCCCCTTTTATAAAGCTTTAGTAAGATCACACCTTGAATATGGACTACAGTTTTGGGCACCACTCCATAGAAAAGACGTGATGGAACTAAAAGTGCAGTGAAGCCACCAAATGAAATGAAGGGGGTGGATAATCTGATTTATGAACAAAGGCTAGCTAAATTAGATTCTTTACATTAGAAAAGAGACGTCTAAGAGGGGATATAACTACGGTATATACAAATATATTCGGGTACAGTATAAAGAGCTCTCTAAAGGTCTGTTCATCCCAAGGGCAGTACAAAAGACACCGGGTCATCCTTTTAAGGTTGGAGGAAAGGAGATTTCACCAGCCACAAAAGAAAGGGTTCTATACAGTAAGGGCAGTTACAGTGTGGGATTCATTACCCACGGAGACTGATGGCAGATACAATAGATCTGTTCATAAAAAGGTTGGATATCTTTTTTAGAAAGGTATACAGGGATATGTCAAATAAGTAAACTTGGGAAGGACGTTGATCCAGGGAGTAATCTGATTGCCAATATTTGGAGTCAGGAAGGAATTTTTCCCCTTATGAGATATTAGATAATGTGTCACTGGGGTTTTTTGCTTGCCTTTCTCTGGAACAATACACTGTAAGTACGGATAGTAACGAAGCCTATGGCTGATCCTATACACCGCTTACATAATCCTTGGCCCCTTTTTTATAATTTATTTTTACCATTGTTATTTCACTGGGGTTTTTTGTTTGCCTTGCTCCTGGATCAATATACTGCACGTACAAATATAGGATAAAGTGTCTGTCTAAATTTAGCATAGGTTGAAAAAAGACGCACGTCAATCAGCCATGTAACCCCACTGCCAAATGTAATGGTTAATGTTCTTGGTAGATGTTGCCACACGGTGCCACCTTGCCTGTCTCCACCTCCTTTAGTTGCTTTCCTGCTCATTGATTTCTATTTCCTAAGAGAGTCCAGAACTATAATAAGAAAACGGCTGGTGAGCCCTTTCTACTTTTGACATCACTGGACTTCAAACAGCCTTGTCAGAATAGCTCAGGGTAACACGTTAAAGAGACAATCAAAGCTTGCGGGTTTTTTTTTGTTTTTTTTTGCAGGGGGTCTTCAGAGCTGAACCCCATTCATTTCATCCCCGGGACCCCCTGCTTCTGGAGATGCTTAACTTCGTAGGGGGTGCTGCTTACCGCTCGGGCTCGCAGGCTGGGGTTCACATAATGGTCTCTTTTCAAAGCTGGTGGACCAATAGGAAGCAGCGATTGTCATCCAGTGCAGCTTCCTATTGGCCCGCGGGAGCTTTAAACCCGCAGAAGATACCGGCAAGCCCCTTTGTCACAAGTATCTCCGGCAATAGGGGGTTCCCACAGCTGAAATAAATGGGGGTTCAGCTTCGGAGACCCCCTGCTTAAATCAGATGTGTAAAAAAAAAAAAAATGAATTTGAAAGAAAAAACCTTCTTGCTTGAATCGCTCCTTTAATTGTGCGGTCAGCTGTGCGCTTCCTGAAGTGGAGGAAGTAGCAGCGGCTCCCGGGTGCAGGACTCCCGGGTGCAGGACTTGACCTCAGGCTTTGGCCTGTTCCAAGGAAAATTTCAAATAAAACCCAGTTAGAAAACGATACAAAATATGGCAAATTCTGCTTCACATTTCTTGACACTGAGCTCACTTTCACGGCGCTGCAGTTCCTCCAAAATGACTAGTTTTAAAGGGGGGTTGGCTCGGGCTAAGCCGTTGACCTGCTTGGAGGCAAGTTTTGTTTTTTTGTATTTATTCTTTTTTTAGGGTGCCGTTTCTGGGTCGGTCCAGGCTTCTGATCGTCTCATGAAAGAGCTCAGGGATATTTACAGATCGCAGAGTTACAAAACGGGTAAGTGTGCCTAATGCACACGAGTCTATATAACCCGGGCAGATCCCGCGCGGAAATGGCCGTTATTCCCACCAAGATTGATCAATGTATTTACATCAATGGGAGAGAGAGGGGGGCAAAAGCAACAGTGCTCGTTCAACAGCGAAAACCCATGCGTGTCTCTGCATGTCCTCAAAGGGTCCCCAAATCTGCTTCCCTCGCCCCATTATCATGACTTGAGCTGCAGGTAAGGATTCTGGGTAGTGACATGCAACTGAGCACCGTACTGTAGCTTCTTCATGTTTTATTACTGGCATCTTGTCAAATTATATTTCAAATTGCTTCCCTCTTCTGCTCCTTGCAGGAGATCGTAACAGAGAGGATGCGTATATATCTTAATGAGAGAATAACGCCTCCAACTATAGGAAAGTGCGTCAATGGCCCAGATCTTGTGTCTTTATCCAGACCCATTATTAATCATTCCGTAATCGCTTAAAGGCGGTTGGGGGGGGGGGGGGGGGCAGGGCTGCATTGGCGGTTACGAGGTGGGGGGTGGCAGGCTAGGTACGAGAGGGGACGGCGGCCTGCCCGTTATACGCTAGAGAATTTTCTCATGATTGATCCCCAATGTGAATTTATTAAAATGTATTTATTTATTTTTGTATTTTCAGGGATTTATTCCGTGGAACTTGTAAACGACAGTCTGTATGAATGGCACGTTAAGCTTCTGAAGTAAGAATTTTACTGGGACCTTATTGAATTAATCTCATTGTAAAGCTCCAAACATATGCCGGGGTACAGAGTCCTGTATATTACATAGGGCGCGGTACAATGGGGGTACAGAGTTCTGTATATTACATATGCCGGGGTACAGAGTCCTCTATATTACATATGCTGCGGTACAATGGCGGTACAGATTGATGTATATTACATATTCTGCGCTACAGTGGGGGTACAGAGTGTATATTACACATTCCGCAGTACAATGGGGGTACAGAGTTCTGTATATTAGACATTCTGAAGTACAATGGGGGTACAGAGTTCTGTATATTACACATGCCGCAGTACAGTGGGGTACAGAGTTCTGTATATTACACATGCCGCAGTACAGTGGGGGTACAGAGTTCTGTATATTACACATTCCGCAGTACAGTGGGGGTACAGAGTTATGAGTATTACATCAACAAAACAGCGCAAACAAATACCAGAAGTAATGAGGCCCTGGTCCTGAGAGCTTACACTCTACAGGGAATGAGGGACAATGTTAAAACAGGCCGGGGAAGTGGCTGCTCAGTGTGGGACTGAGTATTGTCCAGCCAGCTGATCCAGGTAAGGTTTAAAGATGAGGATTTAGTGAAACAAAATGCAATCCCCGGCACATATACCTGACGAATAATGCTAAACAAATTGCCACTGTGATGAACAATTGTCTGCAGAAATGTTCAAATCTGGAATAAGTCCATTCTTTGGTCCTGCTCAAATAGTGTCCTCCTTGCGGACATTTCTGGGGACAATTGTTCATCACAGTGGCAATTTGTTTAGCATTATTCGTCAGGTATATGCGCCGGGGATTGTATTTTGTTTCACTATATTCCATTTGACAAGTTCCGAGAGAGACTTGTGTACGAGGTTCCCAAGGCAGCTTCAACCAACAGTTAATCCCCATATTCGGTTTAAAGTGGGTCATCATTTATATTATTCATCACAGTGCACCCACTTATTGGTAGTAGTCACGTTTTTAGTTTGGGTCATGTTTTAGGTCTAGCACTTTTTCTTTAGGTTCTAGTTGGGTATCATTGTCCTTTAAATATGAGGATGTTGGGGGGTGGGCTTATCTCCCCTCCCATCACTAGGTGATCACTTTCGCCTCTGGGTCAGGGTAACTGGCCAGAAACCATGCAGCAGCACATGGGTTAATGCCTGTGCTCGGTTGTACGGTTAACGGTTTCATATACCCTTCTACCTGTCGGAGAAGCCTTCCAGCACTCGCGGGTCAATGTGGCCGTTCCACGTGCTGGTGGCCCTTCTGGTTCCCACGGTTGATGTATTTCATGCCTTTATTTGTCTTCTCCCAGGGTGGATCCGGATAGCCCGTTACACAGCGACCTCCTGGTCTTAAAAGAGAAGGAAGGTGTAGAATGCATTTTACTCAACTTTTCATTTAAGGTAAAGCCTGTCCGCCGCTCGCAGAACTTGAGACTGTCTGTAATTGGCTTTTTTGCACGGCGTGTAAGTTGTTGTCCTCCATTTGGGGCTTGTATCAGAACAGTGCGTGATATGAGACCCCCTTAAAGGAGAAATTCATGCCCCCGTTAATTTAAACTCCGGGGACCCCCTCCAGTGACAGATATATTGTATTGTATGTGTTTATTTATATAGCGCGTTAAATGTACATAGCGCTTCACAGTAGTAATACATATCATATAAATAACAAATAATATAAATAACAGATCGTGGGAATAAGTGCTTCAGACATAAAAGTAACATTAAGGAAGAGGAGTCCCTGCCCGAGGAGCTTACAGTCTAATTGGTAGGTAGGGAGAACGTACAGAGACAGTAGGAGGGAGTTCTGGTAAGTGCGTCTGCAGGGGGCCAAGCTTTATGTATCATGTGTCCAGTATTATCCACAGTGCTATTCATACGCTTCTTTAAGCAGATGTGTCTTAAGGTGGGTCTTAAAGGTGGATAGAGAGGGTGCTAGTCTGGTATTGAGGGGAAGGGAATTCCAGAGGTGTGGGGCAGAAAGTGAGAAAGGTTTAAGGCGGGAGAGGGCTTTAGATACAAAGGGGGTAGAAAGAAGACATCCTTGAGAAGAATGCAAGAGTCAGGATGGTGCATAGCAAGAAATTAGGGCTGAGATGTAAGGAAGGGCAGAAGAGTGTAAAGCTTTAAAAGTGAGGAGGAGAATTGAGTATGAGATACGGGATTTGATCGGAAGCCAGGAGAGGAATTTCAGGAGGGGAGATGCGGAGACAGATCTAGGAAAGAGTAGAGTGATTCTGGCAGCAGCGTTTAGGATATTGTAGGGGAGACAAGTGAGAGGCAGGAAGGCCGGACAGCTGGAGGTTGCAGTAATCGAGACGTGAGAGAATGGGGGCCTGAGTCAGAGTTTTAGCAGTCGAGTAACAGAGGAAAGGGCGTATCTTTGTGATATTGCGGAGGAAAAAGCGACAAGTTTTAGAAACGTTTTGAATATGAGAGAATGAGAGAGAGGAATCAAGTGTAACCCCTAGGCAGTGTGCTTGGGCTAATGGGGTAATGATCGTATTTCAAATAGTAATGTGGAATGAGGTAGTAGGGCCAAGTTTGGGCGGAAGTATGAGCTCTGTTTTTGCCATGTTAAATTTAAGTCGGTGGAGTGCCATCCAGGATGATATTCCAGAGAGGCATTCAGAAACTTTGGTCTGTATTGCAGGTGTAAGGTCAGGGGTTGAAAGGTAAATTTGTGTCGTCAGCATAGAGGTGGTATTTAAACCCAAAAGATTTGATTAGCTCACCTAGAGAGAGTATAAAGAGAAGGGGTCCCAGGACAGAGCCCTGGGGTACCCCCACAGAGAGATCAATAGAGGAGGTGTTGGCAAAAGAGACACTGAAAGTACGATGGGAGAGGTAAGAGGAGATCCAGGATAAAGCTTTATTCCGAATACCAAGAGTATGGAGAATGTGAAGGAGAAGAGGGTGGGCCACGGTGTCGAATGCTGCAGAGAGGTCGAGTAATATGAGCAGAGTGTAATGACCTCTGTCTTTGGCAGCATGGAGGTTGTCAGTTATTTTAGTGAGGGCTGTTTCAGTAGAGTGAGCAGTGTGGAAGCCAGATTGTAGAGGGTCTAGAAGAGAATAGGTGTTGAGAAAGTGTAGCAATCGAGAGAATACAAGACGTTCAAGGAGTTTGGAGGCAAAAGGCAGGAGGGAGACAGGTCGATAGTTAGGACAGGTAGGGTCAAGCTTGCTGTTTTTGAGTAATGGTATAACGGTTGCATGCTTGGAGGAGGGAAAGGTACCAGAGTAGAGGGAAGAGTTAAATATCTGTGTGAGCATAGGGATTATAGATGGAGCAAGAGGTTTTAGGAGATGGGAGGGAATGGGTCAAGAGGATAAGTGGTAGAGGGAGAAGAGGAGATCAGCAGTGACACATCCTCCTCTGAGATAGCGGAAAAAGAGTCAAGAAAGGCAGGAGGAGAGTTGGGAAGCAGTGTGGGATGGGAGGAGGCAACAGATGGGATGTTCTGACGTATGGATTCCACCTTTTCCTTAAAGTCAGCAAAGTCCTGAGGTGAGATGGAGGAAGAAGAGGAGGCAGCTGAGGGTGGTCTGACTAGAGTCAAAGACAGAAAAGAGTTGGTGTGGGTTAGACTTGTGTGTGTTGATTAGTGATGAAAAGTAGGTTTGTTTAGCCTGAGAGATGGCAGAGTTGAAACAGGACAGCATAAATTTGTAGTGAATGAAGTCTGCGAGCGTCTGAGATTTCCTCCAGAGGCGTTCAGAGAAACGAGTGGAGGAACGCAGCATGCGTGTGGGAGTTTAGCCAGGGTCTGGGGTTAGAAGGATGAGGACGGCAGAGAGAAAGCGGGGCATGAAGATCAAGAGAGGAAGATAAGGCAGAGTTGTAGTTCCTGACCAGGTTGTCAGGGTCTGAAGCAGAACTGAGAGAGGAGAGGGAGGAGCGTAAAGTGGAATCAAGAGCTGGTAGGTTAATAGAGCGCAGGTTTCTGCAAAAACGAGGGCGAGATGGAGATAAGTGAGAGAGAAAATGAGATGAGGTGATGGTCAGAGAGCGGAAATGGAGAAATCGGAGAGAGAAGTTTTTAGTGAAAACCAGGTCTAGGTAGTGTCCATCCTTGTGGGTGCTGGCTTCAGTCCACTGTTGAAGGCCAAAAGAAAAGGTTAGAGAGAGAAAGCGGGAAGCCCAAGGGAGAGAGGGGTCATCAATGTGGCAGTTGAAGTCCCCAAGGAGAAGAACAGGGGGGTCTGAGGAGAGAAAGGAAGAGAGCCAGGATTCAAAGTGAGAGAGAAAGGCAGAAGGGGGATGAGTAGAGGTAGGTGGGCGATAGATGACCGCCACATGGACCGGGAGAAAAGAGAAGATCTGGACTGTGTGAACCTCAAAGGAGGGAAAAGCAAGAGAGGGAGGAATAGGATTGGTTCGGTAGCGGCAGAGAGAGGAGAGCAGGAGCCCCACGCCTCCACCCCTGCCATCAGGGCGCGGAGTGTGGGAGAAGGAAAGGCCACCATGAGAGGGCAGAGTCAGTCTGAGTGAGCCAGGTCTCAGTTATGGCAAATAGGAGCAGAGAGTGAGAGAGAAAGAAGTCATGCACAGAGAGGAACTTGTTAGAGAGGGAGTGAGCATTCCAAAGGGCACAGGAGAAAGGAAGAGAGGGAGGGTGGCAGGGGATGGGTATGAGGTTGGAGGGGTTTATACCAGAAGGAGTAGAAGTTGCATGTGGAAGGCGAGGGCGAGAGCAAGTAGAAATAAGGCAGGGACCAGGATTGGGAGAGATATCCCCAGAAGCGAGGAGGAGAAGCATGGACAGTAAGAGAGTGTGAGGAGGATTTGTAGGGGTGTTTTTTAGTGAAGGGGGTATAGCTGTGTGGTGACAGAGGGCTCAGGTAAGAGAGGAGTTCATGTGAAGTGAGAAGTGGTGAAGTAAGGCGAGATGGCGAAATATGAATAGAGTTAGGGACATGATGAGGCTGGTGGAAGGAAGTGCATAATTTGAAAATAAGTGAAGTTACAGCAAATATAAAAAGTAAAGGCGGCATCACAGCAATAGTAATGTGTTGAGATGTGCAGTCTGGGATGATATACTCCTTTCCAGCGTAGTTCAAATGCAGGAATCAGAAGCAGTAGATGGTGTCCACTTTTTCCACTTCTTTTTAAACTTCCTTTTTTAAACTTCCTCACTACTTTAAAGATTTATACTTAAAAGCATTTCTGCTTAGGAGCAAAGGCTGCAGGCAGCAATGGCTGTTGTGAGTTTACTTATATACTATTACAAAGTAAGATATCTGGAAGCCGCCATTACGTAAACCCTGCTAGCAGAGTGGCCACCGGCGCCCCCTACAGGTCTGTATCTCCGGAAGCAGGGGGTCCCCAGAACTGACATTAATGGGCTTCAATCCAAAGGGGGGGGGGAATAAAATACAACCAGAGGCGCTGGCGAAAAAATGCTTTCTTAGGCCTTGGACACGGTCAAAAAGACCGTGCTGAGGGGAAACATTATCCCTATCAGCGCGGCTTTTGACGGCGCTTCCGCAGGCGTGTGGAAATGCAGGAGACAGGCAAGTTTCAATTTTGCCGTTCATGCAAGCTCAGGGCCGGTCACGTGACTGCCAGAAGCCAATGGCAGTCCGTGACGTGGCGCCCTAGCCCCGTCTCCATGCCCGCCTCCCGCCCGGCTCCCACCCTGCACACAAGCGCGCTCGCTGCCACTCATGCAGGGACAAGAAAAATCTCCTGCATGTGCGTCAGCGCTGCCCAGCTCCGCTCCCTGCACCATATCCCAGGCCTAATAAACACTGAGTAAACCCAGCTGGACCGAACATATCCAGCTGTGAAAAGAATAAACGAGTATGGACACAACTAGCCAAAACTATACAAGTGTGAATTCATCCTGGGACACTCGAAGACGCATGTACAACGGGTTTGGGGACTGTAAATGAAATAGTTAATCGTGTAAATGGTTTCTCCCGGCAGCAGCCCATGGGGAATATCTAGTAAGCAGGTTGTGCTGTCAGACATAGTCACAGGATTAAATAGGGGGCCTTGGGAATGTGGGGGGACACATCGGAGTTATGTTGGCTAACAAAATAGTAAACTGCAAAAATGATCTGTTGGGATTCGATGAGTGTGGTGCCAATGAGATGTGCTATACTACCGATTATATAAGTAACCTTTTTTTATAGGGCTAAATGGGAGTCCAGTAGAAAAGCAGTAGTTGCCCCAATGTGACCAGTGTTAACTTTGTAAGATGGAAGCCCAGAGTAACGTGAGACACTCATCCTTCCGGAGAACGGGCAAATGGTTCACTGACGCATTCATAACGAGGCACAAAGCAACTAAGCTGACTGGATAATCACCTGCAGAGCGTTTCCACCATTGGGTTTCCGGGCTGTATACTATACCGCGAAAGAAGCCTGGGCAGACACTGCGTTCTGACCATCAGGTCCTTTGGCGAGTAGTAGTTGGGTGGTGGCATCCTAGTAAAATGTTGGTTACTCGTGGTGAAGGCGTGGATAGCTGACCGATGTAGGGCCATGCGTTCTTTAAATGCCCTCTCGTTTTGATAAAGCCTGACGTGGCAGATGATGTATGACCGTGTCTGGGATATGGAAGTCCATGTTAGATTTTATATTGGAGCTCCTTGGTGGGGAATGTTTACATACAGGGCCTCTGAGACCCGTTGGACTGCAGCAATGTTGTAGTTGTCAGATCTATTCTGTTTTTACATCCGATTTATCCAGTATGAATTCTAAACCCATATCTTTAATCAATTCTGATGTTTAAATCTTGATGAAAAATACTTCCGAATCAATTAAATAGCATTTATAGAAATAACTCGCCCTGGCCACATGGGGTTCCTTCCAAATAGGACATGTATGGATTGTTTTAGGAGACTTTACACTTGCATTTCATGTAGCTAGACTGGATAACCCTGCTTTATTTAGATAAAGCCTTCTCTAATGTTCTTCAGCGGTTTGATTTTGGTGAAGACCTGTAAATACAAACCCAGGGATGGCCAACTCCAGTCTTCCAGGGCCACCAACTGGTCAGGTTTTTTGGCTGTCCCAGCTTCTGCACAGGTGGCTCAATCAGTCCTAGCTTCAGCACAGGTGGCTCAGTCTTCGACACTGAGCCACCTGTGCTGAAGCAGAGAGCCTTAACCTCTGTTAGTGACCCTTGAGGACTGGAGATGGCCTCCCCTGTCCTAATGGACTACATTTTAATACTTTGTTTCTACGGAGGCGCGCAAACAGGGGCTCTCCTCTTTTTTTTTTTGTTCTGGCCATGGATCCACTTGCTATTTTGGATCCGAAACGATATCCATAATCGGTTTCAAATGTACAGCGCACCCCTTTCTGCTGCTGGTTGTATTAATATTAACATATCCTAATCTTACCTGCGCCGCAAATAATAGAAATAAATGTCAAATATATCTGGCTTTACGATTCACCCTTCACTGCCTGTAAGACGACTTATAAACGTTGTCCAACTTCCCCCTGCTGGTGGGGTGGGCTCTGAATCTGTACCTACGTGCTCCCCTGGGAATCCTGAGGCGCAGTAATAACTCTGATGGCTAAACCAGATCCAAGTTATTACTTCAGGAAAAGAGGAGCCCAACTCCGCTCGCTCAACTTTTGAATCTCTTCCTCTCCCCTCTGACTCGAAGTAGGGGGAAATGGGACACAAGTCAAGGTCCCTACCTGCTCCTGTCATCTGTGGGATCTGGGTGGTAAGATGGCTGCATAAAGAGATACTCGATACAGCTATATGGTGTATCATGTTCACCGCGGGTGCGGATGTCGAGATGCCTTCTCTTGTTTTTGTCTTGAACGTGTCCATCTTCTCTCCTGCAGGATAACTTTCCGTTTGACCCTCCCTTTGTGAGAGTTGTGTCCCCTGTACTCTCAGGAGGGTAAGTACCCATCTTTCTAAGGTATGTGTGTGTCTGTAACTAAGTACACAGTGCGTTACCAAAGAATACAATCCCGGGAAGTCTCATACAATAAGTGGATAGGAGAGGGAATCTCCCCGCAGAGCTTAGTGTAAGTGGCATGCTGAGAGACTTGGCGACAGGGGAAGGAGTAAGTGCAGGGGCCACCGGGCTTCTCTTTGGAAAGGGGGGTGGGGGGCAGAGAACGGGGGCGTCGGGCTTCTCTGTGGATGGTGGCAGGGGAGGAGGCGCTTGGGGTGGATGGAAGGCGCCCAGCAGCCATTTCAATCTTTGCTTTCTACTTTGAATGCTGCTTGTCCGTGTGTCTGCGTGTTTTTTCCTAGTCTCAGACTTTTCGAGCTGGAAATGCTTGGATTTGCACAATACGGGGAAGAAATGTTCAGAGAATATACCAGCAGTAGAGCTGACCCGTTAACCCTTTGCCATCCGAAGCGTGCACCATATTCCTCTTATACTGCCGGCTTATTAAACTGCACGCGCCTTTTTTTTTTTTAGGTATGTTCTGGGGGGAGGCGCACTCTGCATGGAACTCCTTACTAAACAGGTACGTACTCTAATACAAGGGTGCACAAACTGGGGGGTGCAAGATTTTCTGGGGGATGGGGCGACAGAGGTCCCGTGCTCTCTTTCCCCCCCCCCCCCCCAGGGCTTTTAGATTAAATGCCGGGGGACAGCGCAATGCCTCTATAACACACCTTCCAGCGGCGCGATGTCAGGGTAACCCGGCGTCAAATGACGCCGTGGTGTCACGTGACCCCGCGCGTCATTGGGCGAGAGTCACAGAGGAGAGCAGGCAGGGGTGCGCACGGGGAAAAGTTTGCGCACCCCTGCTCTAATACACAGTACAGAGGTCTGATAATGAGGCTGTATGTGTTACATGCGGGATATGGATGTATGGACCAAGTGTTTGTGTCTATAATGAATAATATCCGTAGTCTTGTTGGATAAATCCATCCCAGGCACCTGCAAGTTACAAAGTTCTATTATGGGGGAAAGTCTGAGCCATGTCTCGAAATAATGATTGGGGTTGGCCAGCGACATGTCTATATCCAAATATCTGTAATGTTGGTGCTTTCTGAACGTTGCGTTGCATCTTTCAGGGCTGGAGCAGCGCTTACTCCATAGAATCTGTCATCATGCAGATCAACGCTACTCTAGTGAAAGGGAAGGCCCGCGTGCAGTTTGGCGCCAATAAGGTGAGGCTGTCGTTCTTGTGGTAAATCCCTCTCTTCCCTGGACGGATGAAGGAAATGATTCATAAACGTGTTCGTGTTGCTGACCTAACTCCATGAAAACATGACATTCAGTCAATCTCCCCGCTAAGTAACGCCCCCCAACATACGCACCCCAAGCCTTAATGGGACCAGCTGTGCGACTGGACCATGCTCCACGTTATGTAACGCCCCCTAAAACATTCTAGGACATTTGGTCGCAGTTCTGCCGCGATCAGATGACCACTGGCGCTTTGCCGCTATGGTGACTGACCTTACCCCTTACCCTAAAACCCCCTAACGCTTGTTATCCCCTACCCTTGTAACCTTAACTAGTTGAAACGTGCCTTAGAAGCAGACAGTGGGTCGGTCTGGGGGCCGAATGTCGGCAATCATTTGGTCGTGGCGAAACGGCCAACACCCCATACAATCCCCACCCATAAACCTTAATGGGATCAGCTGTCAGGCTGGACCATACACCGTCCCACAATGAGCAGACACTTTTTCTTTCGGCATTCCCTCTAGTTTGTAAGCGCTCGCGGGCAGGGCCCCTCATTGGCGCTCGCGTCAATCTGTGCATGTTCCGATTTATTTATAAGACGGCAACATATCCCGTCGCGCAGTACAATAAGGTTGGAGGACGAAGAACAATAAGACAAACATTGACATTGACATACATTGTAACAGTAGGTAAGGAGGCCCTGGCCCAAGGAGCTTACAATCTATAATAAATGGTAGGTGGAAACATATGGCACGGGGATAAGGTTAGTGTCTTTTGATTGTTACAGCTGCTTTGTTACAATCAAATGGCTGCCGCCCTTTGGCTGCTGCCGCCTTTGCTGCGACTTGGGTGGTATCCTCTCCAAGAGAGTTCGAGGTAAAGTGATCTCTGCTGCACAGCAGCTGGCGAATTCCAGGTCTTTGACGTGGTCTGTCTCTTCCTGATGTTGGCCAACATGGATAGGATTTAGTAGAGCAGTGAACGGGAAGCATAGCGGGGACTCTCTTTGTGGGGGCCACCCCTGGCGGTAGCATCTCCAGTCATGCTCACCTTGTATGCAACACTGTTTATGTACTCAAATCAAATCTCTGTACCACGCTGTGGAATATGTTGAAGCTTTACAAATAAGCCATAGTAATCCTGGTACTCTAGGGCAGGGGCCATGGTGCCTTCGCCCACGCAGAGGCGTGCGGAGGCTGTAAGGTAAGCGGGTGCTTTCCCTGGCCATGGTGGACGGGGCGTTCCTAGGGACGTGCCTAGGGGTGTCACGGAGCTGGTTCGCTTTCATTGGGCTAACCGCTCACGTGACCGCCTGTCGCGCCAAGAAATCAGTTTGAACTGATTTCTTGCACGCCCGCTTCCCCACACGCCACATGGACACAAACACTGCCTTAAGGCAGTCTGTTCGCTCAGCGTGCGGACGCCTCCGCACGGTCTGCGGCACCATGGCCCCAACCTAAAGCTGGAATACAGTGAGTTGGATTGTAATTGAAGGATGACATGGAGATACGGTGATTATGGATACAAACCGCGTGTGGTCAGTGAATTTATTTTGTATTCATAAAATTCAATGGTCCATTTATATTTTCTTTTCCTTTTTGTTTCAGAATCAATATAACCTTGCACGAGCACAACAGTCCTACAAATCGCTAGTACAGATCCATGAGAAAAACGGTACGTTGTGCAGCACGAGATCAGCACCTTACTTCAGCACAGTTCAAGCAGAGGCTTGTATCACACTTGCCCACTCCCACTGCATAGTGTAGTATTTATTCCAAACGAGAATAAACTCCATAACCCCCCACACTCCCACACGTAGCAGTGTGATCGGTGTCCGTGTAACCCGTGGCACGTCTTCAGTGCCCTGAAGGTCCCGCCCAAACAATCTTCCTCTGCGTCACCCCTAATCGTTTCATGGATCGCACTGCTGCATCAGGGGGTGTAACTCATCAGTGGCAGGGTTTGTTTAAACAGTCTGGTTGCATTCGTAACGCCCGTTAAATCTTCTGCTGCTTTTAACACTGCAAAACTCTAAATTCATCTTTCCAAATGGTCAAACACGAAGCTTCCCCTTCACGTTACTGCGGTTGCATGCGTCTCTTCATGTTGCTCCAATGTTATCCTCCCATCTTACCTACTCGTTTAACTTTTTACTTTCCTTGGAATCCAGTCGAGGGCAATCTTTCTCAAACGATGACTTCTATTATGTTTCCTGCCCACTTTTGATGACGTCACAGACTTTCGTTTGGTTCCTGAACCTATTCTTTCTTTGGTCTACGGGGGTAATCCCCAGCATGCATCTCTCCAGACTTCTTTGGGTGATCTAACGGTTCTGAATTGTCTTTGCATGTGGTGTCCAATTTTCACGTCCATACGTGAGCAAAGGCAGGATACACTGGTCAAACATTATTCTCTTACGGCCCAGTGGAAGGTTCCCTTGAATTTCGTCTTGTTTCATCCAAATGCGATGGAGCGCGTCTATATTCTCCTGTTGATTTTAATTCTAAAGGTTCCCCACTGCATTGAAACTTACTGGCAAATGTAGATGAGATTTTTAACTTCTAGATCGATTACATTTATAGTGATATTTCTAGAGTTGACACACGTCGAACATCACTTTTGTCGGGCTGAGATTCATATGGCAGCCCACTTTCTTGTTGCTTCAGCGAGTTTTCTGATTTGTTGCTATAATTCTTTGACCTTTGTGGCAAAAATGTCACCTGCAACTCGTAGGTATCTTGAGTACAGCAGGGCCCCACTTCTCGGCGCTCCCCTTTTCGGCGCGGTGCCGAGAAGGGGGCCGCCATGTCCGCGCATACGCAGAACGTCCAGGGGTTACGCATGCGCGGAATGGAGGGATTTCCTTCTGTCGCGCACTGCCGTTCTGCGCATGCGCACCCAACGAAAATCGCCGGTTCCACTTTACGGCGATTTTCGCTTTACGGCGGGTCCTCAGAACGGAACCCGCCGTATTAGTGGGGCCATCCTGTAATCAGTTGATTTTTGATTCCTTTTTGGTCCCAATTTAATGTCTTGAACGATTCTTCAAGTATTGCTGTAAAAAGCTTGGGTGACACGGTGTCGCCCTGCCTTACGCCCTTGCTGATCTTGTGTCTTCATGTAATCTAATGGTTGAGGCATTTTTGTAAAAACTAAAAATGTTCCTTGTATCAATGTACAGTTCAACATTTAGTCATTTTAAAATGACTGAGGTGTAGACCAGAATAAAATGCTTTTTCGTCCTCTAAGAATCATAAGCGGAGTGGTAGATCGTATGAAATGATCGGGAAATCACTTCTTGTATGACTGACTTTGGTGTGGTCCAATTGTGTTGTATCCAATGTAAAATCCCGCTTGTTCTCTAGGCTGGACGACGTTCGGGGTCCGTTGCAGTCGATAAGTGAGCATCTTGGTTAAAATCTTGTGATTGATTGGGAGTAGACTGACTGGTCTGTAGTTCTTGAGGTCGTCTGTGTCTCCTTTCTTACAGCTGAGGATTGCTCCACTGTCATGGAATTGTCCTAGTCTTCGAGCAGCATGTAAAATATTTTCCATGGATATTCTCTACTTCCGATTTCTGTTGGAATTCCACCTTCCTGGGGCTGTCCCATATTTCATGGATTTTATTATTTTTGCTTTGGGAAGTGCGCATGAAGCGAGTAAACACAGCCAATTATGTACCGTGCGACATGGTACATAATGGGTGGGTTCTTTTCGCTCTTAATCTGCTTGATTACTCTGTGTTCCGGAGTCATCCAAATCTCTGATACGTGCACTCTCTTGTTCATTCGTTGTCTTGTTTGAGTGCCACGATTTTGCTTCTTCCCAATCGTGAGCTGCTGCTTTGTCTTCAATCTTTTCCTCATCTTCGATTGGTATCACCATATTGCAGTTGCCTTTTTAGATTGTGAATTACACACTTGCGGATTGTTTAGCACAGCTCTGTATATTAAACTTTTGTTCTTGCATCTTGGAATTTTAATTGTTTCCTCAGTAACTGCTTTTCTCATCTAAAAATTTCTTGTGTTTTTTTTTTATTCTTATCTTGGTGTAGCGGGAGACAAAGTTTATTAACACTTTTTTTTTTTTTATACCGGGATCATTTGATTGAGCAAGACAAGGAGGTAATAAAATAAACTGTCATTTATTTATTTTATTCCACGAAAAGACACATTGTGTGTATAACACAATTTGCACTGAAAACACACTTACTGGGATCGGGGCTAACGAAATAAACTTTCTTGGAATGAAATGTTAACTGACATCTTTAGGAGCCCTTTCCAATGACCGGGAGGTCCTCACGAAAGTCATGTAACGCTATTCAGCATGCAATGCCAGCCGCGAACGCTACGTCCCGTTTTCAGAACTTGGTCCCTGAAAAGCGGGACTTAGAAAAATTTCTTGAGTTGAAAAATCTCTGAAGCCGGCTCGCGTCCATTTCTCACAGAGCATCTTTTTCGTATCTTGAATTTGGCGCTTGGAATCTGAGGTCCTGATTGGCTGCAAGGTTTCTTATAGGTTTTGGAGTCCCATTCAGAAACCACTACATCCAATCAGCGTGTGGGACTTCTCCTGCCAGCCTATCACCAATTTGCCGGTATACTGAATCCAGGTGGGTACCGATATTTATTCTGCTAAAGGGCATGCGCCAACCTGGCACCTCTGCCTCTTAGCATATCGAGCCCACCCGCTGTCCAGGCTTCGCAGAGTCTGGGGATGGGCAATTGGTCGCCGGATAGCCCTTTGTTAGACTAGGACGGGGGTACTCAAAGATAACTACAGTACTCCTCCTGTTCTAACACCTGGGCATCCCTGAGGCTTTCCCGAGCAGACTCGGTGGCGCAAAACTTGGTAGCCATCTGGTCTCTCAGAACCACGGAATTGGAATCCCACAGTCACATACAGTTGTGTGAAAAAGAAAGTACACCCGCTCTGAATTCTATGGTTTTACATATTAGGACATAACAATCATCTGTTCCTTAGCAGGTCTTAAAATTAGGTAAATACAAAATTTGATGAACAATAATACATGACATTACATCGTGTCATGATTTATTTAACAAAAATAAAGCCAAAATGGAGAAGCTATGTGTGAAAAACTAAGTACACCCTTACTGCTTCCATAGGATTTAAGATGCAAGTAGCAGACAGGTGCTGCTAATAAAACGCTCTTGATTAATTGATCATCAGGAAGTGTGATCACCTCTATTCAAGCCGAAGTTTTAGCAGTTTGCTGGTCTGGAGCATTCAGGTGTGTGTTAACACAATGCCAAGGAGGAAAGACATCAGCAATTTTAGTTAAGCAATTGTTGCTGCCCATCAATCTGGGAAGGGTTATAAGGCCGTTTCCAAACAATTTAAAGTCCATCATTCTACAGTGAGAAAGATTATTCAAAAGTGGAAAACATTCAAGACAGTTGCCAATCTTTCCAGGAGTGGGCGTCCCAGCAAATGCACCAAAAGGTCAGACCGTGCAATGCTCAGAGAAATTACAAAAAAAAAAAACAAGAGTTACATCTCAGACTCTACAGGCCCCAGTTAGCATGTTAAATGTTAAAGTTCATGACAGAACAATTAGAAAAAGACTGAATAAGTATAGTTTGTTTGGAAGGGTTGCCAGGAGAAAGCTTCTTCTCTCTAAAAAGAACATGGCAGCACGGCTTAGGTTTGCAAAGTTGCATCTGAACAAACCACAAGACTTCTGGAACATTGTCCTTTGGACAGACGAGACCAAAGTGGAGATGTTTGGCGAAAACCAAACACGGCATATCAGCACAAACACCTCATACCAACTGTCATAGTGGTGGAGGGATGATGATTTGGGCTTGTTTTGCAGCCACAGGACCTGGAACCTTGCAGTCATTGAGTCGACCATGAACTCCTCTGTATACCAAAGTATTCTAGAGTCAAATGTGAGACCACCTGTCCGACAGCTAAAGCTTGGCCGAAATTGGGTCATGCAACAGGACAATGATCCCAAGCACACCAGCAAATCTACAACAGAATGGCTGAAAAAGAAAAGAATCAAGGTGTTGCAATGGCCCAGTCAAGTCCAGACCTCAACCCGATTTGAAATGCTGTGGCGGGACCTTAAGAGAACTGTGCATAAACAAATGCCCACAAACCTCAGTGAACTGAAGCAACGTTGTAAAGAAGAGTGGGCCAAAATTCCTCCACAACGATGTGAGAGACTGATAGTAATACAGAAAGCGATTACTTCAAGTTACTGTTGCTAAAGGTGGTTCTACAAGATATTGAATCATAAGGTGTACTTGGTTTTTCACACGTGGCTTCTCCATTTTGGCTTTTTGTTAAATCGTGACACAGTCGTAATATGTTGTGTTGTTCATCTGAGGTTGTATTTACCTAATTTTAAGACCTGCTAAGGAACAGGTGATTGTTATTATGTCCTGATATGTAAAACATAGAATTCAAAGAGGGTGTACTTTCTTTTTCACATGACTGTACATAGGTACAAGCATATACATTTATCAAATAAGAACCTTTAATAAAATATACTTTGACTCTCTACTTGTGTTAAAATGTCTGTCTCCTGGTTTGGTGTCGGGGATAGAATAAGAATATATGTTCCCTACTCTTACTAGCCTTATCCCTGGCACACTGCACAACCCTGACGTCTTTTATACACAACTAAAATCCTCGCAGCTTTATCACATAGCTGGAGCACCCCCTGAACCCCTAGACTAGGTGCAGGGTGACTTGGACATGAACGGGGAATCCCACCTTATGCTATGGACCCCTAGACCGTTCTCGGAATACCTTGATCCCTGATGCCCTTTTTACCTTTCCTGTTTGTGCTGAAGCAGGGAATCCTGGCGGTGAGGTCACAAAAATGTTTCCAGGGTAGGATTTTGCTGGAGCACTGTGCTTCAATGTGCCTGAGAATCTTACCTGATTCCCAGGTACATCTTTGGTGTATCCCATAACTTCTGAACCCCGCTACATAGCCACAATCTGACAGAAGTTGCTCCGCAAAACCCACACTAAAACTGATAGCCTAGCAAGCTCCTCTGGCCAGCACTGCTGGAAAGGTAAAAATACTGTATTGTCGCATAATTTACACACCGTCACACTGATGCATATACGATAGTGGAATGGGATAATTTATCTCTAACAAATTTGAAGGGATTTTTTAGCTGTAGTTGAAGTTATCGGCTGTTTGTTGTTAGGTGCTTTTGTCTGCTTTTAATGAGTTTGTCATCAGCTCTGGTGTCAAAAGTTTAATGATGGGGCCATCGTCAATCACTGTCGTTTTTTGTTGGTGAAGATCTAGTCTGTGTCATTCTTTACTCTATTGGATCCACGTCGCATCCGTGTTCTACTTGAATTCTTCTTGTAGGAATTTGTGATGTAGACTCTTTCACATTCTGCAGATTCCACCACTATGCCTCCATGTTCGTTCCTGTTGCGGTAACCACACTTATCAATGCAAGATTGGTGTCCATCAGAAAGATATCTCCCATGATGATCTTGCGGTGGCCAATTCCTTTCAATGATTGCGGTGGAACTTTTCCACTTGTCCTGATGTTGGGGGGCATACATCGTTTTTAAACCTTGCTCTCATTGTCAGCTGATTCTGGCTGCTTTTTCTGATGAGCTTTCATACTACACAAATTGTCTCTCCATTTCTTGTTAATGATGAAGCCTACTCCATTGACTCTTCCATTTTCTCTATCTCTGTAATAGGTGTCCACTTTTGGGCTCAATAAGACCATCCTTTTCTTAAGGCCAACAATAGCTCTTCAGTGCCTTAGACGTACATCATAAGTCATGAAGGGGGGGGGAGACCCTGGAAACCCTTATGACATATGCTGTACGTCATTGTTTTCTAGTGGGACTTTGCAGAACGGAATTGAAACCCTCCCCTTCTGCTTCCATCAACAGAAGCAGGACGCCATTGCGTGAGCAGTCACGTGATCGCTAGTGGGGCCCACGCATATGGCGGGAGCCGCCTGCACTGCAAGGGGTTAATCTCCCTTTATGGAGGGGAGGGGGAGGCTGGTCTTACAGTGCTGCTTCACTGGAGAGTCCCGTAGTGGCAGGTAGCCAGGTTAAGGTTTGAATGACGGGGATTCTTGGCACCCTCTGCCTTCATGCCGACTTCCTGAAAGCCACCTGGTCAAGGGACCATCCAGCCTCTGGCGAAGGAGGGCCGTTGCTTTTCGGTGTGTGCCATATTTTGGCGAGCTGAGGCCTTGCTTGCCATGCACCTACATTTGCATGTTGGCAAATACCTTTCCCTCTAACCTGGCACATTGTTGAAGCTTTCATAGTACGGTTGAACATACCAGCACAATACATCATCTTGGACACCCGTTGCCACTTTCCCGCCAGTTTGAAGTAGTGAGAGAAGGATATATTGAATATAGATATGTATTACTGCTCCTTTTTAACCAATAACCTGCATTATTCTCTTCTCTCTAGGCTGGTACACTCCTCCTAAAGAAGATGGGTAAACAGAACGCCCCTCAGACCAAGATTTAAACTTTCTTTTATATGTTTCCAGAACAGATCCAAGATTGCCCTTCCGATCCTCTGTACAGCATACGTTAGCTATTAGATAATAACTAGAATTATCGGACTTGTATCTTGGCCCACGTCTGCTTATCCAGACATGAGCAGCCAGCTGCCTTTACTGTTGACAAAATGGCCACTCCAAATATTTTAACGTCCTATTTAAATCAGGCGGTATAGCTTAGTTACACCCATTCCACTTTTATTAGACAATTGTAAATTGCTTTCACTTTTTTGTTTAATTTTTTTCCTGAAGTATACATTCTGCAAAATAACTTTATTTTTTTTTTTTATTTTATTTTATTTTTTTTGCGTTGTATAGTTTCATCCTAAGCCAAACATGAGTTTGATACTGTTTAAGAACCTTCAAAATGCAGTTTTAAGAAATGGTTTGCGTAGATAACTTTAGCTCTCCGATTTAAACAAATAAATAAAATAAAAATAAAAAGTTAAATACTATAAAAAATAAAAAAAAATACAAAACGGGCTGGGGGAAAAAAATAAACCTTTTTTTTTTTTTTGTAGCATTGCCAAATTTATGGTGTGGGAAGGAAGATGCATATGCTTATTAAGCCATTTAATTAATCTTCCACTTTGCGGTGTGCATTGAAGCTGTTTCAATAAGGGGATTTCTCTTTTTTTTGTTTTTTTCCTAACTTTGTTTTGATGGTGCGGTTCCACCGTGGACCAAAGAATTAACAGTGATTTTTTTAGTTTCAAACTCGGACGGTTGGCGCCTCTGATTCAGCTCTCCGGCATTGGAAGGATTTCTAAAAATAAGTGATGCACTGCGAGTGCGCCATTTGCATGTCACTACCCAGAATCCCTGGCTGCACTGTATGCTAAGCGGTAACGGGGAAAGCCAGGGTTGCAGACCTGCCTGCGACATGCGCCTGTGCTCACAACGTGGTATTCCTATGTGCTAAAAAAATAACATCGAACCAAGTATTTACTGCACACAATATTTTCATGACCATGTCAAACTGGGGGATGTTATTTGCCAGTCTTGTTTGCTCCATCCTAATCAGGTAATGGGTTTATTATTTTTTTTAATCAACACCTCCCATTATTAACAGGGACAGCAAATGAAGGAGCAAGGCCGTAAAACATCAAACATTTCAGATTGGTGTTTGCTGATATTGTAAGGACACAATTTGATGTAAAATACTTATACTTGGGCACTATTAATGCGTTTTTAAATCTTTAGAAAAGGTGTCAATGTCCCAGTTTAAACCTATTAAACATATCACTGGAATTTAATTCAATGTGGTCCTAAGTGGGGCAGGATCTTTAAGCAGAGAGGAAATATGACTTTTGCATTGCATTCTATGCCCCCCTCTCCTGTCTCTCCCTGGGCTATTTATAAAGGACCCTGGTTGGGCGTCACTATGAAACTTGAAGTAATTTTATTACTAAAACCTTTTCCTAGTGTTGCGTTTTATTAACGGGTTGTTGCAATTGTTCTATAAACGAATGGACTTCAAAAGTAATTGGCACATAATGAAGATGTCAAGTAGTCAAAGGTGTGTGACCTTTTCAATAAAGGTGGGGGGGGGGGGAAATGTCAAACTCGAGTTCTGGATGAATAAAATTGCCATAGATTTTGACCGTGCGGTGAACATATTAGATGCAGAATAATGGTTTCCAACACTCAAAGGTCTTCCCAGTTCTAATTTGATTCCCTTACCACTTTTTTTTTTGCTTCAGTTCACTCAGTTCTATAGAATGGATTTCCAGTTCCATTCTCCTTCCAACTTAAGTGAAATAGTGGCAGTGATGTGTTTAATGGGTTACATCTTGATGGTTGATATTGTTGTCTTTTTTTTTTTTTTTTTTAAACAAGTAATCGGACACGTAGAAGTATTTCTAGGTGCGACTCTTCTCTTTGGCTTTTCTTTAAAAAAATAAATGTACCCATTTGTAGGTTGTCCCTCTGATAAGGAAGGAAAGGGTATATCGGACATGCAGAACCTACAATAGGTGGCAGATGTGGGGGGGGATTACATCTGAGATCTATTATATAAGATTTGTAAGGCCTGCTAGATTTCCCAGCACTGTTTGAGCGCTGGCTTATGTCGGATGGACGTTGATGCCAACAATCGGTTGACTCCCTGCGAGTGACTGTACGTCCACGATAAGCAGCTCCGTTTGTTTAAATGCCCAGATCCTCAACCTCTTGGAAAATGTTCAGGTCCTTCGCCTTGCCAAGATTGACCCCATTAAGCATACCACCGTCATCCGTTCCTCGGTCTTGTGGCAGGCTGCCGCAAAAGACAAGCTCTGCAATGTGTTTCTGTACCCGCTGGCAGGAAAGTGGGTTCACTCCTCAAAAACTGATTTACATCCCCAAAAATATCAAATACATGTCAAGTCTTCCCAGTGGACCTCTTCTCTTTGTTTTTTTTTTCTTCTTCTTTAAGTTGTAGCTTCTGTTTGCTAGGGTTTTTTTTTTTTTTGTGGGGGGGGATGGAGGGGATATATTTAGTAAAATTGCCTCACCACCAATTTTCAGCCTTTGTAGAAAGTGAACATTTTCCATTGGGATTATTTGTACATATGTATGTTTGGGGCCTTTTTGTAGACGTTGATTCAGAGAGGCCCTGACAGAAAGGCAAGCACACATACAATTTCTTTATGGATGGCATAAAGCTAAAAACAATCTGACTGTGTTGTTGAATTCTTTGATTTTATTTTTTGGGGGGGGGGGGGTGTTTAGAAAGTTGACCAACGCACATTTGGCATGCTTTTTTTGTTTTTGTTTTTGAATTTTTCTTTTCATTGCAGATTTATTTGGCAATGTACAGTAATCTGTAAACTTGCATCAAGTTTCTGATTAAAGAACCATTTTAAGAAAATAACCTGTCTATTCTGAGTAATCAATTGTTTGTTTTTTTTCCCTGTGTCTTGAGTTTGAAATAAATAAATGTTTTGCTCTTCATATAAGAAATAAACAAAATAGTGAATATATTGAAACGGGCACGTTAGCCTGGTTTTGTGGCTTTTTTATAGTTGCTTTATAAATATCAATA
This sequence comes from Ascaphus truei, assembly GCF_040206685.1. NCBI lineage: Eukaryota > Metazoa > Chordata > Amphibia > Anura > Ascaphidae > Ascaphus > Ascaphus truei. Next base: position 31,893,492 of record NC_134500.1, read on the forward strand.
CAATTTTTATCATAACCACAACAGTAACGTATATGGAAAAATAACTCAAAATATATGTAATTTTGAATGAAATAAATTGTTGCAGAACCGAAACTAAATATATAGAGATAGAGATATTCTCATCAATAGCTCCTAGTTTGTGAACACATCATTTTTGTCACTTCCTGCATCATAGAAAATAGAGCAAAGCAAGAAAAACAAAAACAGTAAGGGCTATAGGCATGAATGACAGCCACAAAAATAGAACACAAGTGAGGTCCTCTGATGTGTTTCTTACCGTTTAGGCGCTTTATCAAAGAGCTTCCATGGTGAGAAACGCGTCAGTGGACCTAACGTCCGTGTTTGATTTTTGTGGCTGTCATACTATTAAATAATTGTTTTTATCCTTGCCTCTAGCCCTTACTATTTTGTTGCTGTGCTCTGCTTTCGCCTACCTATTGGAATTGAAGCACGCCCTCCGCAACCCAGGCGTTTTTGCATACTGCAATGTTTACCTGCGCTGTGAGAATCATCACATACGTTTGCCTGCAGCAGCATTTCTTCACCCCCTGCGAGTGTGGTTACAGTGTTCCACTCGCCATCTGCGGCTCAGCGGGAAGTGACACGCGCCCGACAAGTGGTGCTCTGTTGCTGTGGGGCTCGACTCTCGGGCGGTCGGGTCATCTGTCTTTCCCCACTGTTTCCATCTTCTACAAGGACATCACACCATTCTCTTCCCCCCCCCCCCCCCCTCATGTCAGATGGTGATTGTGCAAAACAAAGAACAATATATTCGGCGCCTGATATTAAAGTCCTGGTACAGTATAGCTAATGCTATACATATGTAATATACAAGCGTTGGATGTTAGTTGAAGACCAAAGTCCTGGTTACGTCAAACGGGTTTCAGGACAGATGAACTCCCAATGCATGAAATGAGAGGGGAAAAAAAAAGATAAAACAGCATAATACTGTTGGATGTATCAGCACTAAAAATGCTGGAAGAAAGCCTCAGAGATAGGTGAAAATGAAGGTAAGTGACAAAAGGGGAAAGTACATTTATTAAAAGTTAATATATCAAACAACATAAAATATGCAATTTGAACAACAGATAATGCAATGTGAAGATCCAATGATGGTCTGCTGCAAAAAACCTGGAGCCCTACTTGATGTAGGTAGGATATGCGCAGTGGATATATTAGGAGAATATCCTCTCATCTGTGGCAGATCAGCCCGATGGTCCCCGCGATGTGTCGCGTCTCAGACCAGCTGATGGTGGCGAGTTGTTATACACGAGGATGGAGCTGGAAAGTGCCTGAATCTCCTGCTGCCTCCTGTCATTTCCACAGGCTCCCCTCCGATCTCGCAGGGTTGGGTTGGAGCTGGCTCAGGAAATAATCAGTTGTTACATAAGCAGTTGTTTTTCATTAACATTTATACCTAAGTGGATTCATTCAGATACACCCACTGTTTGTAGCACCGAATTAGGGGTCTTTCCCAACTTTTTCTAACTTCCCGCATCATATTGCAAAACCAGTAATCACATTGAGACACACAAAGGTTTAATGCCGCGCCCTACCACTGTAATGCTAAATAAACGTCAATAACTTGAGACCACACATAACGTTGGAAGAAAAAGGCCACAGCTTTATTTTAACAGCCTTTGTTAAAAAAAACCCAGCCTGCATGATGTTACTGAATGGGATGGGGGGGGTCAAATCCACGCCCAGCCAGCAATTTTTCCGCGCTGCCTCCCCCCGCCCGCTGTAAGCCCCACAAAGGGATTGGGCTGCATTCCACGCTTCTAGTGTCGGCTTAGGCCGAGCCCTGAAGCTGGCGTCCAGCCTTCTCCAGCGTTGATTGATTGGAATCCCCGGCTGCAGTGGGCACAGTGTCTGCTATTATTATCATCGTTTATTTGGAAAGTGCCAACATATCCCGGAGCGCGGTACAATTGGGTGCAGAGTAATGTATAGTACATAAACCATTACATACAGATGAAGACAAACATGCAGAAAGGGGTAAGGAGGGCTCTGTTCCTGAGAGCGTACAGTCTACAGGGAATGAGGGACAATGTTGAAACAAGAATGTAAGTTGGCTGCTCATTGTAGGAGAGCGTAGCTCAGGTTGGAGTGTGACGCCGCCTGACCGCTGATTCCATTAAGGTTGGGGGATGTTACATAGTGTCATGATAATGTCATGAGTTATTATGTATTTTAATCCATCTGGTGCTTCAGGGGTTAATGTTGCAAAAATGTTGGGTTTATGATAGGTCAAGACATTTTCTGGATCTGCTTGGCTTCAAAGAGAACTTAATTGGGAGGCCTATCATGGATAGCCCACTAAAAGTGACACGTGGGGTTTAGAGGGTCGTAAATGCTAACCAGATACTATTCTGTGAACCTCAAAGAAGCCACAACATTCGTGAATAATTACTGTTGGATTCCAGAGAGAGGTGGCACACACGTTATGCTATTGTTGAAAGACTTTATTAAAAATTAGAATATCATGTGACGTCGTCTGCTGTGCATGCTAAAAATTACATGTGTGTATCCGTGGCAAAGAATGGCATGTAATGATTACAGTCACGAGGTCTAACAGGTATTAAGGGACAGATATTAATTTGTCGCTCAAATTTAGGGTTAAGACGGTTATGATTAGTCTCGTTGCATCCGTCATAAGCGCCCAAATCTATAAATGTGACTCGCGTGTGTAAGTATTACATAGGGCAGGGGAGAGCAACCTATTCCCCTTGCCTGCTCTCCCCCCCTGCTCGCTCCCTTCCCCTCCTGGCTCGGCTCTGGTGAAAAACGATGCAGTGGGGTCATGTGATGTTATGTTGCCATGGCAACGCGACGTCACATGACCCCCCTGGTGTCATTAAGCCCCGGTTGCCATGGTGATGCGTCGCCCGACACAAAGATAAGTGAAGTTACAGAGGCCTCATGCGGTCCCCCAGCATTTAATTTAAATGACTGGGGAAGCGCAGAGCCTCTGTAACTGCTGCGACCCCCCCCAGAAATTCTTACGCACCCCTGACATAGGGAAGTGAAGAGTACGGTTATATAATGAGGCACAATTCAAACGTCTTTGGAAGGAGTTTTTTTTGCTGTCGTAAAACCATCGTTTTCAGAGCAGATTTACGACAGGAGTGGGTTTATGTTGATTCAATGGGGAGAAGATAGTACTTAAGAGCTAGCAAGGGATTATGATAATCCGATTTCAACACAGGTATGTTTGGAGCAAACACGAGTCTCAATTCTGCGCCAGTGACCTCTCTGGAAAAAACCTTTGACATAGGGCAGGGGTCGTGAAATCGCGGTTCGCGAGCCACTTGCGGCTCTTTGGGCAAGTCCGTGCGGCTCTCCCCAAAGTATTTGAAATTGAGGGGCAGGCGCGATGCGGGAGCAAAATGGCGGCGATTCCCCTGCGGTCCCGGCACGCGCATGCGCAGGTCCCCAAACGTGGTATGGAGGGGGAAGTACAAGCTCTTCCTGCGGCGGCCCCTCCCCTCCCGCTCCCAACGTGGGTTGGAGGGGGAAGTACCAGCTCTTCTTGCTGCGGCCCCCCCTCCCCCCCGCTCCCAACGTGGGACAGAGGGGGAAGTACCAGCTCTTCTTGCAGCGGCCTCTCCCCCCCCCCCCCCGCTCCCAACGTGGGACGGAGGGGGGAGTACCAGGTAATCCTGCGGCCTGCTTCCCCCCGCGGCCAGCTTCCCGCGCTCCCCCCGAGCCCACCTCCCGTGCCCACCTCCCTTGCCCCCCCCCCCACCCGAGCGCACCTCCCGTGCCCCCCGAGCCCACCTCCCGCACCCCCAAGCGGTAGCTATTGGCTGTGTAATAGGACGCCCCTGCATGATCCAGCAACCTATCCTGTACCGCAGACCCACTTCCTGGTTGCCTCCCATTGGTGGGAGGTCTTATAAATATGTTCTCAGTGCTCCCAATCATTGCCGAGCATAACCTCTGTTTGTGTGACGCTGCACTCTGTCTGCCTGAACCCTGCTGCCTGACCCGGTCTGGATACTACTTTGTGATACTCTTCTGCACTGACCTTGGCTTTGGATACGACGACGCTGCTCTCTCCTGCACTGGACCTGGCTTTGGCTCCACGACTACTCTACGCTCTCCAACCCTGACTGGCTACGTACCCCTGACTGGCTACGTATGCTGCTCTATACTCCAAGACCCGGCAAGTACCTTATTTACACTGTCTTTTGTTACCCTGACCCAGCCTGCCCGACTATCCTACACTCTAGACGCGCCCTCGCGGTTATGGATGGCGTTCTATACAATTCCCTACCCGCGGTCGCGCCTCGTTTGTGGTGAGCTGCGCGTTACAGTATGTAAGGAGACGGCCGAGTCAGAGAACCAAACAATTTTGTGGCTTGAGTCGAAGAAGCGAGGGCGGACTTTTCAAAGTTCCTCTGTTCCAAATAGCAGAGCAACCGGCTTTGTTTTGAAGCTAAGGAAGTCTGCCCTGCAGAGACTAAGGGCTCATGCAGTAAGCAGCGATAAGCCACTTATCGACCACTTATCGGCCAAAATGCCTGCTCCGATTCAGTAAGCGTTGATCAGCGGGCAATAAGTGCCTGAATCACCCCAAAAAACTTTTGAACAAAATCAAATCGCTGACTGAGCGGCAATAAGCCACTTATCGACGCTTTTCAGAATGTTCATAAACACGTGCGATTCTAGTAGCCGCGAGTATGTTATCGCCGCCTATCGCGGCCCTTGAATGGTGATTTTCTCCCCAAATCCAAACGCCAGAAAGAGTTGGCAGATTGGTGGGGAGAAGCGTCGATAAGCAGCGACACTTAGAAAAATGATTGATGCCGGGGGTCTCCGGAGCTGATACCCATTAATACCTGCACCGGAGACCCCCGGCATGCATCCCCTGCATGAAAAATGCATTTACAGCCACTTCATTACATTAGCGGCTAACCGCTAAGGCAGTGAAGGGGTTAACCACCCGTGCCAGGCTTATTATGGGTAGCGGGGGTGGGTGAAGGGGGTATTTGGCCCTTAGTGGGTGTTTAGGCCTTGCAGGGGGGTTGCGGGTGGACTTAACCCTTTCATTACCTTAGCGGTTAATACCGCTAAGGTAATGAAGGGGTTAACCCTCCCGCTACCCACCCGCAAGGCCTAAACACCCATCTTTGGGGCACCCCCTTCACCCACCCCCACTACCCACGCTAAAAACAATACACACAACACAGCCCCAAAACCCACCTCCTAGGCCACAATAAACATAGCAATATTTAATAAACATCAATACTCCCACCCCCCCGTGCCCCCCATAATGTAAAATCATTATTTATTTTTTTACATACAGGCTTAATACCCCAGGCCTACGGTAGTCCCCGGTGGGCCTGACGGGTGTCCGCAGGCCCCACAGTGCACCAGAGGGGGGTGCCCACAGGGTCTGGGGGTCTCTGGGTGGTCTCCGCTAGGCGCTGTGGGCCTCCAAGTAGTCCCCGCGGATCACCGTGGGCCGCAATGGGGTCCACGGGTGGGCCCGTGGGTGTCTGGGGTTCCCCGGGTCATCCCCACAGGTATCTGAGGGCCCTTGGGTGTATCCCACGGAGGTCTGGGGGCCCTCAGGTGGTCCTTGCGGGTCCGCGGGGCCCCCACAGCTGTGGGGCCCCCAGTTCTTACCCGCAGGTGTCCCCCGTGGGTCCGCAGATGGTACCTGTGGGCGTCCAGGGGTCCTCAGGTGGTCTCCATAGGTCCCCGCAGACCTAAGGTACCAACACTGTATGTTAACAAATAAACATGGCCTACATTTCAATCAATCCCCCCCCCCCTCACCACCAAACACACAGTACAGAAATGGTCAAAATAACTATCCAGATATGGATAATAGATTATTTGCCCATTATTAAACACTGCATTAACCAGCATAAATAAAGTAAATAATAATGTCCCCTAACCCCTTAGCGGTCATTAAGGGGTTAACCCATCCTGCCCCGTTACCCACCCGGGAGGCCTAAGCACCCACCCCAGACCCACTATACCCACCCTGTACCCATTGAGTAGTATAGTGCTACATCATACCCATATAATAATATGGGCATGATAAGCCACTATAGCACTCAATGGGCACACTAATCAAAATAAATTCATGCTCCAAACACACAATAATAAAACATTACAAAACTAAAAAAAAACACAATTCACTAAACAAAAACACTAGCCAGCTAATCCAATTAATACAAGCAATAACCAGATCAACAATGAATTAATGAAACCAGTAACCAATCAAAACAATTAATAAATACAAAAGCAATTAATTAATTGTACCAGTAACCAAACCAATTAATTAATACAACAGCCATGAATTAATTGTACCAGTAACCAAACCAATTAATTAATACAACAGCCATGAATTAATTGAAACATTAACCGACAAAGAAATGAATTATTTAAAAAAATCTGAATAACCAAAAGGGGACGAGTAAAGCTATCTGGCCTCATCCACATCCTACATGGGGCCCTGGTTCCAGAACAGTAAAAACTGAGACTGTGTGCTTTGGGGTCAGCACATAGAAGCTGCTACTTACACAGCCCTTATGCCAGACAAGCTGCAGGACACAGCTTCCAGGGAAATCAGGTACTGCACAAGCAAGCAGCTTTACACAGTACACAGAGAGCAGCAAGCTCTATATGGGCACTCCCAAGATGAGATTCATGTTTGTGGTTTGGGTTGCGTTTCGCTAGTAAGTTAGCAGAACACCCCACAAAGTAATCATTGAATGCATTTGTAATGACAGTGGGGTTTATCAGAGTAATATCCCCCATAGTGATATTACTTGGTTGTTGATGGTTAGAAGGCTGGAATATATTGTTGATAACCTTTCAGAAGTTTGCTGGGTTTGATGTATTCTGGTGGAGATTGTCAGAGTAATATTGTGCTTTTGCGTGCCTTGTTTGCCTTGTGCACATGTTTCGCAGGCATCTGTAGTGATTGAGATCCTTGGTAGTGCCAGTTACTTTGTAGCTTTTCCACAAGGCATCCCTGAACTGGTAGAGTGCTGTCCTGGAACAGGATTGTTCTTTTCTGTTGCCCCCTTTGCAGATTTGCCTGCTAGCCCTTTATATTTCAGTTGCATGTTTTCCCTGCTCTTAAAACTGACAGTGCCTGTGTAATCGATACATTATTGTTACACATTCCTTTCTATTCACTGCCAGTAGCTGTTGCCTTGCCAACCTCTTTTTTTTTTTTTTTAAGTGTATCAATTAAACTTTTAATTTTATTATTAAAAAATATGTATGTTTGGGACGTAACAACGACGATTAACGGACGACAATTAAAATGTTAAAAATGGAGAATGGCGTGTGAGTGCACACGCGCCTCCAGCCAAGTGTGCCACCGGTGCCAGTCTGTCCCAGTAGACAACATCACAACACCCACAAATAAGGCCCAGCACAGAGAACTCCCCCGGAAACAAAAGCGGGCAGAACAGAGCCCCACCACCAACAACCCTGCCACCACAAACAACCCTGCCACCACCAACAACCCTGCCACCACCAACAACCCTGCCACCACCAACAACCCTGCCACCACCAACAACCCTGCCACCACCAACAACCCTGCCACCACCAACAACCCTGCCACCACCAACAACCCTGCCACCACTTAGTCAACTAAACTGTAAACTTAGATCTGTTTAGTGGTGGGAGGCAAAAGAGACAAATTGCCTGCCCACTATTCTGGGTCACTAGGTGCATAAATAGGAACACGATTCCAGTACCTTTAACCATACACAGTAACAGTTAATTGTACTATACAACCATCTGCTACCAAATAGCAACATAATTGCCAGCGGTGGGACTCCGCTCCAATCTCCATCCACCCCCGCCCCAGAAGAGCTATCCCCGCGCCAAGCCCTACCCGCGGGTACCACGACAGCATCCACCAAGACAGACCGACACCAACAACACACCAAACCGAAAGCACACACACACCCACACTCCGCTCTCGGACTTTTTTTTTTTTCCCAAACGGTTTTTATTAGGCATATTCATTTATACATACATTGGGTTACGTTACATTTCTGGCCTAATACAAATAGGTTTTCCTTGTTCGGTTAGGGTGGGGGGGGGGAGAAAGCACACTCAGGGCCACTTTATGGTCCATGAGGTGTAGAGAAAGAGAGAAAAAGTATGGTGAGAGAGAGGGGGGAGGGGGGGGGGAGAGAGTGGTCATCCCTCCCCTCGTCCGGCCGCTCTGCTTTTATCTCCTCCAACCCATAACTGTTTCTGTTATGGTGCAAGGGATTCTATTCTGAGTCTTTCTAGTGAATTATCCAGGGTTCCCAGATTTGATAAAAACCCTTCGGTAGATCGTTTTAGAAAAGCCGTAAGTTTTTCCATCCTCATTACCTCATTGAGTCTATTTTTCACCTGTTGTTTTGTGGGGGGCGCTGTCTTCTTCCAGGAGTATGCTACCGAGCATAGGTCCGATGCCAGAGGGTAGCTTTGCTTTAGTCTCACTGGGGTAAGATACCAGTGATACATTATTTTGTAAACATTCTCCTTCACCGTGGTACATATGGATGTTCCTGAGGCCGCGTCCCATATGTCTTCCCAGTCCTCCCGGTCTATAACTATGTTCAATTCCGCTGCCCACTTGAGCCTATAGTCTTGTGCGGTTGGATTAGCCGGATTCTCCATGCCAGCGTATATTTGCTTTATTAGACCTTTTTGATGAGCTCCGTCCTGGCACAGTTTCTCGAATTTTGTGGGAGGGGAAAATTTCAACGTTGGGGACATTTTTTGTAGGACGTGTCGAATTTGGAGAAATTTGAATGTATCTAGGCGAGGTACCTTCAATTTGGTGCGTAATTCTTGGAGACTCAGGAACTGTCCGTCGCTCAGCAGATCCGCGATCACCCTGACCCCGCCTTGCCAACCTCTTTAATCCCCCTGACTAAGTGGACTTTTCCATACTCCCCTGTCTGTATTCACAGGTAGCATAGTCCTGTCATTATTCCTGTGTGACAAAGATTGCACACTTCCTTTTCCATCCTAAGCAGGCTGAATGAGTACCTCTCATGCTATCTACCCCATGGCAAGGCCATTCTGTTTTTACCTTCCTCTAACTACAAAACTCCTTCACCCTAGAGAAGCACTCTCTCACCCCACCATACCATCTACAAGTGCCTTTATATGTCTGATGCTTTTCCAATAAAGTTAAGAAAATATAACAGGACTTGGTGTGCTTTCAAAAGGGGACGAGTAAAGCTATCTGGCCTCATCCACATCCTACATGTGGCCCTGGTCCCAGAATAAGTGCTATAAGGTCAGTTGTAACCCATGGAAGGTGGGCCCGTACTCTTATTCTGCGTAGTTGAGCATGGGTATCACAGAGTTTTAAGAATTCAGCTTGGAAATAGTCGAGCGCAGAATCGGGTCAGGATTAAATTGATTCTGTGCCAAGGGCAGTTGGTAAGGTCATCCAGAAACAGTTGTGGGTTAAAGTTTCTAAATGTTATAGTGAGGAGTACTTTAGGGCTTGATTGTGGTGGTTTAATTTTCCTTACACAGTACACTATTGCATGGTCACTGAAAATGTCAGGAAGGATGCCAGAGGATTGGATTCTGCTGGGATTTGAGGAGGGAATCCAGTCCAGCAAGGAATGGTTGTGTGCGATTTCAGGTTTGTCCGTTTGGGTTGGGAAATGAGTTGCGATAGGTTAAGTGACTTGCGTTGTATCTGGATTTTGTGGTTTTTAGGGTCGAGTCAATTGAAGTTGAAATCCCCAAGAACTAGCAGCTCACTCTTCTCATTCAGAGAGGAAATGGAGCCAAGAAACTGGGTGATATAAGTCAGGGACTGTAGAGGGGCTTTAGGGGGGCAGTAGATGCCAGCAACCAAGATGGGTTTAGAAAAGGGGAGGCAGATTCTGCCAACTAGGATTTCAAAAGCGGGTGGGCTTGGCGGACAATTTAACAGTGTAAATTGTAATGTGTCTGCAATATAAACTAACACCCCTCCTCCTCTCTTTGACCTATCTCTCCTAGAAATGGAGTATTATAGAAAGGAAGAGAGCTTGCAGAGCACTACTGTGTATCCAGAAAAAAGTAGAGAGGAGGGTGCCTATCCCATAAAAAGTTATTTATTGGTCATAGAAAAAAGGGCAAAGGAGAGCCCCACCAACGTTTCACGCTTCTCAGAGCGCTTTCTCAAGGTATACATGTCACGGGAGCTTATGACAAGATATAACGAACACCAAATATCTGGGTTGAACTGAACGAGGCTTAGATATAATAAAATATAATTTATTCCTTAAATAGGTGAACACAGCAATATAGTACAATTAACAGGCAAGAAGGTAACACTTACTTAGGGTTGGGGAATGGAGAAGTATCAGCTAGAAATTCTCCAGCAATCCGGTGACATTCCAGGTGGAATCAGAAGAACTAGAACTGTAGGGTTGACACAGTTTATATACCTGTGTAACCCTATCCTTAACATTGAATACAGACTATTGGTGAACAATTATCTGTATCCAATCCCTAACGTGGAGACACAGATTAACCCATGCTCCCCAGCTAATTAGCCCATGGGTACTGGGACTCTATGGGTAGCCCCATAATTAAATCAGGGGCGACGACCAGTCTATCAAATGAAGTATCTGCATTGTTTGTAGGTGTAGACATAACACTTACAAACCACTCCAGTTTGATAATTCTCCACCCTCAGGTAACAATTAGAGTGGCAGAGTCTGTTGATTAGTACTTGATCTGTTGATTAGTACTTAGTGTAAACAATCAGCCGGCTGCCCTTCATGACATATTAGCATAGCAGATGGAGTCTGCATTTTCAGGGCAGATCCAAAATACCATACATATTCACTTTAATATCTACACATATTAATAAGTTCCATTCTGGTGGGCTCAGTGGGTCGAAATTTGGCAGTTCTTAATGCCTACAGTGACTCCACATATTGGCCAAATATCAACTCTCTGCGACCTCCAGAACTGGAGATACAGAAATGCACTTTAAAACATCTTTAAAATACAGGATTATAATGAAACATGGGAACAGGGGAATATACATTTTCATGACATGACAAGGTGTCAACCACCTTCCTGGACCGCAGTCCAGTTAACCCCTTGCCTCCCTGGTGAGGTCAGGGGGTGGCCATATGGGGTGCAACCCCTTTAATACCGAGCCAACACCCCTCTCCCTCTACAATACATATCACAACTTTATTAACATATATATAGATACAAAATAACATAATCAACCAATACTCACAGCCCAAGTGTGGTCCGCCCTCTCTAATTGCTAATAATCTTCTGATGTATGCATATATCTTGTATCTGTGCACAGGGCTGACGACGACTAGCCCCGCCCCTAGCTACCAATCCGGAGGCATATGAGGTCTAACAACCCCTAGTGGTACGCTCTTGCACAGTAACCAACTAAGGAAAAAGACCTCTATGTAAATGGAGGCCGCGGGACGCGGGGGAGGTGCGTCATCATAATACCCTAAGTGCGCACGTCACTGGGGCTCCGAGTGCGCGCATCCACACTATCTAGGTAATAATCCTTCCATGCACCCGGAGCAGACAGAGTGAGCCGCGGACCATAGGAGGAGTGCGCTTGCGCAATACCAACCCAGACGCCAGGGGCTCACAGAATACCACGAGTGTGGGGTGGGAGAGTGACAACGAAAGTGTAAGATCCCGCGCTACATGGAATTGGGCCACAAAATGTGCTGTGAACAAAAAAGCATGACACTATTAAAACTTAATAAATTAAAAAAATATATGTATTAATATGTATTAGTGAGCTTATTATCCAGGATTTGCAACCCAGTGTCAGGAATCGGCGTTCTCCTCGCTCCTCACACAGAGCACTCCCTCACCGCAGGGAGCCCCTGGACACACAAAACAATCCTGCCTTACCGGCCTCCACGGCTCCTCGCCCCTGCCGCCTTCGCGGGATCACTCCCCTCGGCGATTCCTCTGCTCAGCGCCAGGCGCGCCCATGCCCTCCTGCACGCACACCTGCACCATCCACTGGCTCGGTTCACACGCGTACACGAGTTACGGAGCACGCTCAGTCTGTACACTCTTATTCCCGTCCCCCGGACCTCAGGCTCCGCCCCCGCACACTGCACGGGCATACTCGGGTTACTAACAAGACTCACCTGGCCTGTTATGCCTGCACCAATCTGCAGTGTCTCCCTGTAGCTCTTCCTGTCCCGCCTCCGTTCCTAATTGGACCTTCCTGCTTTATCTAGCTCCTCTCTGCTCTCAGTCTTTGCTCGACATAGTCTCTGTATGGAAGTACTTCAGGATTCTCTCAGTGTTTTCACAGGTTCTGACGCGGCTCGTATGACTACCCCTTATGGCTCTCGATCTCGGCACTCCTTGGACAACGCTCACTCTGGTAACCCCTTGAATACGGCTTGTGCCACGACCTATCTCCACTCTCCACTCCCTGACTTCGGCGAGGCATCCTTCACTCTATCTCTACAACCGGTACCGGCAAGTATTGTCTACCTTACTACACCTGGCCTGGCAACGCTTCATACCACACTCCGGACACGCTCCCTTTGCTGCGGGTGCGTGTGTTACCACTTCCCCCTTCAGCTCAGGGGACGGGTCTGGTCTGCGGGCAGCACCGGCGTAACACCCAGTACCTGTCTTCTATCAAGTTTATATTCAGGGGTCCGCCCACGAATATCTGGCTATTCACTCATTCACCCATCTCACTGTTGTGGTCTTTAGCATTACGCACTCACATGGTCTAGAAATGGAGTATCCCTGAATGGCCATATTTGCATCAGGAGTTTTAGGGTTAGCCATGTTTCTGTAAGAACGATGGCTTTGGGTTTATGCATAAGGCACCATGCCCTTAGTTCATCCTGTTTGGGCAGCAGGCTCCGGATATTTATATGTGCGACAGATAGACCTTTTGGAATTTAAAGGGGGTATTCTCAGGGTTTTGTGACAGAGTTGAAATGGGAGGGCCTGGGTTAGGTTCAATATCACCTGCTAAAGAGAGTAATAGTATGAGTAGAAATTTGAGTTCTCCACCAACATTCAGTAGATAGTGCAAGGCTTTTGAGTAGTCCAGGGTGTATGGTGATATTGGGTGTGGGCCAGGAGGGAGGAGTTTGTAATGGATAGAGGGAGTAATATTTACATGAGGCCACGAGAAAGAACAAAGTTGAGGTATATACCAGGTTCATTATGCCAGAGGTAGGTAGTGCTGCATGGAGCTGTAGTGAGACAAGTGTTTGTGTATACAGACTAAACAGCAGGGGTGTGCCTTTTCCTTGTCAAATGTCTTGCTGCATTGCAATGCTATGGTCTATTCAGGGTTTGCAGTGGGCTGAGTGGGTGAGGGTTGAGGGGGGAGGTAGTTGTGTGCAGTCAGTGTTTGGAGAGGCTTCATTAAAATGAGTTGTAAATGGGTGGGGGTTAAAATGTGCAGGCTAACAAGCATGGGGTCACAGTGTGGTCAGGGTAGCTCACCATTTGTTGATTGTGTAGAAGAGTTTGCAGTAGGTCCAGTTCCCACTCACCTCTAGTCAAACTATAGTCTAACTATATATTCTCACTTAAAAGGCTCACTTTAAATGGGCAGTCTTTAAAGCATTGTTAGAAAAGCACACTTAGTATATACCCTTGGGTAATACATACTGTATAAAAGACAAGTATAAACCAATGCAGCTAAATAAACAGGTAGGGGAGGAAATGGACAAGAAGAGGCAGGCGTTAAGATTCTTTAAGTCAGAAGGGACAGAGACATCGTATCACAATTATAAGGAATGTAACAAAAATTGCAAAGGGACAATCAAATTAGCAAAAATGGATAATGAAAAAAGGATTGCAATAGAAAGTAAGGTCAACCCTAAAAAGTTCTTTAAGTACCTAAATAACAAAAAAAAATCAGAACAGGAAATATAGGACCCTTTCAGTGTGAGATAGTGGGACGGTGAGGGGGTACCCAGGCCAATAATAAAGGTATTATGCCCGGCTGGGTGCCCCTGAACCATATTTGGAATTTGTGAGTGTCAGCTCTGCAGCCCAGTTATGGCATGTACACTGTATTGCAATAAAAATGTGTGTGTGTCTTACTATTCCAGGCGTGTCAACCAGCGAGGATTTCCCTGCTTCAGCACAGACCAGAATAGTAAGACCAGGCAGGGGATCATTCACATTCAAAGGTTCCCAGGTATATGCCTAAAACCCCCAGAACCCAGGTAGGGGTTCAGACAATCTCTCATCATTAAGGTGGCGAGATAAATGTATTTGCTAAGTTTAGAGTGTATAATGTAGAGATATTTTCCTGTGTAAATGTAAAGAAAATGTTTTTAAAGTCCAGCGCTTGGCAGCATAGAAAGCGGCTTGTAGCTAACGTTTGCTAGGAAGCTGCTAGGGCGCTGAAACTTGCTGTGAGCGTCGTTCAGGTAAAAAAAAACACGAAAACTCGCATGCCGCAATTTTTATAAGTTTATATAAAAATTGGTGAATGAAAGTCCTCCTTATTTTAATTGTCCCAACATGTTAGGCACATTTGGACTTTCATTCAAAACACCAGAGACCGGGAAAAACTAATTTTATGATAGTGCTCACTTAGAAACGCATGTCAGTAAAGTACTGTGAATGAGCTGAGCATATCCAGCTCTGGACTTCTAAAACACCCCGCTGGCTGGACGACGCAATGTCAGGGAAAGTCCGGAGTTGAAAGGCTCAGAGCTACTAAGGTGTCAGGGCGGGTGGAATAAGCCAAGTACCCCCATCTTAGTGTGAAGTCCGGGCAGTTTGACAACTGGCGACACGCCCAGACTGAGTGTCGCCAGGTAAGGAGGTTGGGTCTCATATGCTAAGCGGCAAAGGTGCGAGGTTCGCGCATGCCCTTAGTAGACTGGAAAGCCACCTCTGCCAGGATTGTAAGGTATCGGCAACTCCGGGATAGGTGGGAAAACTTATTCCCACGGAGTGATTGTCTGCACAGGTTAGGTATAGGCATGTTAACCCTATAAGAATCTGTGCAGCCTGTCAGGAATCAGTTCTATAACATCGTAACCAGATTCATGCAGGTTCAATCTACAGTTCTATAATTCTACAAGATTTCGTAACAAGCTTCAGGATTTCGTAAGAACTAAGGTTCCGAGTATCAATACCACAGTGGCAGAACGAACGAAGCAGCTCCGTTGGAGTACACAGCAGTGGCAACTTGCACCGCTGACTGAGGACTGTTTCCAGCTCTGTTTAAGTGCAACTCCCGCTCCTGGGAAATTGCTCCTAGAGACTTTACCTTTCAAGATTTCATTTTGGAAACAACATATTTAGTTTGCCCCATCCCATAAGTGTATTTTGAGAGTAATTGTGTAACATTGTGTGTATGTCATTCGTGGAAATAAATTACAATTTATTTTATCTCCTTGCTTTGCTCAATCATATGATTCCTGGGTATGAAGGTGTTAAAACTGCTGGTCTCCTGTGACAGATAGGCAGGCAGATTATTGGAGATAAGAAAAAAGCAGAGGTATTAAACTCTTACCTTAAAATTATTTGCCTCTGTATTTACCAGGGAAGAATCAATTTCAATTGTTGTGCCGCAGGAGGAAGCCACAACCTCCATATTAATGAACAATTGGTTAACTGAGGAAGAAGTTCATAGACGGCTTGATAAAAATAAAGTAAATAAGACAGTCTTTACTCCAGTATTGCTTTTTTATCTTCACTCTCCGAAGGCATTCCCCCTTTTCTCTGACAACTCAGGTTGCCACTCTGTTTCCCCCCACAAAAATGTTTCAAAAAATGTTAGGCTATGATACTGCTGCGGCCAAGTTTATTCGAGCATTTGCCCGTTCTTGGCCGCAGCAGTAGCCTGGCGCGCGCCCGAGTGTGACGGGCGCGCGCCGAAGCAGTGGAAGAGCTCCGATCAGGGCGCTCTCCCTACCGCTACCGGGTCCGCCGGGTCCCCCGGAACCCCCTGCCGCCGTCCCGCAGATCGCGGGACACCAGGGCTCCCTCGGGGAGCCCTGGACGCACGTGCAGGGGGCGCAGGCTCCCGAAGACGCGTGACCGCGCGTCTATTACGCGCGGCACGCCGAGGGGCGGCCACTAGCAAGCCGGGAAATCTCCCGGCTTGCGGTACCGGCCACACTTTAATAAAGTGTGTCGGTAGTGTAGTTACCATGATTGTTGTAATGTCTAAATGCCTAATAAAAACATTGAAAGAAAAAAAAAAGATACTACTTGCTCCCTCGCTCAGACAGCAGCTGGCATACGACGCATTTGGATCCCTGCTAACCCTTAAGAGTAATCAATCATGGCTGGTGTACAAGATAAACTGATCACTTCAGTTACAGAGGACAAGACTGCTGTTCCAACCAGCAAGGTCACAATAGTGGGGGTTGGTCAGGTTGGCATGGCCTGTGCCGTCATCGTCCTACAGAAGGATCTTGCTGATGAACTTGCCCTGGTTGATATCTTGGAAGACAAACTGAAGGGTGAGGTGGTGGATCTGCAGCATGGAAGCCTGTTCCTCAAAACGCCAAAGATTGTGGCAAACAAAGATTATTCTGTAACGTCCAACTCTAGAATCGTAGTGGTCACAGGTGGAGTACGTCAGCAGGAGTTTGCCCCTTAGGCCCCGCTCACGTGAACCTTGTGGCTGCTTCAGAAAAGGGCCCTTAGATAGGGACAATTCCCCGTTGTACTGTCTAGTGCCAGGGACACAGTGAAGACGCCGCGCGGTGATCCCGGCCTATGGTCTGGGACCATACCATCTCAGTTGCCAAAGACTCAGGTGATATTATCCACGCCGGAATTCCCCCCACGCGGAGGCGGACGTCATCGCGGATAAGACAACGTTGGATCAGACGGATCCCTTGTTCATTGGCATTACCCGGGTGCTGGAGCCGCGGGCAGGTACCCAACTAAGTGCACCAACACATCACGGGATAGCGCTATCTCCTACACTTTTGGGTGGGCCTGATATTGGGGGAAACGGACATCAGGGTATTGGTGCCTGGCACCCAATGTACTTCGGGGACACTCATTGGTGGTATCAGGTTGGGCCTATTATACTGTGGGATACTGGGTACCGTTTACAGAGTGTTCAGTAAAGGTTATTATTATATACTTGTGTGTGTGTATCATTGGTACTGTTCCTGCAAGGGGCTTATCCCACTCTGTTGGGATCCCTTCCAGGTGGAGGCGCTGTCACCAGACGAATCAGGTGCATCCCAGTCTCCCAACGGCGGAGGTTCAGGCCTCCTGTGTGCCACAGGTAACGCAGCACACGCACCATAGCCGCCGTATCTCCCATAGGGTGGGGGAACGTGCATTACATATGTAACAAGGACTAATTATAGTAAAGTATAAATGTAATACAATAAAAAAACGATGGGATCAAAAAACGAATGTTATTAGTTCTTATTAGGAATTTATTCCATTTTTAGACAAAATTGGGGGTGGGGCAAGGGGGCGAGTAGCTTTTTGGGTAATTTGTCAAGCCCTGCCTACCAGTGTGTGTGCAGTACATGTATGTGTTTGTGGGGGTGTAATATTCATGCATGTGTTGCGGCTCTCGGAGTATTTTGGAGAAATACATTGTTTATAAAATGGCTCTTCTTCCTTGAGAGGTTGCAGACCCTGGACCTAAAGTGTCTTGTGCCGAGAGTGTGAGCCCTCTTCTTCTATATGCAGGGAAATGATTCACCTACACTTTCTAAAACACGCTTTCCTGTTTATCCTGATTGTGCTGCTATCGTTAGCCACGTAGATAAAGGAGAAGAACAATAATTAGCAGGTGCAAGTAGGATTACATGGGACCCTTAAAAGAGCAATTCATGCTTTTAAATGATTATTATTATTTAACAGATTTGAAGCAGAGTCTCCGGAGCTGAACCCCAATAATTTCAGCTCTGGGGACCCCCTGCTCAGACCTCTGAAGGGGGCGCTGGTATCTCTGCAAAGTTTAAAGCTCCCGCATCACGTGGGCCGATAGGAAACGGAACCTGGTGATGTTCTGACGTTCTATTGGCTCGCTGGGCGGGGGCTGTGAAACGCCGCCATGGCGTAATCCCTGCTAGCCGTGCTGCTACCGGCGCCCCCTGACTCCGGCTCTATCTGTGGAGCTGAAATTAACGGGGTTCAGCTCCAGAGACCCCCCCACTTCAATCCTGTGCTTATACAGACACGTGGAGAGCAGCGCTAGGATCGCCGCTGTAAGAAAGTGAATATAGGACATTTTCCCAGAGATAAGTAGGTAAAACGGTCACTTTAGTGCTGACTGAATAATTCTCAGGAAGCCGGTTACATTGAGAACATGTTTAATACATTATTTTTACCCCTTTATTAAAAATGAACGAAACGGATCGTGATTAAAATACTCTTTCCCTTCCCCCTCCTCCTCATTAACTCTCTGCCCCTCCTCTCTCACTCTCCCCCTCCCGTTCCCCTCTCTTTTCCCTCCCCCCTCCTCTTCTCCCTCCCCCCTCCTCTTCTCCCTCCCCCCTCCTCTTCTCCCTCCCCCCTCCTCTTCTCCCTCCCCCCTCCTCTTCTCCCTCTCCCCTCCTCTTCTCCCTCCCCCCTCCTCCTCTTCTCCCTCCCCCCTCCTCCTCCTCTTCTCCCTCCCCCCTCCTCCTCTTCTCCCTCCCCCCTCCTCCCTCCTCTTCTCCCCCCCCTCCTCTTCTCCCTCCCCCTCTTCTCCCTCCCCCTCCTCTTCTCCCTCCTCCCTCCTCTTCTCCCTCCCCCTCCTCCCTCCTCTTCTCCCTCCCCCTCCTCCCTCCTCTTCTCCCTCCCCCCTCCTCCCTCCTCTTCTCCCTAACCCCTCCTCTTCTCCCTCCCCCTCCTCTTCTCCCTCCCCCCTCCTCTTCGCCCAGTGCTGCCATATCTGTGCGTCTAACTCCATCATACCTGTGCGCCCAGCGCCACCATTTCTGTGCGCCCAGCGCCAGCATTTCTGTGCGCTCAGCGCCACTATTCCTGTTCACCCAGCACCACCATTTCTGTGCCCCCAGCGCCACCATTTCTGTGCGCCCAGCGCCACCATTTCTGTGTGCCCAGCGCCACCATTTCTGTGCGCCCAGCGCCACCATTTCTGTGCGCCCAGCACCACCATTTCTGTGCCCCCAGCGCCACCATTTCTGTGCGCCCAGCACCACCATTTCTGTGCCCCAGCGCCACCATTTCTGTGCGCCCACCGCCACCATTTCTGTGCGCCCAGCGCCACCATTCCTGTTTGCCCAGCGCCACCATTTCTGTGCCCCCAGCGCCACCATTTCTGTGCCCCCAGCGCCACCATTTCTGTGCGCCCAGCGCCTCCATTTCTGTGCGCCCAGCGCCACCATTCCTGTGCGCCCAGCGCCACCATTCCTGTGCGCCCAGCGCCACCATGTCTGTACGCCCAGCGCCACCATGTCTGTACGCCCAGCGCTACCATTTCTGTGCGCCCAGCGCCACCATTCCTGTGCGCTCAGCGCCACCATGTCTGTACGCCGAGCGCCACCATTTCTGTGCGCCCAGTGCCACCATTTCTGTGCGTTCAGCGCCACCACTTCTGTGCGCCCTGCGCCACCATTTCTGTGCGCCCAGCTCCACCATTTCTGTGCGCCCAGCGCCACCATTTCTTTGCGCCCAGCGCCACCATTTCTGTGCGTCCAGCGCCACCATGTCTGTGCGTCCAGCGCCACCATTTCTGTACGCCCAGCGCCACCATGTCTGTGCGCCCAGCGCCACCATGTCTGTACGCCCAGCGCTACCATTTCTGTGCGCCCAGCGCCACCATTTCTGTGTGCCCAGCGCCACCATTTCTGTGCGCCCAGCGCTACCATTTCTGTGCGCCCAGCGCCACCATTTCTGTGTGCCCTGCGCCACCATTTCTGTGCGCCCAGGGCCACCATGTCTGTACGCCCAGCGCCACCATTTCTGTGCGCCCAGCGCCACCATTCCTGTGCGCCCAGCTCCACCATGTCTGTGCGACCAGAGGCACCATTTCTGTGCACCCACCATGTGTCAATTTTGCGCCAAAATAGCGGTTTGCGACCCTAAGCACACTGGCGCCAATATTTGTATGGTATGAAACATTTTATACGGCACGACCTGTTACAGGTGAGTTGGTGTTACCTGTGCTCTGCTCGTGGCAGGGAAAGGGTTACACGTCTCCGGCTAGGTAAGGCTTTTGTTCTGGGACACGCGATCCTCTTCGTGGTCATGTGAGCTGCAGGGTGACAGTCACAGAGCTGGCTCCTCTCCGGTGACTCGTCTGCCCGCAGCATGTACCGAGCCTACCAAGCCACGTTACCAACCAGCAACCATTACCTGCAGGAGAAATGGGACCGGAGCAGCTACGCGGAGCACAGGAGGAAGGTAACAAGGGATGCGCAGAGGGGACATGAGATAACCCTGATGTGGGGATTATATATACTGTATATATATATCCTGTATTGGGGATGGGAGGAGAGGGGATAGAAATTACTCTTTATTTCAGCGTGCCCTAAGGTAATAAATGTGCAGATAACAGACCCTAACCTATAGAAATCCCATATGCCAAAAACCTTCTCAATGAAGCATTTCAATAGCATGGACTCCTGCGCTCTGCCCATAACGGTCTCCTCTTCACTCCTTCCACCTCTACGGCTCTCTCTCACCTAAACCCTTTCCCCTCACTGCCCCTTACCTGTGGGACTCCCTCAATATACACCAAGCCCCTTCTCTCCCCACTTTTAAGTCAAACATTCAATAAATGAAGCATTTTAATAGCCTGGACTCATCTGCTGTTGACTATGCGGGTAACATCAGATTGACCTCCGATTTCTGTTGTGCATTATTTATGATGTGTAGGTATCTCCCCCATCGTCTCCTTCCTTTCATGCTCAGACTGACCTCCCCACTCTGTATACGCTCGCTCTCATTTCAGGTGAGGACGGCCATCCCTGTGGTGGACACAAAGGGCCCTCAAATCCCTGGACATCTTCTCGTCAACATGAAAAGGATCCAGGTACCTTCACCGTGTAGAGGACATTGTATATCTAACCAGTCCTGCTAACCTTACCTCCCGTGGCTAATAAACCCAGCCCTGTCCTATCATTACATCTTAAAACACACCTGCTTAACGAAGCATATGAGTACGTCTGTGGCTGATACTTTACACCTCATACACCGACCGTGGCCCCTTGCAGATGCACTTCCCAGAACACCTTAACCCTGTTACTGCCATTTGTACACTTTGCTCCTAGGAGGGACTGACCCCTTAACCCTGTCACTGCCATTAGTACACTTTGCTCTTAGGAGGGACTGATCCCTTAACCCTGTCACTGCCGTTTGTACACTTTGCTCCTAGGAGGGACTGACCCCTTAACCATGTCACTGCCATTAGTACACTTTGCTCTTAGGAGGAACTGACCACTTAACCCTGTCACTGCCATTAGTACACTTTGCCCCTAAGACTGACTGACCCCTTAACCCTGTCACTGCCATTAGTACACTTTGCCCTAGGAGAGACTGACCCCTTAACCCTGTCACTGCCATTAATACACTTTGCTCCTAGGAGGGACTGACCCCTTAACCCTGTCACTGCCATTAGTACACTTTGCCCCTAGGAGAGACTGACCCCTTAACCCTGTCACTGCCATTAGTACACTTTGCCCCTAGGAGAGACTGACCCCTTAACCCTGTCACTGCCATTAGTACACTTTGCCCCTAAGAGGGACTGACCCCTTAACCCTGTCACTGCCATTAGTACATTCTGCCCTAGGAGAGACTGACCCCTTAACCCTGTCACTGCCATTAATACACTTTGCTCCTAGGAGAGACTGACCCCTTAACCCTGTCACTGCCATTAGTACACTTTGCCCCTAAGAGGGACCGACCCCTTAACCCTGTCACTGCCATTAGTACACTTTGTACCTAGGAGGGACTGACCCCTTAACCATGTCACTGCCATTAGTACACTTTGCTCTTAGGAGGAACTGACCCCTTAACCCTGTCACTGCCATTAGTACACTTTGCCCTAGGAGAGACTGACCCCTTAACCCTGTCACTGCCATTAGTACACTTTGCCCTAGGAGAGACTGACCCCTTAACCCTGTCACTGCCATTAATACACTTTGCTCCTAGGAGAGACTGACCCCATAACCCTGTCACTGCCATTAGTACACTTTGCCCCTAAGAGAGGCTGACCCCTTAACCCTGTCACTGCCATTAGTACACTTTGCCCTAGGAGAGACTGACCCCTTAACCCTGTCACTGCCATTAATACACTTTGCTCCTAGGAGAAACTGACCCCTTAACCCTGTCACTGCCATTAATACACTTTGCTCCTAGGAGAGACTGACCCCTTAACCCTGTCACTGCCATTAGTACACTTTGCCCCTAAGAGGGACTGACCCCTTAACCCTGTCACTGCCATTAGTACACTTTGCCCTAGGAGAGACTGACCCCTTAACTGTGTCACTGCCAATAATACACTTTGCCCCTAGGAGGGAATGACCCCTTAACCCTGTCACTGCCATTAATACACTTTGCTCCTAGGAGAGACTGACCCCTTAACCCTGTCACTGCCATTAGTACACTTTGCCCCTAAGAGAGACTGACCCCTTAACCCTGTCACTGCCATTAGTACACTTTGCCCTAGGAGAGACTGACCACTTAACCCTGTCACTGCCATTAATACACTTTGCTCCTAGGAGAGACTGACCCCTTAACCCTGTCACTGCCATTAATACACTTTGCTCCTAGGAGAGACTGACCCCTTAACCCTGTCACTGCCATTAGTACACTTTGCCCCTAAGAGGGACTGATCCCTTAAACCTGTCACTGCCATTAGTACACTTTGCCGTAGGAGAGACTGATCCCTTAACCCTGTCACTGCCATTAGTACACTTTGTACCTAGGAGGGACTGACCCCTTAACCCTGTCACTGCCATTAGTACACTTTGCTCCTAGGAGGGACTGACCCCTTAACTCTTTCACTGCCATTAGTACACTTTGCACCTAGGAGGGATTAACCCCATAACCCTGTCACTGGTACACTTTGCCCCTAGGGGGGACTGACCCCTTAACCCTGTCACTTCCATTAGTACACTTTGCCCCTAGGAGAGACTGACCCCTTAACCCTGTCACTGCCATTAATACACTTTGCTCCTAGGAGAGACTGACCCCTTAACCCTGTCACTGCCATTAGTACACTTTGCCCCTAAGAGGGACTGATCCCTTAAACCTGTCACTGCCATTAGTACACTTTGCCGTAGGAGAGACTGATCCCTTAACCCTGTCACTGCCATTAGTACACTTTGTACCTAGGAGGGACTGACCCCTTAACCCTGTCACTGCCATTAGTACACTTTGCTCCTAGGAGGGACTGACCCCTTAACTCTTTCACTGCCATTAGTACACTTTGCACCTAGGAGGGATTAACCCCATAACCCTGTCACTGGTACACTTTGCCCCTAGAGGGGACTGACCCCTTAACCCTGTCACTTCCATTAGTACACTTTGCCCCTAGGAGAGACTGACCCCTTAACCCTGTCACTGCCATTAGTACACTTTGCCCCTAGGAGAGACTGACCCCTTAACCCTGTCACTGCCATTAGTACACTTTGCTCCTTGGAGGGACTGGCCCCTTAACCCTGTCCCTGCCATTAGTACACTTTGCCCCTAGGAAGGGACTGACCCCTTAACCCTGTCACTGCCATTAGTACACTTTGCCCCTAGGAAGGGACTGACCCCTTAACCCTGTCCCTGCCATTAGTACACTTTGCTTCGCAATGCTTTACAAGTGGCCGTGCCCAGCATCAGAGAAGGAGCAGACGTGTGTTCTGTGCTGTTATCCTACATAACTGGTTCTGGTTTTGTCTGACTCAGATGGACAGAGAGCGGCGGGCACTGGTTGAGAGTCAAAATCAGATCCACTGCGCCAAGCTCAGCGCTATCCGGCGATCGCAGGGGCAGCTGGACAACTGGAACCGCTACTCCCAGCGCAGGTACACAGTATATACAGGGGTATAGTAATAGGAGGTAACATAATCAGGGCCAGGACAGAGTAATGAGCAGCCCCCCCCCCCCACCCGGGTACAGGTTTGGGGGGCGCAAGGGCCTCACCCCTGTCAGTGACCCTGAATATAATATCACGCACGTTTACATTTTTGGTAAAAAGTAAATTTTTGGTTAATTTTCTTCCTTTGCTGCTAATGTGAAATCCACCAATCCCAATAATACACGCACACGTAAATAATACACGCACACGTAAATAATACACGCACACGTAAATAATACACGCACACGTAAATAATACACGCACACGTAAATAATACACGCACACGTAAATAATACACGCACACGTAAATAATACACGCACACGTAAATAATACACGCACACGTAAATAATAGCTCTGCGTGTAAGTTCAGGCTCCACTGGTCTCACCTTACAACAAAGGGTTAAAAGACAAAATCCCTTTTTATTAAGATTAGATTTAACATTTTTTTTTTGTGCGTCAACATTTCAGCGCTAAAGAGTAGCACAAACTGTCCCAAAATGTGCGCTGAGTGACGGCAGTTCTGTGACGTCTCACGGCGACGTATAATTTGCTGTTTGAAATTAATTTTTATGCATCGCGTCCTGTTGATTGGTGCAAATTCAATTAAAACAGAAGGATTTGTGCTTTTAAATGTAGAGCTGGTATTAGTAAGTATCAAATATTAGAATAATATTTTTTTATAACGTGTTAGTAGATATAAATGATTAATGTAATATTATTTATAATGGCCAAACTGTGACAATAATAACACCTATATAATGACACGCCCCCACTGCGTCGGATACATTTTTTGATTGATACAAAGCGACTTAATTCTGCGCTAATGCTAATGACTTGATTCTGATACAGTTTTACCTTTTTTCGCTGCACAGAAACATTCTTTTTTAGTGCATCCCAATAATATCTTTACGCCCAGCGCCGCCATTTCTGTGCGCCAAGCACCACCATTTCTGTGTGTCCAGCGCCGCCATTTCTGTTCACCCAACACCGCCATTTCTGTGTGCCTAGTGCCACCATTTCTGTGCCCCCTGTGCCGCCATTTCTGTGTGCCTAGTGCCACCATTTCTGTGCCCCCTGTGCCGCCATTTCTGTGCGCCCAGCTCCGCCATTGCTAAGTGCCCGGGTGTCACGGGACACCAGGACTTTTAACACCTTTTAAAATCTTCTGGGATCATTTACACTAGCAAAGACAGAGTTATTAAATAAAATGGGGTTTTATTTAAGCACGCAAACATTCAACAAAATACATAATACACAGGTAAAATACACATCACACTGGGGAACTGGGGGGGGGGGGAGACACTAACACAGGGGAGCGCAATCTTTTTTCCCTGCGCCCCCCTGCTGGCTGTCCCCCTCTCTGCGCGCTCCCCCTCTTACCTCGGCTCCGGCATCATGACGTCACGTTTCCATGGCGACGTGTCCCCAGAAGCCATCTGAACCAAGGTAAGTGCAGTTTACAGAGGTCTTCGCCGCTTCCCCGGCACTTAATTTGAGTGCCTTCGGGAAGCACGCGGGGCCTCTGTAAAACCCCACGCCCCCACAGACAATCTCACGCCCCCCAGTTTGCGCACCCCTGCACTAACATACGGATTGTGATCGTGCAGCCAATGGGAATCGTGCCTATGAGTTTGAAACCCAGCAACCGTTTTCCTGGCTAGCCCCATACCCCTTGTGGTCCGGGCACCTCTGGGTCTAGGGGAAACAAAGGCTCTCTCTGAAGATAGCAAGTCCACAGCCCTTCCCCCTCACCATGTGCCACAAACCTGCATGTCTTTGCAATTAACACAGGGAATCCCATTACTTGGGCTGGTTGCATTGGAATGCTAATCCACATCTGGCTGTATAGACATATGTATAAATAGGTATAAAACACAATACACTATCTTCTATCAACTCATATCTCTTGGGAAACCTTATACCTGTGTGGGAACTGTGTCTGGGATATTTGGGCTCGCAAACTAGGAGTCTGGTGGACACTGCATAGCCCCAGTGTAATTCTCCTCGCGTATCCGCAAATAGTGCCTGCACACCGTGGAGAATTAGGGGACTACCAGTATCTCGGCCCCAGAACTCCTGCAAACAAAAGGAACATATTTTCACCCAAATATCCCACCTAAAACTTACACTCCTGAGGTCTCTTGTCTCTAGGATACCGGGAACCCCAAAAGCCCCTAAACAGGTCAGGCTTTTGCTATACTTTACATGGGACTTCCTTAGCCCTCTCCGTTCTTATGTACAGACGGGTACCCGCAAATTATACACTATTTGCGGTAACATAACAGTACTACTGGCTACTCCGGTCAGCAACACATTACAGTTTAACCGTAGTTGCTCCCTAATATCCACCCTTAATCTCCTGCTCCCAGAGTCCCTGTCTTGCAGCGACTTCCTAACAGGGATCCTCCTATACCTGGCATCCCTAGCTTACATTCCTGCAGGGGGCCGTAAAATGGGAACATAAACATAGGGAAACACATCAAGGCGCACATCTAGTCCCAAGAGCTGACACTTCAGCCCTTGACGTACGGTTTCAGGGGTAACCAGCTGGGCGTGAACCTTTATTAATGAAGGCTGGCTACCCCCTACCGTCACACCCAGCACCGCCATTTCTGTGCACCTAGCGTTGCCATTTCTGTGTGCCCAGCGCCGCCATTTCTGTGCGCCCAGCGCTGCCATTTCTGTGTGCCCAGCGCTGCCATTTCTGTGCGCCCAGCGCTGCCATTTCTGTGTGCCCAGCGCTGCCATTTCTGTGTGCCCAGCGCTGCCATTTCTGTGCATTACACTCAACTATATATATATATACAGCTCAGCCCCGTTATAGCGCGGTCCTCGGGGGCTAACCGATCCAACCGCGCTATAACCGGGGTCACGCTAATTTAAAAAATAAATAGTCGCCGCGTGCCCGATCGGGAGGAGGGAAGAAGTAGAGTGAGGTGCCGGCAGCTGCACACGCTCCTCGCAGCCACCGTACTTCCCCCAGCATTCCCCTTGCACTTCCCCCAGCAGCCTCACTTTTACCAGCACCGATCCCCCCCCCGATCCCCGCAGCAGCTCCGCACCAATCCCCCCGCCAGCAGCACCCCAGCCTGGCACCGATCCCCCCTGCCAGCAGCACCCCAGCCCTGCACCGATCCCCCCCCACCAGCAGCCCCGCACCCCAGCCCCGCACCGATCCCCCCAGCCCCGCACCAATCACCGCCCCCCCCCCCAGCCCTGATCCCCGCAGGCAGCCCCACGATGCCCCAGCAGCTGACACCGGAGATAGGGGGGTAGTGGGAGGCTGTGTGCGTGCTGTGAGAAGTGAGTGTATGTTGTGTGCAGTGTGCTGTGAGTGTGTGCAGTGTGCTGTGAGTGTGTGCAGTCTGTGTGCAATCTGTGTGCAGTGTGTGTGCAAATAAAAAAAATGTTTTGTTTTTTTTAAATTTCGGGATCCACACTCAAACCGCGTTATAAGCGGATCAGCGTTATAGCGGATCGTGCTATAACGAGGTTGAGCTGTATTTGGTTTATCGTGCAAATATAACCCTTCTCCTCTTCCTCCTGTCCTCCAATCCCTTAGTCTTAACGCAGGACAGCGCCGGCAAAACTTGGGCCGGATCTCCCAGGAGAACGGCACAATCCTGGAGAGGATTCTGAGAAGGGAGTCGGAATATCGGAACTGGGAGCCGGAGTGGGAGAAGGTGCAGCAGATCCAATTAAACATCTCCCGGTACCCGCAGGACACGGGCCCTGCACAGGTTAATTCTAACCTGAATAATCATAATACATTATAGGTAGATAGACAGACAGATTTAGAGATAGGTCATGATAGATAGATAGATAGATAGATAGATAGATAGATAGATAGATAGATAGACAGATAGACAGACAGATAGACAGACAAAGATGGGTGTAGAGATATAGAGAGGTAAAGAGATTATAAGTATTGAACCGGACTGTCCTGTATTTGGACACTCTGTCCAGTAAAAAATGAGAGGTAATACTTGACATGTATGTATATACCGGTATTACCTCTCTGGGCGTGTATGTGTATACCGGTATTACCTCTCTGGGCGTGTATGTGTATACCGGTATTACCTCTCTGGGCGTGTATGTGTATACCGGTATTACCTCTCTGGGCGTGTATGTGTATACCGGTATTACCTCTCTGGGCGTGTATGTGTATACCAGTATTACCTCTCTGAACATGTATGTATATACCGGTAATACCTCTCTGGACATGTATGTGTATACCGGTATTACCTCTCTGGGTGTGTATGTGTGTGTATACCGGTATTACCTCTCTGGGCGTGTATGTGTATACCGGTATTACCTCTCTGCACGTGTATGTGTATGTGTATGTGTGTATGTGTATACCGGTATTATCTCTCTGGGCGTGTATGTGTATACCAGTATTACCTCTCTGGGCGTGTATGTGTATACCGGTATTACCTCTCTGGGCGTGTATGTGTATACCGGTATTACCTCTCTGGGCGTGTATGTGTATACCGGTATTACCTCTCTGGGCGTGTATGTGTATACCAGTATTACCTCTCTGGACATGTATGTGTATATCGGTATTACCTCTCTGGGCGTGTATGTGTATACCGGTATTACCTCTCTGGGCGTGTATGTGTATACCGGTATTACCTCTCTGGGCGTGTATGTGTATACCGGTATTACCTCTCTGGACGTGTATGTGTATACCGATATTACCTCTCTGGGCGTGTATGTGTATACCGGTATTACCTCTCTGGGCGTGTATGTGTATACCGGTATTACCTCTCTGGGCGTGTATGTATATACCGGTATTACCTCTCTGGGCCTGTATGTGTTGTGACGGAGTCACTGTTGGCGCAGGTTGGAAACGGCTTGCAGTGTATGTTCCAGCATGCAGGCAGTTAA
The DNA here is from genome assembly GCF_040206685.1 of Ascaphus truei. Lineage (NCBI taxonomy): Eukaryota > Metazoa > Chordata > Amphibia > Anura > Ascaphidae > Ascaphus > Ascaphus truei. The sequence continues at coordinate 31,922,375 of NC_134500.1, forward strand.
CCTCCCCTGTAGAGGCTAAATGCAGGTGGAGCTAATTAAGCATCCCTGAATGAACAGGGTTTTAAAGGCAGGAAGGAAGTTGCCACAAAGAGAGATTGTTTTTCCACAGAGAGAGGGAAAGACTTTTCCCAACCAGGAAGGAAGATGGTTGGTACAGTTCCCCAAGCCTGCTGGACGCAGGGCTTGCTGGGACTGCCTGGGTTGCACACCCAGGACAAGACGCCATGAAACTGAACAAGCCTGTTGGATGCGGGGCTTGCCTTCAAGGAGTCGGCGTTCCATAAACTGCTGAGGGAGCAGAGCTGTCCTGTCAAGGTTTCTGTATCCAGAGGGTTTTCCTGGACTGTCTTGGGTCCCGAGTTCCCACAACAAACAGATAAGGACATGATAATAGATTTCTATATCTGAGTGTATTGTGAAATCTGGACACTGAGCTTAGCCAGCCAGTGTGCTAGTCAGTCACTGATGTGTAGTCAGACTCCCGAGGGGAGTAGGTTTTAATTTTATTGTTTGTTTTTCTTAAAGGGACAGTGTGCCTATTTTAGTTGTACCAAATAAATCCCTGCAGTTACAGCTTAAACCACTATCAAAGAGTCTTACTGACCCTGCCACAAGACCATCCTGCCACAGTGTATACCGGTATTACCTCTCTGGGCGTGTATGTGTATACAGGTATTACCTCTCTGGGTGTGTATGTGTATACCGGTATTAACTCTCTGGGTGTGTATGTGTATACCGGTATTACCTCTCTGGGCGTGTATGCGTATAACGGTATTACTTCTCTGGGCGTGTATGCGTATACCGGTATTGAATTGGATAATTTGGATCAGACCAAAAACGTCTTCAGAGTATCTGTCCTCGTCCAGATTATTTTCCCTATATATATATATATATATATATATATATATATATATATATATATATATATATATATATATATATATATATATATATATATATATATATATATATATATATATATATATATAGTGCATGCACTGAGAAGATATCACGCTGACACACGTTCAGAATGATAATGTCTGACTTTATTCCTACAGACCACGTTCATATATAGGGGCTGCAGTGGGGGATTGTATGCAAAAGGAGCTCTTTCAGGTCTAAAGGTTGTGTGTAAATACACATGTCAGTATCTCATTGGTTCTTGTTGGGTCTTTTCCTTGTATGGTCTTGTTGTTGCAGTTTATGGTCCTGTTATTGTAGATTTTCTTGGACACATCAGCATTTGAGGGGAATTCCTCGGTGCCATCTTCCTTACTTGAAGGGAGGGGTAACTGCGGTAGCCATTTTGAGTAAGGAATCATAGCAAAGTATTACAGATGAAGAAATAGGCATTTTATCCAATCCATCACAGTCCCCCCTAGAAATGTCTATTTCTGAGTCTGTCCCTAGATGTATACTAACTCATCTGTCCAGATGTGCCTGGTTACTCTTTTGTGCTGTACGTTAGACGAGTCATGGCTTGTCCATGACCCCCCTTGCCACAGACTTTGCACATAAGGAAGTCAGATGCTGTCCCTATGGATTTATACTATTGTACTTAACTGGGAGGGACTGTAACGGAGTAAATGGACCATCTTCCAAGAGTGGAGTATCATTATCTGACTGCAGAAAAAGGGTAGGAGTGCTATTGTCCACAGCTTTGGTCATGAATTTTTTAAAACATGGGAGAACACAGCAGACAATAATCACAAACAAAACAAAAATAATAACTATTGCGATGCCTATTTGGGCAGGAATCTTTTGCCATCCCGTCTTTCCTTGCTAGACCATTTTGTGGTCGGTATCCCCAATCTGTTCCTGTGTTCCATCCTACTGCTCCCCAGTAATCACATTCCTTTCCCCAGTAGGAATCCGTTACGCATATATAAGTAGACCTGAAACCGACATTGCTGTATCGATTACATTGCTAACGTGTTGAGGGGCAGCGGACTATATTACAATAATCAAAGGAGAAGGTAGCTACATGAGTATTGGATGAATTATACCAAAACGTGACTACCCCTTCATGTTGGGTGATAGCAATCTCTTGTGCCCCCCCTAGACCCAACAAGCAAAGAATATTTAGCATCATTTTCCTTCTGAGGTGTCCTCGTTGGGAGCTGGAACCTTCTTGCAATGAGAGGCGTGTATCCAGGTGTTCTTGCCAGCTAGCTTGACTGATGTCGCTGTGGTCAACAGAACTTGGAAAGGACCATCATATCTGGGCTCTAGGGAGTGTTTCCTTACAAATTTCTTCACAAATACCCAGTCTCCGGGCACGAGTTTATGAGTCCCGGTATCTAGATCTGGATCTGGAATAGAAGAAAACACTCGACCATGTATATTGGTTAGTTCTTGCGCTAGGGCAGTTACATATTTCGTCAAAACATCAGACTGCATCTGTAACTGCAAGTTTGGGGGCAGTACCAAACAGTATCTCAAATGGGGATAGAGCATGTTTCCCTCGTGGGGTGTATCGAACACTGAACAAAGCAATGGGTAGACTATCTGGCCAGGGCATATTTGTTTCCTGGGCCATTTTCAACATTCTAGTTTTCAGTGTGCCATTCATTCTTTCTACCTTTCCGCTACTCTGGGGATGCTATGAGGTGTGGAAAGCAAGGGTGGTCCCTAGCGCGGACCAAATTTCTTTAGCTAGCGTAGCAGTGAAAGCAGGGCCTTGCAAGGTGTTTCTGCTGTGGTTTTTCCACACATCCTGGGTTACACTTTGCACAAATTGTACATAATTTGCAGAAATTACTAGTCATTGGGGTAATTCCAGGCGCCACATAGTATTTGTCGATCATTGCATTCATAAGAGTCTTTGAGAGATGCGCTGCTCCATGTGCCCATTGTACCACAGCAGGATACAGTGCCCGTGGCAGACAAAGTTTCTTTTTTGTACTCATAAATTCCTTCTTGGGGCGATGCACCTCTTTTCTTCCAGCTTTCCTTTTCTTCCTTTGTTGCAGATTCTTGCAACTTCTTCAGATATTCTCGATTTACTGGGAGGTTCTGCATTAACGGAACCATCCTTGTCGTGTCCACTCGATCTTCCACTTCTCGTATCCCGCTGGCAGCTTGTTTTGCCGCAGCATCCGCCAGATGGTTTCCTCTGGCTTCTTCTGTGTTCAGTTTCCCATGGGCTTTACCTTCAGGATGGCCACATGGCTTGGAAAGAGTAGGGCGTCCATCAGAGCTTGTATGGCTGAGCTGTGTTTCACTGGTGTTCCTGCTGCTGTCAGAAATCTCCTGGTTTGCCAAAGAAGCCAAAATCATGTGCTACACCAAAGGCATATCTAGAGTCAGTGTAGATATTCGCCGTTTGTCCTTCTGCCAGTTTACACGCTGCAGTGAGAGCTTGTAATTCGGCCTCTTGTGCAGATGCTGTTGACGGTAGTGTGCTTGCCAGTAGGACCACAGAGTCTGTGGTGACAGCATAACCCGTATGGTAGGTGCCTTGTTGATCAGCATATCGAGAACCATCCACAAACAGGATTAGATCTGGGTTCTGTATCGGCTTTTCACTCACCGTGGGCAGATGAGCTGTTTCTAGCTTCATGAGTTCGAAGCAATCATGGGATAGGTCGACTCCAGCTGTGCTTTATTCTTGTTCATGTCCCTGCACATCTCCCCCCTCTGGAAGTGGAAGAAGAGTGGAGGGGTTAAGCACTTGGCACCAGAGAATGGTGAAATTGTCTGGAATGAGAAGCGAGCATTGCAACCTGAGGTGTCTGGCAGCGGACAGATGTTTTGGCTGTGTCTGATTGAGAAGAGCAGCAATGTCATGTGGTGCCAGGAGAATGAGGTCATGCCCTAGAACGATATCCGAAGTTTTATCCAGCAGTGCTTGAGCAGCAAAGACAGCACGAAGACAGGACGGTCCACCACGAGCCACAGCATCGAGACGGCTGGAGTAATAACCAATAGGTCGACATCGGCCAGCATGTGGCTGCGTTAACACTCCAGTTGCGTGTCCATTTCGTTCTGATACGAAAAGTTTAAAGGGTAAATCATAGTCTGGGAGGCCCAAGGCAGGGGCAGAGGATTTTACCTGTTTGAGAACAGTGAAATTCTTGGAAGCCTCTGGGGTCATCTGGAAAAGATTTGTTGTTAAAACATCGTACAATGGTTGTATCATTTACTGCTTGAGGATCTTGAACCATTCTATACTTATCAGGTTCACCCTTCGCGGTGCGTTTCTTCACAGGGAAAAGAGGGGTATTGCAGTTTACGGGGAAGCGGGCCCCTTGTTTGAGCTGTACAACAATGGGTGGTACCCTTAGGTGCCCGTTATCCTCAGGGCCTGTGGACCATAATTTGGACGGGATCCTATCCATGACAGCGGGCGGTATACTGGCGGCTGAGGGTTTGTCCGCTAATGCCAAAAGTATTGGAAGGGAACAAAGGGCAGAGACATCTGACTCCCAGAGCAGGGAGGTTACATCAATGGTGTCGTCCTCGTAGAATATTATGGAGGCCTGTAACCTGGACAAAACATCAGTGCCAAGCAGATTAAGCGGGCAGGTAGAGGAAACTACAAATCGTGCAAATAGTTCAGGGTAGGGACCTATCTGCAGGGGTCGTGTTAATAGGCTAGAGTGCGGTGTGCCATCTACCCCCACACATGAAACATCAATATCAGATAAATAGGAAGGGTCGGGTATATCTGCAGCTCTAATTACGCTCCTGGCTGTACCTGTGTCTACCAGGAAAGGGGTGAGGTGACATACATTATTGGGGCGCCTTCTACCTGCTTGGGCGTCTGCCCATATAACCTTGGGCAGCGGTCGGGTACTGGGGGGTGTCTGGGGTTAGTATTCCAGGTCATGTTTGCCTCCTGTGCAGCGGCCTGTGACTCACTATCTGAGTCAAAGCTATAGGGCGCACTGTAGTGGACACTGCTGCTGGGTCTGTGTGCTATTGTTGTGTCAGGGTAGATTTGAATCCCTAACGCTGGGGCAGTGATTGTTTGGGGTGAAAGGACTGGCATCAGGGGCATTAGGGGCACAGTCGGGGTGTAATAGGAACCGTCTGCCTGCATCACAGGATATAGTTGTGCTACATAAACAGTCAAAATTGGTTTGTCATCTGTGGGCGGGGTAGTGGGTTGTATAGGTGGGGGTGCTGCTGGAGCTGGGAGCAAAGGTAACAAAGGAGTGAGTATAGATAAATCAGTCACACCACAATTAAAACAATCTTCCCTCCCTTTTCTATATCCTGCTCGGTCCATTTTTCTCTGGACAGCCTTGGTAACATTAAACCAGGCTTCTGATATCTTCAGCAGGTTGTTATCATTCAAAATTCCTCTCTTTTCTTTCAATATCTTTCAACACATTTCTGGTTGTAACCTGCCTTCTGCTGCAGTAATACTACATACTTTAAACAGCCTACTTGCTTTCTTTTTTACTTGTTATTATATTAACTTCTGTCCTGGCAATGATAAAATAAATGCAGCAGGGACTCTTCTGTCCCTCAACAGAATTATTTTGACTCATACTAACGTAAGGTATGTTTCCCTGTGGGATTCAAAAACACACAAGACGGTGCTCACTGAGCTTCTCACTCCCACAGAAAAAGACCCCTCTTTCTAGTTGCTATTAGAACAGAAGGAAAAATAATATTTTCTGGTTTTAAAAGACCCATTCGTGTGGCCAGTACGAACAAACCCTCTAAAAAAAAAAATCTTTACCAGTTACCGGGAAAGCTGCTCCCATTCCTCTTCGTTCTGTTCTCTCTCTTTCCGCCACTAGGTGGCAGGCTAAGACTCCTTTCCCTGTCTTACTTGCCTGTGCTCAAATGTTAAAACTGCACTTTTTTTTTTTTTTTTTTCTCTATACTGTAATTACTAGCAAAAATGCCCTGCTTTTTTCCCCCCTCTTTTTCTTCTTTCCCTTCACTTATAACACTTTATTTCCCTTCCAAATAATATACACAGTATCTAATTGTATCCCAATTTCTGCATATAAACCTTTCATAAAAATACCCCTCAATACTTACTTTCACAACACAATCATATGCCTTGATTATCTATCAGCAAATTCACTTGCCTATTTCTTTCCTATTCACTTTCTTTCTTTCTTACTGCAAAGCGTACGTTAACGCGGAAAAAACAGGAGTTCGGGCAGTTTAACGTCTAGGGGTTATCGCCCAAGCACCTATGGGCTATCTCTTCTACTCTCAACAATCCCCACCCGTCCTCATGAATTCGCAACACTAATACACAAACACATTTTGGACATAACATACAGCTTGATTACGAGAGAGGGAAAGGTTGTTCAGGGATCAATCGGCAGGATTCCGTGCAGTTACCAACCGTAACGCGCCTTTAACACCCCTCCCTCTGCAACGCGCCAACCACGCAGTCACTCCAGGGATCATGTGTTCCTCTCTGAACCGACTATACCTTACTCCCCCTTTACCCCTCCTTCCACCAAGTTTACAACGTACATTGACAAGACTCCTAGTCAGCCAGCAAAAATCCCACTCCACTCCGGGCTCCCACTTGCGGCACTGACTAACACATATAACATGTAAACATATACCGAGTGACAGATAGTCTAGGTAACAGGTTTGAGTTTAAAACAGGCTCTGGGCAAGATATCTACCTGTCTTTAGGTGACCTTCGGAGAGCCGTATGAGACACAGAAATAGACCAACAGCGGAGACAGTGCGTATCGGTAGATAATAAATGTTATCTTACCGTACTCCAGAGGTGATCAGTCTCCTGCCGCGTCCGCATTTGGTCCACCTCGGTCCCTCTGTGCACGGCTGTCTGTTGGTTCATAACCCAGGGCCCCACGTTGGGCGCCAGCTGAATTGGATAATTTGGATCAGACCAAAAACGTCTTCAGAGTATCTGTCCTCGTCCAGATTATTTTCCATATATATATATATATATATATATATATATATATATATATATATATATATATATATATATATATATATATATATATATATATATATATATATATATATATATATATATATATATAGTGCATGCACTGAGAAGATATCACGCTGACACACGTTCAGAATGATAATGTCTGACTTTATTCCGACAGACCACGTTCATATATAGGGGCTGCAGTGGGGGATTGTATGCAAAAGGAGCTCTTTCAGGTCTAAAGGTTGTGTGTAAATACACATGTCAGTATCTCATTGGTTCTTGTTGGGTCTTTTCCGTGTATGGTCTTGTTGTTGCAGTTTATGGTCCTGTTATTGTAGATTTTCTTGGACACATCAGCATTTGAGGGGAATTCCTCGGTGCCATCTTCCTTACTTGAAGGGAGGGGTAACTGCGGTAGCCATTTTGAGTAAGGAATCATAGCAAAGTATTACAGATGAAGAAATAGGCATTTTATCCAATCCATCACAGTATAACACCTCAGCGCGTGTATGTGTATACCGGTATTACCTCTCTGGACACAGTGACCTGATCGGATTGAGGGACTGCTGGATTTCCCTGAGGAGGGAGAGAGCAGGGCTGCTGCTAGGGGGCTGGACAGCTTCCTCCATCCTGATTGGCTGCTGCTGGGTAATGCAGCCAATAAGGAGGAAGTGTCAGGAGCCTGAGGGTGAGGCCAAGGAGAGGAGGAAACAGCATGGAGGTATGTGTGCCTCTCTTGAACGTGTGTTTCGTATGTGTGTCTCTCTCTCGAGTGCATCGCACCGTTCACCATTTTGTCGAGAGAGATTTTTACAAAGTTACAATAACAACATGCGTGTTTTTGCAATACAGTATAAGGCATTGCACATGTACACGTGACAGCACATGTATGAGGCCTGTCCTGGTCTGTTCCAGGCCGGCCGGCAGAGGGTCACATTTATGGAAGTCAGTAAGAATTCCCCAGGATGCGGCCATCTAACCGTGGAGACAGAGGGGAGTCAGGCCGACAGCAACCTGAGCAGTGAGTAACCTTACCGGGTCAGTCCCTCCTAGGGGCAAAGTGGACTAATGGCTGTGGCAGGGTTAAGGGGTCACAACTGGGTGATTGATACATTTTTACCCAAATCTGCCCCCTATAAGTAGTATTAAATCCTTATTAAAGTTATTATAGGAACACGGGGAGCTGGGACTTGGGAGGGGTCTGATTTCCTCGCGCTGCTCCCTTGTGTCTGACATCTCTCCGTGGTTTCAACAAGAGTTTGCACAGGCAGAGCCCCCTCTTTCCCCCTCCCTTATCTTTATTGTCTCTCTGATAAGGACAGGGGGATACGGTGAAAGAAAACACTTCATTGGCAAACACTCCCCCATTTAGATGCCACAAACAAATGTCATTTGTCATTCATTTCACCAGAAACTAAAGCAGTCATATTGTTTTTTTTTTAGCATGATTAGATTTGTTTAAGGAAGCCAATTAGATTGTTTATTGCTACATGGGGTTGACCCATTTAAAGAGTTTGACTGTAACGACAAAATGACTGAGATTTGGAGGTTCTAATGATATCATTCTGACTTCCACAGGGTTGACACTGAAACTCGAGAGTATCTCAGGGAGAGCCGGTCCTGGGACAAGCAGAGGGCCCTCATTCTGTCCGGACAAGAGGAGGGCTGTGTCCTCTGAAACGTGGGCAGAGAAATCTGCTGAGACCTCACTGGTGGGGTCACCAGACTGTGCCTCAGACCAGCGGTCAGCATGCAGCCTGCACAGGGCGAGAACCTTGCCCGTGGTGACAGCTAAGAAGGGGGGTCTGGTGTCGAGGCAGAAAGATGTCCAGAGGGGTCAGTGGTCTCATAGAAATTCAGAAAACAACCTTGTGCATGTTATAGATGTGACTGACCAAGGGACAGGACTACCATACAGAGATACTGACAGAGGGACAGGACTATCATACAGAGATACTGACAGAGGGACAGGACTATCATACAGAGATACTGACAGAGGGACAGGACTATCATACAGAGACACTGACAGAGGGACAGGACTGTCATACAGAGACACTGACCGAGGAACAGGACTGTCAGATGAGGAGTCAGAGAGAGGGACAGGTTTTTCACATAAGGATACAGACAGAGAGTCTTCTCTGTCACACGTGAAGTCGGATCAGACCTTTGATTTCTCACCAGCGAATTCTAACACAAGTTCTTGTTACTCACCCCGAGGCTCGGAACAAAGTTCTCCTCCTCCCAAAGAGTCTACTGAGATATCTGGAACAGCGTCCAGTCTGAGACCAGGAGCAACCGGTACAAATCGCTCACCCCGAGGAACCAATAGGAGGCAAGATCCCTCACCACATGGGACTAAGAGGAATTTACCCCATGAGAGTGAGAGGAGCCCAGAATTCTCACCACAAGGAACTGAACGGCACAAAAATCCCTCACAAGGAACAAATAGGAGCCCAAATCCCTCAACACAATGGACCTCGAGGAGCCCAGAATCCTCAACACAAGGGACCAACATGAGCCCAGAGCGTTCATCCCAAGGGACCAATAGGAGTATAGATCCTTCACCGAGAGACTCTGGCATGAGGCCACCTTCTTCACCTAGAAATTTCAAAAGAAGCCCTGATCACTCGTTCCAAAAAGACAACAGGCCCCCAGATCCATCACTGAGAGAATCTAACAGAATATTTAACTCATCACAAGAGAATCCAAGAGAAGCCCAGGCCCATCACCGAGAGAATCCAACAGGAGATTAGACCCATCACTGAGAGAATCCAACAGGAAATGTGACCCATGACAGAGAGAATCCAACAGGAAATGTGACCCATGACAGAGAGAATCCAACAGGAAATGTGACCCATCACCGAGAGAATACAACAGGAAATGTGACCCATGACAGAGAGAATCCAACAGGAAATGTGACCCATGACAGAGAGAATCCAACAGGAAATGTGACCCATCACAGAGAGAATTCAACAGGAAATGTGACCCATCACAGAGAGAATTCAACAGGAAATGTGACCCATCACAGAGAGAATTCAACAGGAAATGTGACCCATCACAGAGAGAATCCAACAGGAAATGTGACCCATCACAGAGAGAATCCAACAGGAAATGTGACCCATCACAGAGAGAATCCAACAGGAAATGTGACCCATCACAGAGAGAATCCAACAGGAAATGTGACCCATCACAGAGAGAATTCAACAGGAAATGTGACCCATCACAGAGAGAATCCAACAGGAAATGTGACCCATCACAGAGAGAATCCAACAGGAAATGTGACCCATCACAGAGAGAATCCAACAGGAAATGTGACCCATCACAGAGAGAATCCAACAGGAAATGTGACCCATCACAGAGAGAATTCAACAGGAAATGTGACCCATCACAGAGAGAATCCAACAGGAAATGTGACCCATCACAGAGAGAATCCAACAGGAAATGTGACCCATCACAGAGAGAATCCAACAGGAAATGTGACCCATCACAGAGAGAATCCAACAGGAAATGTGACCCATCACAGAGAGAATCCAACAGGAAATGTGACCCATCACAGAGAGAATTCAACAGGTGCCCAGATTAATTTTTAAAGAGGATCCAGTAGACGGCCATAATTCTAAACCAAGTACTCATGTATATTGAGCAAAACAAGATAAGTGAAAAAAATTGAGAATGTATTTGCATGAAAAGGCATACACACAGTGGAACACAAACTATATAAGAAGAGCACACTTATTTGTGACCTGGACAAAAAAATAGACCTTCCTAACAAAAATAGAATTAAATACAAGAGTCTTTAGTTGACCGGGACTTAGACCGAACTGTCCTGGGACTCAAATCGACTTGCAATCCTGGCCGCGACCGCTACGTTCAATTCTCAGAACTTGGCCGCAAAAAGCTGGACTTAGAAAATATTTCACCTTGGATTTCTGAAGCCGGTGTCTTTGCTATTTCTGTCAGAGCATCTTTTGGACATTTCAAATTTGCTGCTGCTGTTCTAGCGCTTAGAATCTCATGTCCGGATTGGCTGAGGGTTTCTTATAGTATTTCTGAGTTCATTCATGAAATACTACAGCCAATCCGAGCAAGGGAATTTTCTTACCAGCCAATCAAAGCGCTACCAGTCTTCTGAAGCCGGGCAAGCATGGATTCAGAATCTGACAAGGGCATGCGCCAACTTGGCACCTTAAAGTCTGGGTTGTGGCAAATGGTGGTCCGATGACTTCCATTCACCACAGGACGTGAGTACTTGAGGCTAACTCTGGTCCCCAAATGGCTTTCACACCTGACAGCCTCTGAGGCTTTCATGTCCAGAGTCTGAAGTGACTTGGTGGCACCAAGCTTGGTAGCCAAATGGTCTCTCAGAACTTTGGATCTGAAAGTCCCAGCTCATACTACTGTGCACAAGCATATAACTTTTAAACCACAATGTTTAATAAACTATACCCTTTAAACTTTCTACGTCTCTTGGTTATGGGGAATAGAATACTGTAAGAGGTTACACGTTTATTCTTACTAGCCATATTCCCCACACACTGATAACAGGGACTTATAAAAATATCTCGCAACCTTATGTATGGTTGGAGAACCCTAGAACCCATATATAGGTTCTGGGTGATCTGGGTATTAACTGGGCAGACCCTTTAACCTAGGGACCCCTTGACATGTTCAGGGACACCTCACATCCCTATGCCCCATTTACCTTTCTGGTCTGTGCTGAAGCAGGGAAGCCTGGCGGTGAGTCGCGAACTGTTTTCAAGCAGGGATTTTAACCGGAGCATTGTGCCTATATATATCCGGGATTCTGACCTGATTCCCAGGTACATTATTGGGGTATCCAGCAACTCTGCACCCCGACTACCTAGGCACAATCTGACAAGACTTTCTCCACAAAACCCACCTTGAAACTCATAGCCCAGCAATCCCTGCTCGCTGGCACACCCCCCTTCCCCCCCCAGCAATCCCTGCTCGCTGGCACACCCACTCCCCCCCCCCCCAGCAATCGCTGCTCACTGGCACACCCCCTCCCCCCCCCCCCCAGCAATCCCTGCTCGCTGGCACCCCCCCTCGCCCCCCCCCCCCCCCCCAGCAATCCCTGCTCGCTGGCACACCCCCTCCCCCCCCAGCAATCCCTGCTCGCTGGCACACCCCCTCCCCCCCCAGCAATCCCTGCTCGCTGGCACACCCCCTCCCCCCCCAGCAATCCCTGCTCGCTGGCACACCCCCTCCCCCCCCCAGCAATCCCTGCTCGCTGGCACACCCCCTCTCCCCCCCAGCAATCCCTGCTCGCTGGCACACCCCCTCTCCCCCCCAGCAATCCCTGCTCGCTGGCACACCCCCTCTCCCCCCCAGCAATCCCTGCTCGCTGGCACACCTGGAAAGGTAAAAACACAACAATTCTTTATTGTCGCATAATTTACAGCAATGCATTTACAATCACTGGCTCAAGAGCTGACACTCCCAACCCCCAATACATGGATCAGAGGTAACCAAGTGGGCTTAAACCTTTATTGTGAGCCTGGATACCCCCTGACCATCAAAAACGGGGCAGGGGTGTTTTATTTCTCCACTACAGGAAGAGAATCCCTGCACTTCTCTCTGTGTTGCACATTTGTATGGCCAATTCCTTCACTAGCCGCATGCTCCTTATACGGAGAAGCGCGGTGTTTATATTTGTTTTACATTATTTCTCCACTACACATAAGACGGCGGGGGCCGGGGCACATCGTACGTGTAGTGCAGAAATAAAACATCCCGGCCCGCCTTCTTACTGTATGTGTATAGGGGAGAAATAAAACATGAAGCTCTTATAATGTTATTTAAAACCAGAGACAGAACATAAAACACAGACAAAGCTCAGTTTTAGCACATCCAGTGAAACTCATACACGGTACAGTGCCTAAATATATATGTATAAATATCTATTAAGTAAAATGGTCTTTTAGTTTGACATTTTTGGCCAAAATTGTTGTAAGCCCCTGACCCAATTTCACGGCAGACCACAATTCAGGGGTCCCTAACGCTAATATAAATTCTTAGTAACCTGTGTAATAACAGGAAGAATGATTTATAGTAAATCTGTCAATATTAGTTGCAAAGTTCTAAGTCTGATTGAAGCCTTTATTAACCTGTACATTACCAGGAAAAGCACTCTGTATTAGATGGTTAAGGGCTCACTCCATAGCATCTTCCACACAGGGAAACTTGTTTGCTTGCAGGATGGTTGTGACAACTCTAATACAGAG